>NC_064878.1:1967500-1970000 GCF_943734665.1 Anopheles aquasalis | reverse complement strand
CTGTCCTCGTCCTTATCGAGATCACCTTCGAGCGAACGAAGGTCTTCCTTTTTTAACTTTCGCAAATCACCCTGTGGCGCTCGGGCTAGCATTCGATCGATGCTAGAGGTAGCTTTGCTGCGCTGGAAGCTGTTGGCCAGCAGCTGGCAGGAAGAGAATATGGCACTTATCTGGTCAACTAACGTCACAACACATCCGCGCTCGATGCACTGGTCGCACAGCTGTTTCAGCATCTTTCCGTCCACTCCGTTCTCATCTAAGGTGCAACTACTACTGGCCACTCCACTGCGAGCTGATTCTTTTTTCCCAACGTCTGACGAAGACGTGGCAGCAGTGTCCTTCTCCATCGTTACGTGCTCCGAACTGTGACAAAAGAGAAGAGAGCGATTAAAGTAGGCGATAGAAACAGGACATTCTGAGTTTGCAAGAAGGCCCTCGAAGCACGTGAAGCGAATTGGCCAAGCACGCACGATGCACATACCATTCGTATGTAACTTCCATGTTCTGGTTCTCTTCCTCCGCTGGACATTCCAGGGTGTCGCTCTCTGACACCATCGACGTGGGACGCTGCTTTTGTGATGAAGATGATGAGGATGATGATGAGCTACTCCGTGGGTTGCTTTGTGAATGATGCTCTTGGTCTCGGTGATGTTCCTTCGTGTAGCAGAGCGTCGCCTCCTGCGAAAACAGCTGTATCGCACGAGCGGCGGCCGCATTGGGCGAAAGCTTTTCTACCTTCCCGCTCGAGGCACAATGCTTGTTGGTGCATTCGGTGTTCCCACAACCATCGATCAGCTGGTAAAAGTATTGTTCGATCAGCTTCTTGGCGGTTGCACGCTTCAGCTCCTGCTCTTCGGACGGTTGGCCCGCATGGATCGAAGACATCCCTCGGGCAGCTGATGAGTGTTGATTGTTCGAATTCGTTTCATCGTCATTGCAGCCGGTCGCTGCTGTTATTGTTGAAGACGACACATCATCGATCCTACAAAATTTCAAAAATTTGGAGCGTTTGCGATGCTAACTTGCGGTGGCCAGCACTGGCAGCCTATCGTAGAACTCTGAGAGAAAGCAGCAGCAGAAGCTCACGCAGCAAGCAAGCAAACGAAAACCTGTGCTAAAAGTGCCCTCAAATACCTACTCTGACAAAATAACAGCTTCTCAAACACACGGTGGACACGTATGGCAGCCACTGAGTAAATGAGCTGGTAAAATGCAATCTCACTTAGCTTAACCTCAAGCAGACGAACAGTGGTACAAAACCACTTCGTCGTTATGGAAACAAAGAAAATATTAACGAGTTGAATTCAACCTTGCCCCTCTAGGACGGCCATGAACCTGCGGTTGAGACGGACAACAAAATCCACAACTATCTCGCGGTGCTTTCTTCTGTCCAGAGTACGGTTTCGATCAAAGCGCAGGTTTACCTCGAATCGTCGTCCGAAAGATCCTTTTCGTTTGTTCTGTTCATAAAAGAACGTTGGAATCTTCCTTCTTGGCGCGTCGAACGCGAATCTCCGCACACCTGTTATTCTACGATGATCCGGCGGATCCCGTGGGACCAACAGCGACGATCGAGAACACCAATATCCTGCCAGCACAGCGATGAAAGGGAACACTTGGGTCCCGAAAGGATATCCGCAAGGATTCACTGAACGTCCTGAGTAATCGGTGTAGACTTTACTTCTTTCCTGGCGGTGCAATTACATGCCGAAATCGCGGAAATCTGCAAAACACGCACTTCAATCGATCCGCAACAAAAATAGTGACAGGACAACAGGAAAGGGGGAGGGGGGGGGGGCGCAACATTGGTTGCTTGAAAAGCAAACAGATGCATCCATGTTTCTTGCTATTTTTCGGCCATTGACCCCTTCGAGTTTTTGAATCGCGGTCGGTTGATTTTTACAAAAGGACGTTCGTAAATTTCGTTTTATTTAGCTGCACAACACACCACAAAACCATAATTTAATGTATTTATATACGTTTTACCTAGCGCATGGACACTTTTTTCTTTGCCGTCAGCAGTAACCTTGCGAGAGCTTGCGCTGCTGTGCATTCTTAGCGGCATTGCATAATTGTTATCTATTTTCGACTTCAAAGCCTACTTAACATGAAACGGGAACGGGCGTTAACGAGAGACCGAGGGAGAGGGCCTAGGATCTAGACAACGGCCGTCGGAACAGTGAGAAAGTGTACGGCGTTCGAAGCGATCATAGTCTCTGGGTTTTGATGCTTGTGCACACCGCCAAACACAATCAGCTCCCCATTACCACTGACCATCGTGGAGAAGGTACATCGATCCGGTGCCCCCGCTATCTGGCCACTGTTGATCGGTTCCTGCCACTCGATCCACGGTTCACCGGCACTCGCTGGCAGTATGTTCGATACGTCGCACACATAGATCGAGAGTCCGCTTCGCTTCACACGTTTCGGCGTTACCGGATCCGGTTGCCCGAGCGGTTTGTCAGCAACACCACCGTTAATGGTGCCCGCCTTAGGCCCA
>NC_064878.1:1960000-1965000 GCF_943734665.1 Anopheles aquasalis | reverse complement strand
GAAGGCACGCACATCGTCCGTCCTTTTCAGCGGGTTGTTTTGATCGCGCGCACACGTCAAACACGCGGATGTTTTCGTCAACCCACAAGAACCGCCTGAAAAAGAACCAGAAGAAACAACCGCACATTGTGCGTGCACGTCTTGAGGAAACGAATTTTGCCGGTTACAACAGCATCCCCAGCAGCCTGCGACGTGCCACGATGGACGCGTAGTTGGACGCACCGCGGTGGACACGAAAGTAGCGGCGCAAAAGGCATGGCCCAACGAGAAACCCTTCGTGAGCGCCAGGAAAATGAGTTGGAAGTAATTAAGGTACGTATTCGAGGGGCGTGGGGCGGGTGGAGTGACTATTGTGCGCCATATGGTAACGATGCCACGCTCCGTGTTTAGTCCATTTTCCACGATGAAGTTGAAGATTTGCGTCCTCGAGAAGGTAAATGGAAACCGCTCGAGCTGAAACTCAGCCTGACGCCACAGAAAGGATCGGCAAAGGAGGCGTACGTGAAAGCTGACCTACACATTTCCTGCACATCCAAGTACCCTAAGACGTAAGTAGTGCACGACGGTTGATGATGGCCACGTAGTAATCTGATGTCGTTTCCCATTCTAGCCCACCGAAGGTAGAGCTGAAGAATGCCGTTGGACTTCCGAATAGTCTCGTGCGTGAGCTGACGCAACAGCTGCAGCAGCAGGCCGAAGAGCTGAAGGGGGACGAGATGATCTTTCAGCTGGCCAGTACGGTGCAAACGTTTCTCCATCAGCATAATGTCCCACCGAAGGGTAGCTTCTACGATGAGATGCTTGCCAGCCGGCAACAGCAAGCACTGGCCCGTGAGACCGTGCTCGAGGCAGAACAGATCCAGAAACGGCAAGCAGTACGGGAAGAGCTGCAGCGGCTCAAGAAGGAATTGCAGCGCACGAGACGAGAATCACGCCACAGTGGCAACGAGACGAGCCCGATGCATCGTTTGCACACGAGCTCCTCGACGGAGAATAGTGACGGTGTGTTCTGTCTCGAGCATCGACGGAGTGAGCTGCTGTATCTACGGGATGGCCGCAAAGTGTTACGCGGTGCCTGCTTAGGACACTCGCAACGTGGATGTATTACGTTCCCTGGTGTCGATCAGCAAACCGGCGAGCTGGTCTATCTGACCGAATGGACCGTATGCTACGATGGTGATGCGGAGAGCAAAACCATCCACGGTCGTCCGGTCGACGCCGTTGTGGCCGATATCGAGCGCCTGGTGGACGGAATAACGTCCCTCAAGCACAAGAACGTGATCGCGTACGAAGGAGTGTTGTGCCGGGTGGGCAAGGAAGCACTGACGCTGATTGTGGCCCAAGAATTCATCCTCGGAATCAGTCTGTTCGGAATATCCGGTACGCTGGGCTGGAGCGTCGAGGGTGCCAGTATGGTGGCCAAAGGCATTCTCGAGGCACTGATCTACCTCCACAACAATGGTGTATCGCACGATAATCTCTCCGATTCGACCGTTTTCATGGACAACGCCGGTATGGTGCGTGTGGCCGACTTCCGCCTTATACCCTACATCCAGGAACTGTCCGATGCCCAGGCCCAACCCTGCCGTAGTGCCGATCTGCCTGCCCTTGGCTCACTCATTGAAGCGCTGCTCGTGCCACACTCCGAGATGAAGGATTTTATCGAACGCTGCAAATCGGAACGAACGATCTCGGCTACGGATCTTCTCGATCATCCGTTCCTTCGACCGAATCTACTTCTTCTTCAGCACGATCACGTGAATGGTGGTGGTGGTGCTGTTGGTGGAATGGCTACCGGTGCAGCTGCACTAACGACCAACGCTGGAGCCGCTACATTTGCAGCTGGGAACGATCAGGATCAACCTCAGTTACTCGCTCATCAGCCACAGGGCGCCGGAACCATGGCCCCGTACATACCGCCACTAATGAGCACGTGCTCGGTGACGGGCCTTGAGAAGTCTCGCATTCAAACGGAATTCGAAATACTGTCCTACCTCGGCAAGGGAGCGTACGGTGATGTGCTGAAGGCTCGCAACAAGCTCGACAATCGGGAGTACGCCATCAAACGCATCCGGTTGCCGGCACGCAGCAAACAATTCTACAAAAAGATGACTCGCGAGGTGGAGCTACTGTCGCGGTTGAACCATGAGAATGTGGTCCGGTATTATAACAGCTGGGTTGAAGCGATCAGTGCTTGCGATACTACGCAGAGCAAGGCACAGAGTGGCACCGGTGGACAGTGGAGCAGTTGTGATGGTTGGTCAATCAGTAGCAGAGGACGGCGTGGAAGACGCTCGACCAATGCCACCGCTACCGGCAAGGGAAGCGGTACTGTCGTGAAGAAGGAACTGGTGGACAAGAACACCGATTGGTTGGTAGATTTCCTGCCAAACGATTCCAGCGACAGCGATGATGATGAAGAGGAAGATGAGGATGAGGATGAGGACGAGGAGGACAGCAGCAACAGCAGTGAGGATGCGAGTAGTAGCGATGCGGATGGTAAGAAGCCCAACGCCGACGACGAGGACGACAGTTCCGGTGGTATCGAGTTCGTTGGATCGAACGGTGAGGTCGCTTCGTACAATACCTTCAGCGAGGGAGGAGGAATCGTGCTCAATGCACAATCGGCCGTTACACCCAGCCCGGAGATACTGTACATGTACATCCAGATGGAGTTCTGTGAGAAGAGTACCCTCCGGACGGCGATCGATGGTGGCCTCTACCAGGATATCGATCGTGTATGGCGCCTGTTTCGGGAGATCGTTGAGGGTTTGAGCCACATCCATCAGCAGGGCATGATCCATCGGGATCTGAAGCCGGTCAACATTTTCCTCGATTCCCGGGATCAGGTAAAGATAGGCGACTTTGGGCTGGCCACAACCAGCATTCTGGCACTGCAGAATCAAGGTATGCATCGTCGGTATCGGCATCGGCATCGATCGTTTTCGATCATCTGGTCTCTTTTCCCCCTCCCCAGGTGCACTCCATAGCGCAACGAATGGACACCATTTGGCCGGTACACCCGGTGGTAAACTGTCCGAGACGATGGGCAACTGTTCACTGACGGGCAAGGTTGGTACCGCACTGTACGTAGCACCGGAACTGACGGGAAATGCGTCACGATCGACCTACAACCAGAAGGTGGACCTGTACTCGCTCGGTATCATTCTGTTCGAGATGAGCTGCACACCGCTGAGCACGGGCATGGAGCGTGTAAAGACGCTGATGGAACTACGATCCGATGAGGTACGCCTACCGGGAAGTATGATCTCCGATGCACGCTACGCTCGCCAGGTACAGGTCATCCGCTGGCTGTTGAATCACGATCCCAACAAACGACCATCGGCCGAAGAGCTGCTGTCCTCCGAACTCGTACCCCGCACGAGGCTCGAAGCGGAAGAGATACAGGATGTGGTGCGGCACATTCTGTCGAACCCACAGTCACGTCACTACAAGCATCTCATTGCACGCTGCTTCGCCCAGGAAAGTGATACAATCTGTGAGCTTAGCTATCACTTTGATATGGTACCGATGGTACCGAGTTTGTCACGGTTTGACTACGTAAAGGCTCGCCTTATTGCGCTCTTCCGGAAGCATGGTGCCATCGAGGTCGTGACACCTCTGCTCACACCTTTCACTAAACATCAGGCACGCTCGAACACGGTCCGTCTGATGACACACTCCGGTAGCATCGTTACGTTGCCCGAAGATCTACGGATACCGTTTCTGCGCCATGTCGCCCTGAATGGTATACGGTACATCCGCCGGTACTCGATCGGACGCGTGTACCGTGAGAAGAAGGTGTTTAACTTTCACCCAAAACAGGTCCACGAATGTGCATTCGATATCGTCACTCCAACCACAGGTACGAGAGTTGATGATGCCTAGCCATGATCTCTGCCTCCACTAAAATCTGTGTCTCCCTTTCACAGGACATCTCATTACGGATGCGGAACTACTTGCCATAGCGAGCGACGTGCTGCGCGAACTCAATTTGCTACAAAATCGGAATGTGTTCTTCCGTATTAACCACACCGGGCTGCTGAGGGCACTGTTGCTGCACTGTTGCGTCCCGGAGGACAAATACCGTGAGCTGTTTGAGCTGGTGTACGAGTTTCTGGAAGATAAGATCTCCAAGTTCCAGCTAAACTCCCTGATCAATGCTCACATCACTGGTGGAGCCAAAGCGGTAAACCTTAGCTATCTCTGCGAAGCGCTTCAACTCGAGGTGCCGGTTGGTCAACTGGCAAGCACACTGCTGAAGACCATTATCCGAGGGAAAACTGAGCATGCCACTTTAGCGAAGACAGCTGTGCGTGAGCTGGAGCTAGTGATAACGTTGGCACAGAATATGGGCGTACAGTGTGCGATGAACGTGTGCCCTGGGCTGCCGGTGAACTATGAGGGTGCCAAGCGAGGTGGCATCGTGTGGCAGCTGCTGGCAGAATTGAAACCGAAGCGTAAGAACCCACTCACGACGATTGCCGTCGGTGGACGGTACGATTCCAAACTGGACGAATTCCAGTGAGTATATCGCTCCTGCACACCACTAAATGTCAAGCGCTTAATGCCTCTCTCTGATCATCTCTTTGTAGGAAATCTGGTCTAAATAATGGACTACCGGTTCCGAAGGTGGATCTACATGGAGCAGGGTTTTCGTTTCTGTTCGATAAGCTTGTCAATGCGATCGCACCCAGTTCCGGTTACGAACCGATCGAGGTGATGATCTGTGTCACCGGTAGCCGACCACAGTTGAAAGAAGTGGCCACCATTCTACGGCCACTCTGGTCAAACGGTATCAAAACGGGAGTCATCGAATCATCGTCAACTGCCGGTGGTGGTGCAGTGGATGATCTGGGAAAGGAAGCGGGCGCCAAGATCGTCGTACTGATCGGTGACGGTGGTGAGCTACGAGTCCGCTCCTGGGATCACGATCGGTTCCAAGAACGGCACGTCACGCGGCCCGATTTGATCGCTTACATTTTAAAAACCTTCCGCTC
>NC_064878.1:1937500-1945000 GCF_943734665.1 Anopheles aquasalis | reverse complement strand
TTGCAGGTAAGATTCCGCTCGATGCACCGCCCGTTGGCACATCGGAACTCTCGCACCGGATCGTCACAGCTCGCATGTCCACCGGTTGACGATTCCTCATCCTCATCGTACACGCAGTCCGCCGGTTCATCCGATCCATCCACACAGTCCACCTCGGTATCGCAAAAGTGCAGCGCACTGATGCACTCTCCATTGTCACAGCGGAACTCTGTCTTATCGCACACCGGTAGCATGGTTGCCCGTTCATCGCATCCCTTTTCGTCGTCCTGGGTGTCCTTGCAATCCACGTCACCATCGCACACCCACTGGTGCGGGATGCAGCGATTCGACTGCGAACACTGGAACTCATTCTCGAGACAGTGCAACCGGGAACAGTGCTCCCCTTCATCCGAACCATCGCTACAGTCCGGTGTTCCATCGCACTGCCAGCTGTTCGAGATGCACTCCGATGTGTTGGTGCACTTGAACTGGTTCGTTTTGCAGTGCTGCACGCAAGCGACCTCATCCGAGCTGACGGAACGATGGTGGTCTCCACCGTGGCCCGCATCGCTACAGTCATCCTCACCGTCACAGCGCCACGTTTGCGGTATGCAGCGCCCATTCGCACACAGGAACTTATCCTCCGGGCAGGTCGGTATGGCCGTTGGACAGTCCAGCTCATCGGCATTGTCCCAGCAATCGTTCTCACCATCACAACGCCACGTCGGCAGGTAGCAAGCGGTCGTGTTTGGGCACTTGAGGAATCCGGCCACACAGTTGCGCATCACCGTGCATCCCATCTCATCCGAGGCGTCCCTACAATCCGGCTCAATGTCACACCGCAGTGCCTTCGCGATGCACTGCCCACTGGCACAGGTGAACTGGGTCGCATTATTACACGGGCAGGTCTGCTCATCGCTACCATCACCACAATCCTGCACCCCATTGCACCGTGCACTCTGGGCAATGCATCGGGCATTGTTACAGCGGAAGAATCCGCTCGGACACGCTCGATGGGAACAGTAGCTAACCAGCTCATCCGAACCATCCTCGCAGTGGTTGATGGAATCACACGTCAGGTGAAACGGAATGCAGTTACCGTTGCTGCAGGTAAACTCTGACGAGGCGGAACAGTTCGCCGGGGCCTTCGGGAGACACCGTTGACCGTCCGGAGCGAGGATGCCGTTAGTGCAGTGGCACACCACTTTCCCGTAAGCATCGGTAAGGCACTCATCCTCACAGAATCCATTCACCACGAGACACGGATCGACGGCGCACGCTTTGTCGATCCGCTGGACCGCAACGATGCCCATCGGTTGAGCGATATCACGGCGCAACAGCACGGCATCACTGCCGGAGTATTTGTTCGCCCGGATCACCGCGTGCACCGTGAGATCGGTCCAGAAGAGCAGATCACCGTAAACGGCCATCGCAAATGGGTGCTTCGGCGAGGAGTGGGTCAACACGACACGATGCCGCCCATCGTAGTCCGCTCGTTCGATCTTATCCAGTATCGCATCGGCCCAGTACAGTTTGCGTGCCGCGTAATCCAGGGTCAGTGCGTTCGGCATCTGGATGTCGCTCGTAATGATGCTCTCCAGTCCGTACCCTGACGGGTACGCACGCTGTATCGAGGGTGCCTGCTGGTTCCAGTTCGTCCAGTACACCATTCCAAGGCACGGTTCGACGGCGATGGCTCGCGGTTTATCCGTGGCCCGCAGCTTAATCACATCCTGCACCAGTGCTCCGTTCGCTACTGGATCATCGAAGGAGGCGTTGTTCAAATCGAGCGATCGAATGGCGGCCTCATTGTTCGACGTCCAGTAGAGCACCTGCGTGTGCATATCAAACGCAAGCCCTTCCACCGTCAGCTGCTTCCCGACCAGCCGCCGATGGTTGGTACCGTTAAAGAACACACAGTTGATCGTACTGTGGTCGATGTCGGAGTAGAAAATCAGCTCACGGTCGTAATGGTAGCTCAGGGCGATCGTGTTCTTCACGAACGATGCATTCTTGATCTCCGCGATCGGCCCATTTATGTTGCTGGCGTCCGTCATGTGGATGCTTTCAATCGCAGATTGGCGTGAAAAGATGAGGAAGTTTTCGTACGGTTCGCAGGTTTTGTTGTCCCGCATCGATACCTTCCCGTGGGAGCAGGCACAGATGGGATGGGTGCCATTGAACAAGCACAACTCTTGGCATCCTCCGTTCTGTGAACCACAGGCATTCGTTTTGCTTTGCCGCCGGCTCGAGAACACTTTGATATCCTTGAGGGAAGATTCTTCCTGCGATTCGACGATCGTACGGTAGTTGAAGATGTCGTTGACCGGCGCGACGATGATGTTACCGCGCGAATCCGTCCAGTAAATGTTGCCACCGAACAGATCCAACGCTTTCGGATTGTGAAGCGTTCCGTTGAGCAGCAGGCGCTTCAGATTACCATCGTAGTCCACCTTCCAGATCGTATCGGACAACATTTCACACCAGTACACGACCTGATTGTCCAGATCGAGCGCCAGATCGCTGATGCCGGTGGATTTGTTTACCAGGATGAAGTTGCCCGACCCATCGAGACCCATGCGCCCGATCGTGTCCCGGCTGGCGTAGAACAGGTAGCCCTGGATCGGATCAATCGCCAACAGTTGCGGACCTTCCACGTCCGAGGCGACCACGTACCGGAGGCTTCCATTCAAGCGCGCCACTTCGATCAGATTGCGCTTCTGATCGGTCCAGTAAACATTATCCGCTACCCAATCGATTCCTATTCCACCCAACCAATCGACCGTGTTGCTATCAACCACCTGCTCAAAGTTACTAATGATCACCTCACGCCCACTGCCATCACGCTTGATGCGCGTTATCGAACCCCGGTCCGCATCGGCAATGTACACGTAGTCATGCGCCACATGAAAGTCGATGCTCGTCGCCAGCGAGATTTGCTGCAGAGGACCAAGGGCACCCTCGGGTCGTGTATCCATCTCATTCCCTAGAGCAAGCCCCTTCAGTTGATGACCCACGGAATAAACGAGCACATCATCCATTCCGATGCAGCGAGAAGCATTCCGCCCATCACGCCGGTAACCCATGGCACAGCGACACACGTGGCTTTGCGCCGAAACGGGAATGCACAGATGTTCGCAGCCCGTTGACGACGATGACGGGTTTTGGCACGAGTTTGTGCCACTCTGTGCCCCCGGATGGTACATGCGGATTGCATTCAGCCCACTCGTGTTGTTGCGCACCGGAGTCGCATTCTGGCACAGGTTCTTGTTGCATCGCATGATTCGTCCATCTTGGTTGTTGTCGAAGTAGATCGACTCACGGTACACGGTGATCGTGCGAATCGGATGGCTGTTCTCGCTCGATGGCAACACTTGAATGATCTACAATTGGAGAGAAGCCACGTGATGACGAAACGAACGAATGCGCGAGGTAAGCAGATACGAACCTTGCCAGTACCGATGTCATAGTAGTAGATTTCCCCGGGTCGCGATGCGATGTAGTACACCCGGCTGGTTTCGAAATCCAGCGCCAGACTTTCGACGGGATAGAAGGTGGAGTTGCTGATGAGCTGACGCTCGGATCCATCCATCCGGCTGGCATACAGTTCGTACAGCTTCGGTGTGTCACGCTTTGTCGCAAAGTACATCATTCCTCTGGAACGAATGAACAGGAATTGCATTAGCGCAAGCTAGCATGAAGGCTCCCCCCTCCGGAGCATACCATGCATGCAAAACATACCTGGTTGGATAAACGACGAGACTGTTGACGAGGAGTAGATCGCGCGCCAACTCCGTTACGTACTCTCCGTGCAGATTGCTCACCATGATGCGACTGTGCGTCTCGTTGCCGGTGGAGAAGTAGAGCAGCTTGGAAATCCAATCGACGGCAAACCCGAGCGAATTCGAAATGTCCGTATCGAGCACGGTTTCGATCGGTCCCGTGGCCAGCCCCGAGGATTTAATTTCATTCAACTGAATGTCGTTCCAGTAGAGCCGTGTTGCGCTGATGTCGTAATCGAGCACGGCCGGATGTACCACCTGCGTCTGGTGGCTGATCGTCGGAATGGTGTAGTGAGCCGGTTGCTGCAGATCCACCCCCCGGATCTCCGTCAGCACAACGAACAGAAGGATTTCCTCATTCGGTACGCACTGTTTTCGATCGGCGTGCAGCCGCATAACGTGCGGACAGGCACACTCGTGCCGGTTGCCAGTGCTGAGCAGGCAGAGATGCGAGCAGCCTCCGTTATTGTCCCCGCAGGGATTGGGCTGTGAGTTTGGCTGCCGGCTCGAGTGCAGTATCTGAATGCCGAACGGTTGGCTTTGCGTTTTCTGGATCACCGTCACATTGGAACCGTCCCATTTGTTGGCCCGAATCACCGAGTACGTCCGCCAATCCGTCCAGTACACGTAGTTATCGAACACGGTTATACTGAACGGATGGGCCAGGACGGACTGATCCTTGATTACCAGATGGTGATCGCTACCATCGTACATGATCGTGTGGATCGAATCGGACCGAGCGTCGATCCAGTACACCCGCTTCAGCACATAGTCGAGTGCGATCCCATTCGGCCAACCACCATCCGAGCCCACGTACATGATCACCGTCCGGTTCTCGCCAGCCATCGTGCAGCGTTCCAATCGTGGTGATCCTTCCTCCCAATCCGTCCAAAACAGTACCCCCACCAGGGGATCTAGAGCGATCGCTCGTGGGTTCACCATATCACCCGCAACCAGCGTCCGGCGGAAGCTACCGTTCGTCTTTGCTACCTCGATCTGATCGAGATTCGAATCGATCCAGTAAATATTCATCCCAACCCAATCCACTGCCAATCCTTCGGCGGTCGAGAGGCCCGACTGCACGACCGCCTCTACATTGCTCAGCGTATCATTCCGCAGCGTACCGCGGTAGATTTTGTCATCCAGCACATCGGACCAGAATATCTGTATGGAATCGTTGCGATACAGGAAGTCCAGTGCGATCGTGTTGCGCAGCGAAGTGTAGAAGCTTTTCACCGCATGCGTATTCAGATCGACACCGAGTATCTCCTGGCGGTTGCTAAAGATCACATACGGCGCATCGCGTGCGTTACTGCGGCAACTAAACTTATCGTACATAAGTGTGTAACCTTCGGCGCAATCGCATCGATAATGCCGATCTTTTGCGAGGCAATTCTGGGAGCAAGTTCCCCAAGCTTCACAGGCATGTGCGTGCGAACAATCGCGCCCATTTGGCTGAAGGAACAAATGTGGCGGACAGGAGCAAACAACTCCCTCCGGTGCATTGTGGCACGTGTGGGAACACTCGTGATCGCGCGAATCGCACAGTTTCTCCATGCAGCGGAATCCCTCATCCGTTCCATCGGGACAATCGGTTCGTCCGTTGCATAACTTTGCCACCGTTATGCATTCGTTCGTTACCCGGCAGATCCGATCGGGATGGTGACACGTAACGGTCTCATTGGTCGTCGCTGGTGCAAAGTCCATCCGGGAGCACACACGATTGTAGTTCTGTATGCAGCGCTGATCTGATCCACAGATGATCCGCAAATCGACACGGCACGCATCTTTCAGCTCCGCTTCCGTTGGTAGCGCCGGTGCAGGCCGTTCCTGTGTGCCATTGGTGACGTGGCCATCCCCTCCGGTGGCCGGTTTCATCAGCTTCTCGCACTCGTTGAATGCATTCAGGCAGTTTAAACTTGGATTACACAACGATTTGTCGATGCAACCGTGCGGACTGCAGAAGAACTCATCCGGACCACACTGCACATCACACTGTTGCTCGTCGGAGAGGTCCCTGGGGGGAAGACAAACCGGGTAAGTTGACCAATCGGAGCACAAAAACCCTCGGAGACACCCAACTTACCCACAGTTGTTGACTCCATCGCAGAGAAACTCGTACGGCACACAGACGTTGTTCTTACACTCAAACTCTGGGCACTGATTGCAGTGTTCCGGTTCGTCCGACCTATCGTTCGGACCACAGTCGAGATGCCGATCGCATACCCAGGCATTCGGGATGCACCTTCGGCTAATGTTGCACTGGAAGAAGTTCTCTTTGCACGTCAAACTCGGACAGTTTGCGTAATCCTCATCACTTTCATCGATACAATCGACCGAACCATCGCACACCTGTTTCCGGCTAATGCAGCGATGCTCATCACACTGGAAGTTGTGCTCGAGATCACAGTTCGGATCACACGGCCCATTCTCGCCGCCCTCCTCATCGCTACCATCCTCGCAATCGGTGTCCCCATCACAGGTGTACTTCAGATCGATGCAATCATACTTGTTCCGGCAGAGGAAGTGCGTCGCATTGTTGCACGTCGCAACCGTGTGCTGCACACTGTACTGAACGCAAACAGTAAAACCCTGGTCGGTAGAGAGCGTATATCCGTTGGCGCACCTACAGCTTAAACCCGTCGGTGTGTTGAGACACAGCCCGGGACAAGTGGCCTCGCACGGTGCCCTCTCTCCACCGTACTGGGTAAGATTGTCGAAGATCTTCAACCCAAACACTTGCGGCTTCTCGATGGCGATCGTTTCCAACGAATGAGGATCACTTAAATTAAGCTTCTCGATGTGACCCTTCACGTTGTCGGCAAAGTAAAGCAACTGTCGGTGGACGGCCAATGAGATTGGAAACTGTTTCTCTGGCCGACCATCGTACAGCAGCACACGATTAGTACCGTCCAAATTGACACTCTCGATCGTACTCAATCGTGCATCGCACCAGTACAGGCGACCTTCGCTAGCATCCAGCGACAGTCCCGTTGGCCACTCGATCGGACGCTCCTTGCTGATGACCAGCGGTTCCATTCCGGTTCCGTTCATCCAGGCACGATCAATGCGTCCACTAGGAACGGACCATGAAGACCAATACATCCAACCCTGCTTGGGATCCAGCACGATAGACCTGCGGAATGAGGAAAAGGAGATTATTGTTTAAGAATCCCAGAACCGGAAGATCGTTGAACCATACTTGGGAGCATAAAGATGCCTCAGAACCGTCAGCCGTATCCGAGGATTTCCGCGGAGTTTCAAAGCAGAGATTTGATTCCGGTCCGAATCGGTCCAGTAAATGTTATCACCAAGCCAATCGTACGCAATGCCATCGCACGATCCTGGGGCCTCTAGGAGTAGCTCACGACCGGTACCGTCCAAGCGCTGCCGCTCAATGCGGAACGAAGGAGAGTCCTTGTAGCGGTGGGAGAAGAAGATCAGCTGCTCTTCGATGTGATAATCGAATGTGATGTGGGCACCGAGATCGGTCACCGGAACGATCGCTTCCTGCGATTTAATGCCAACGGCAAACCCGCGAATCATCGCAGGGCTTGATTTGGCGTACAGTAGAAAGGTTGGCCGCTTGATCAGCACACACTGGGACTTGGTTTTCAACCGATAGCCCGGTGAACACATGCACTGACCGATGGCTACGTTCTTCTTCCACACGGGAATGCACAGCTGGTCACACGATACGTTCTTGCTTCGACACGGATGCGGTACTTCCGGTTGCTTT
>NC_064878.1:1920000-1925000 GCF_943734665.1 Anopheles aquasalis | reverse complement strand
GTGCATTTTTCGCGCAAAATATCGGATTCAATTCTCCCCTTCTTTAGCGGATCCGCATTCACATTATCTGTGCTGCAGGCGCCGCAAAAAAAGCTGCATCAACGGTGTATGTTCAAACTCTGTTTTTGCTGTTCCGTACACCATCAGAGGGGGGGGGGGGGGAGGGGGAAGGAGTTTGGGGGCACCACACGGGAGAGAGAGAACTTCTGGTCCCTTTCACCATTACAGTGTGATTCGTTAAAAATCATTATTCCGGAACTTGAAGATGCCTCCGCTGTTGCATAGGTACAATGAGACTGCATGCTGCTGTTTCCTCATTTCATTCGTTTTTTGCATCAACGAGTGTAGCCCCAGATGGACCGGAGAGCTGGAAGGTGCCGAGTGGAAGGTGCCGTCTGTGAACCATCATCACGCGACAAGCATCCAGTCGTTGCATCCCTGGAGCACATACCGACACATTAATTTCCTGGGGCGCAGATAAACAGCACGAAAATCATCGTGAAAACTAAGTGCTGCATTTGTATCCTCGCTTTACCATCCCGGTTATAGCTATTACAATTCAACTACCATCCCAAAACCGATTTTCATTTCCCTAGTTGGGATGCAGCATACTGCAGCAGCTAAACCACAGGTTCTGCAACGGAGCAGCAGCAGCAGCAGCAGTACCACTTCAGTGTCTATAGCAGCGGAGAAAATTATGGAAATTTTCCCAAAGGATTACACTACCACCACGGTACGAGTGTGTTCGTAGAGCGAGAGAACATCTCTCTGCTGAACAATCAGCAGAGGAGACGCAAAGGATGGGATTAGTTATGCATTTCGGATTCAATAAAATATTTCTAATCTCATTTCACAAGCGCATGCATCCTCATGCAAGGCAGTCCGAGTTGAGTGTTGTGGTGCCGTTTGTGATTTTGATGAGATTAGCCTTGTGTGGAAAAGCTCGTGATAGGCAAATGTTTTCGCAAACCATTCAACACTGTTTGGCTAATTTCAACCACAGAGAATATCGAAACGTTAGGTAGTAATGTACTTAATAAGGATTTGTTCACTTAAAAGCATCGTAAAACTGAACAACGCTATGCCAAGTGTTAGCATAAAACATATTCATAGTAATTCGCTGCGTCTCTCGGCGGGAATATGGAACAATAGAGGAGAACATGTTCGAATAAAACATACGTCTGTCATCCGTGTTATGCGTCAGCAGATGAACGGCGTATAAAATGGCTGAGAAAAGCAAAAGACGGATGGCGCACGGCATTCGTCGTGTCGTAAGCATAAATCGTTTCAATAGACGAAGCCTTTTTCTGACGCTGAATCACTTTTGATCGTCGTTATAGTGAGCGATGTCAAGTGCTGCTCTGTTATGTGGGGCGCCGTCAGCTACGACTCCGACTACTACGATCGAAAAATCCAATTCCATAGAAACAACGAGAAACGCGGCATCACCCGGAGAGTCCCTTCCCGAAGAACCCCGCTGCAGAATCGAGCCGTTGGTGGTCGACGGAAAGTGCATAGCAGAAAGCAGGCCCCTTTTAGTGTAGGACATGGTGCCTCTCTCCTTTGGAAAATAAGCGAACGGGCGGGTGAAGGCCAACTTGATGCACACGGAGAAAAGCCCAAGTGGGCGCCAAGTTAAGTGCCCCGTTGTTTCTCGATGTCCTCCAGCGCGAGCTCAAGTAGCGAATTGTTACAAAACATTCAACTATGTGGCTAAAATGGAAGGCTTCCGTTCTGAGATTGGCTAATTGCCATCAATATATTATGCTGAAAAGGTGTCGCGTCGAGATGCTGTGCTCATTGAAATGGCATCAACTGCAGTGCGCAGTGTTTGCGCTTCCGGCTGCCCGCCTGGGTTGTCTGTTCCATTCAAATCTGCTGTACATAATGGAACGCATAAGTGGTTCCATAAACATATTTATGAAGTAGTATTTTATCTTTTATCCCGCACAACCCCGATTTCCACGCAAAACTCGTTCAAAGTCGCGTCATTCTGCGATTCCTGCCGTTATGCGTAACGCCAAGCGAACTCGCACTATCGCTCGAACCGGCTTAATGGGGAGGGTTGTGTTTAGAGCACAGCGCTAGAAGTTGGGGCATTAATCTTGACACTGTCTAATCAATTCATTGGCGCTTTAATTTACAACCATTTCGAATGACATTAGTATGCGCTGCGAGTTTTGCTCGCACGACGCACGGCGGCTATGTGTGCTGTGTTCGCTGCTTGATTTTGGTACGTTTGCT
This sequence comes from Anopheles aquasalis, assembly GCF_943734665.1. Classification (NCBI taxonomy): domain Eukaryota; kingdom Metazoa; phylum Arthropoda; class Insecta; order Diptera; family Culicidae; genus Anopheles; species Anopheles aquasalis. Next base: position 1,922,756 of record NC_064878.1, on the reverse strand, counting down.
GCAGCACCGTTTCACGGAAGGGTGGAAATTAGATTTAATGGGTGGCAAACACTTCACACTCTCGAACCCGGTGCACGAAGACACCGATCACCCTTCTAGGCGAAATGAGCTCATCTTAGTTCTCATCAAGAATGTGTCTCATTATTTGTGGAACGAACTCTCGCTTTCCACCACGATGAATAGCGATTCTCGGCGAACTGGAATTGATAACTGCACAGACAATGAACCACACTACCGATCCGATAACCGAGGGTACAGTTACATAAAGCAGCTTCAAGATTCATCAGATCATTTGCACCCACATAATGATATCGTTTGTTGATGTGATGCTACGATTTCTACCAGCAATTCGTAATCCCATTACGTATCGGTGCTACCTGAAATGGTTAATGGGAACTGACTACACAAGAAGCTTCACCGGAACGTGTGGATTCTGGACGATAGACTTCAACACCAGCAAAACAAATATGCCAACAACAGGAACAGAAAAAGGTCCAATCTGTTGCGTACACTGCAATCCATTGCTTTGCCCCAGCCACGGTACCATCGAGTGACACCGTCGCTGGATAGAATGTGAGTATCGCTCACCTCACTGCCACAGCACAGTTATGATGCAATCAGATTTAATCGCATTCCTTGATTGGTTTTCTTTCGCCTTCTTACTACGACCTGGCCCTGACCAGCTGATGAATCTGATCCTGGTTGTTGAATAACTCAAGCTTCCTTTAGCCATTATGCCATCTATGATATGTAAAAACAAATTCAGAAATCAATGCAATGTTTGCTTGTCAAGATTCATCCATCATCGACCACTCAGCATATCGGCAGCATACAATCGATACACATTATCAGTGAACAGCACAGCTCCGCCTCTGGTACGTGCTGTGACATTGATACTATTTGTTTGTTTGTGTCTTGCTGCGTGAAAATTGTCGTGATAATTACCGGTTCAATTCGCTTTTGCGATACGATGCGGAAGATCAATCGGTGACGAACATGGTGGGTGGGGGGGGCGTAACACTCTGTTTGGCTTCGGTAAACCGTTTTGTCTTAGAGTACTTTACCGTCTGCGAGCAAGCCATAAAATGTGGTGTTTATTATCCGACGCTTCGCGTACCACCGTCCGTGATGACATCAACCTCACGAACAAAGAAGCATAAACCTCTTGAGCGTCCGACTCCGTTTGGGCGTAATGCCGACTTAACGGGATCGAGTCCGGTGCGCCATCGTTAACATATTGTGGAGCTTGGTGATTGACTAGTGCCTGCTGAGCGGGCGTTTAATTGATCTGAAAGAAGCGGTTCAACACTGTACACACTCTCGTCTGGCCGAAAGCAGAGCATTTCGAGTCGTGAGTGATTTGGTAAACTATGTGCATAGTTTATATGTGCAGTATATATCGGTGGAAAGCATAAACAAACGCTCAGGATTCAATGAACCTTATGGTGCGTCAGTGGTTGCGGTCTTTTGTTCCTTGTTCGGACTCGGCCGCACACCGTACACTGGCGCTATAGCGACTGCTCCTACTTGATCAGACCGAGCGATATCAAATTTCCGAATTCCAGTCCCACCACCGTATTACGTAACGAGAACGTGGCCATTCTGGGGGCGAAAGACGCACCAAACCGACCACGACGTAAGACGATTCTGACAGCGTAGAAAACAATGTTCCATCGCTTCGTTGTTACGATGCCATTTCTAACAACAAATCCGCTTACCGTTTTATTTTGACTTGGTGCGTTATTGTTGCGAGGGAAAATAAAATGAGAATATTGATGGCGGGAAACCGGGAACACTGCAAACAGCCAATTATTTAAACAATCAAGAGTCAGCCACGGAAGCACACAGTGCTTCCTAGCTGGTTTCTCACGTGACAAGCTTCCATTAGTTAGTGGCGTTTGAGCCAAGGGAAGGTACTTTGCAAGACATTCCGATAACGATCTAGCGAAAAATACCAACAACGATTCGTCGGTTCGGTCGCCTAGTAACGTATGGCAAACAAGCGCTGGCAGCTCGACCCGAACCCGAGGCCTCTAGGAGCACCAGTCTTAACCTCAATTCTAAATCAACCCAACCAACCCCCCGCTCGGTACGCTTGTGCACGATGTTACTCCGCTTCGGGATGGCAAAGTGTGTGTGCCAATTAGACTGTTCCAAAAATTAAACCAACCCGGTCCTGCCCTGGCTACTGCTCCTACTCCTCGTCCTCATTCTCTTCCTTCTTCCTTGACCTAGCGCATGCCAATCTGCGGCATCCCGGTACGCGGCGTAATTTGGTGCGATACTGAACTCACACTCTCGGTGGGTTGGAAGTTAAGTCATAAAAACTCATGAAACAGCCCATTTAACTATTATCTTCTAGTTGGTCCGAAAAGTTAGCGCACCAAGGAGCGTACGATCGGACCTTAATTAAATCAAGTACATCTTCCCAACACTCTCGTTCTCTCTCTCTCTCCCTTCCCATGCTCTCTATCCATGTGGCAAAGATGATCTCGAGCGGCTCTCGGATGAAACACGATGCAGGGAAGGAAGGAAGTTCGAGGCACGGTGCCCTTGAGGTTGGTTGGGCCACCCCACCCCTTCTCCGGGTGCCATGCGGTTAGTCCAGAGGGCATCAAACCCAACACACAGCAATGTTTCCAGGGGTTTGGAAATATTCTTCATCACTGCTAGAGCTGCTGTTGATTTCGCAACTTGGTTGTTATGCCAAACCACAACGGTTTTGTCGGTTGGAGTGTGCTGTTTACAATACAGTA
>NC_064878.1:1907500-1912500 GCF_943734665.1 Anopheles aquasalis | reverse complement strand
ATTCCATCCAATGCTTCCCGTTCTGACTAGACAATTCATTCTTTGAATGAACAGCTTTTCCTGCTTCACTTCAGCACAAAGAGACTTGCAGAGTGAAAAAATCCATTGATTCAGTGATTGAATGAGAGCAAACGGTCACATTTGACGCCGGAAAGTCTGGTTTTAAAATGTAGTGAAACAGTTTCAATGTTCCTTTGTGTTTTATAGCTTCAATAGAAACGAAATGAAGACAAACGATATGTCTAATATGAACTTTGTATCATATGCTATCATTCAAACGTGGATGAAACATCACTAGAATGTTTACTAAAAAATGCTAAAAGAATTTCCAAAAAAGCTTCACACAAACTTAATTTCCCATACTACGTAAAACAGTGTTCCACTTTTTTATGATGTGCTGAGTAAAGTCAAAGTCTGAGGTAAATTATATCACTTGGAAGGAGCAAACTTTCATATCAATTGAAGCAGAGCGGTTAATACATACGGTCTCGACAGCAGTAAGTGACAGCAAGGCTGCTTCCTGCTCTGCAAACTATTCTAGAGCCGGAGCACTAATCCAATCCAAAGTGTAAAGACAAGTTTTAGCTATCCAAGGATAAGTTTTAAGTGATTTCTCAAACTTCTGTACTCCATTGCTGGACAATCTGCCCCAGTTGGTTGGTCTTGCGAGAATCTTTACAAAGGGTTGCCTCGGCTGTCTTATCCTTGTTCTCTGCGCTCGTCAAAGCTTGTTGTATGCCAGGAATGTTCCGCGTCGAGTTAGCTTTTACTTTTCTATGAAAATCTTATGAATTGCGCGCTGCTGGATTCTGGAGAAATAACATAAAATCTTAACAGTTCTTTTTATGCTGTTCATCGTGCAAGAAGCCGTGGCCTTGTAATTTTCATCATAGCTTTTTTAAACATAAAATGCTTCAATGTGCTAGCATGATCTGCAGGAAAGCATAACGACGGAAACAGGCGCCGTTGGCGACAGTTCTCTGCTTTCAAACCTAATATTTACTCCTAGCGAACCAGCAGCGTATAGTTCCGGTTCATTTCGTTCGTACAGCAAAAAGTAAGAAAAAGGATGACGCTTTACTTTTTGCATGTCGTTCCACCAAAAACCTCCAGGATTATGCTGGTAGACTACACGATTTGCTATTTCCAGACACTGCCAGTCAACGCAAGCGCCAAAGTAAGCGAAGAAAAAGAAGTTTCACATACATTAACTAGCCCCGGTTTCGCGTTAGAAAATTGTATTCATAATCCAATAATGTACGGCAAAAAAGAATCAAATGAGCTGGAACAACTTGCAATAGTCGTGTCCAAACGTACTCCTGGTTGCTTCCCATTTACAGTCGATCGAGCACGGTTGGTGCACTGTCAAAGATCAAAATTTACATAAATACCGTTCACTTAAGGTATTCAGCAGCACGCCTTCAATTGCGCTAGTAGATACAGTAAATTAAGCACTAATTGAATCAATTTCATGTCCCATTCCAATGGCGCCGTAGGACACAGAGACTGACGGAACTACGATGCTGCAAAATAATGCGACATTCGAGCGGTGGGTTTAGAGTTGATCGTAGGATGTTCAGGTAGAACTATTCTCATATAAACAGTTTTGCAGCTCTGCTGAGATAATCGAAAGAAAAATATAACAAAACGACGATAGAGAAGCACTCTGATTAGTATAAAATTATTCAAACCAATAAAATACTGTAGATTTGCTTCTCCCATCGTAGCTCTTGTTATCGAGTCATTTAAAGCACACATCAATGTTGAATCAGCTGGTTAAGCGAAACGTATCATCATTTCGCATAATTATTCATACCTTCCATTAGCTGCTTCGCATTTTCCAACAGTTGTGCAGAAAGGTGTATTGTATAGACTTAGGGAAATATTTTTTTGTGCCGATCATGGAATAGGCCATCACATGGAGTCCTCTCTTTGTACATACGTGGAATGGATTGGTTTGCTATTTACATTTTCATTAAGCTCTCTGGTGCCACAACCATGAAATGTGGGATGATTTTGCTTCCAGTACGAGTCAAACATATAGCACGTCCCGCAATAAAGGACACAAACTACCTGGTAACCCGACATCACCATCCTTACGTTCACTATTCACGTTGAAATGTTCTGTTGGCCTTTCGCTACCGACCGAACGACAGAAAAGACAAAAGTCACACTCGCTCTCTGCCTTACCCTTGTACCCGTGCACATCTCCTGTCTCTTACCACATTGCACTGCTCTCGACATGCTCCTGATGAATTCTACTTGTCTTAACTGCACCTCTTCGCTGCAAGATACGCAGCCGTCTAGGCAAAAACCACCGAGTGCACTCTTGTTGAGCAGGTTGTGGCCTGCCAGGGTATTGCAGCAACACCACTCCATACTTCCCTAGAGGAAATTGAAAAAGTTTCCTCCGGACAGATTTGACCAGCGTACGAACCACTCTCCCCATTCCTCACTTGTCTCCGATTTCGTCCTCATGCTACGGATGAGCCAGGCACTTTGACCACGCAAATGCAAAGCCCATCCTCAGCCAGGCAGGTTAACATGATTATAACAAGCTTGAATTTCAATCAGACCGATCAGACTTTACACGAAACCCTCAACTTGTGGGTTGTACAAGTCCAAAACCAACCCATCGTGCGGTTACCCAGCAGTTTAAGGACCAAGGATCATTTTTAATCGGATCTAAATAATGTACATATTATGCACTATGTTTTTCGGGCATGGGGCAGCTTTGGACAAGGGACACTTTTCACAATTTTCTCTACCGTCAGATAAGAATAATTACCACCATTTCACAAAAAACAGGTATGCACAAAACTGCATCTCACTCCTGCATACACGTTGGCCCGCAACACCTGAAGTATTTGAAAGCATTTTTGTAATGGTTGCGGTTTCACAATAAGCTTTAGTGAAATGAAAAAGCGCATCAGCACCATAGAGGAGCTGGTTGTTCTAGGAAAAAAAGCAACCACCAACATCCCTGGCATAGCGTTGTTCTCGGCACCGAGACACGTTCTGCAGCTGTCCTGTGCGATTCTCATTTTGAAACAAAAGACTACACACAGGTGTATGAGAGTCCAACAACACGAAAGCGGCATGGCGTTATTTGAAAGGCTCTCGTTTCTCATTTCGCTGTATTTTCATCAAAAAGAATGCTACAAGAATAGGAGCATGGGTACAACAAGATGAAATGGAAGCTGTGCGACATATGAAAAGGCTATAAAACGAAATGGTCCCTGGACGCCTAAATTTAAAAAAAAGTAATGTAGAAACACAGTGCAGCTTAACTGCGATTACCACTGCACTCGTAACACTCTTGATTCTCTAGAACAAACCATCAAATAAATTGCAGCAAGAGGTTCAAGTGGTGCCGAGCTACCATCACGAAGTGCGAATAGCTGGACGGGCGATTACAAAAGCAGTAAGAAGTCATTCATACGAGAAAGTCCTGCCAAAGAACTTAACACAGAGAAAATACACTCGTCCACCCAATAAACAAGCCCTGTTTAATTTGGCTTCCGCCCAATCATGAGAGAAATTGATGGTGTTATTGTCCCATAAAGCGAACCCTCGTGTATCATTACGAGGACAATTGCAAGGATCATTAGCTTGCCAATCATGTCTGCAGTTTTTGTAGCATTGAGAAGAATTTCAACATCACCACCAACTCAATTGTCACCAGCAGTCCAGTGAAGGCGGGTACGATCCGCAGAACGGTCAGCAGCAACTGTGGCGCCTCAATTCGCCGAAGCCCAAACTTTTAGTGGGATGACACCGGGGGTGTACCTTGGGAAAACAAAAAGCAGCTTTGGCTTTCCTGTAGGGCACCACAATGTTCGCAAGAAGCTACCAAAAGTGACAAAAGGCCAACCGAAACAAACTGGGTCATATCGATGGAGCCCTAGCGCCAATGAATCAAAGGCCGTGGGTCCGGTCATGTTGTCCTGCATCCATGACCTGTAAGAGGTGATCAGAGTTGAGGCCGGGCAGCGGTTCAATAATCAATATTGTCTCCGGTCCAAGTATGCACAACGAGCTCGGATAGGGGGTTTCCCGGGGCTCAAGAGAAGTGAGATTTATGGGCAAACTTTTCATCCGTTTCGCTGTCCTCGACCACCGCCCAAACAAAGCGTCATTTTGCCTAAGCGATTTTTCACTTTGTGCGATACGAGAAGGACACGGGAAATGAGCAGAATGAAGTCATCTTCTTATATGGTTTGGATCCCCGAACCCCGAGAATGAACCTCCACCCTTGCGCTGCAGCGATTCTTCTTCTCTTTTTTTCCTTCTGCTTCTTGCGTTCTGGAAAGGGAAAATTAATTACACGAGCATAGTGTGGCATCTCTTGGCGTATTCTTGCGGGGAACTTTTTTCCAACTTAAATTCGCCCGTGCACCGAATGAGTTATCCCTCGAATTCTTTAGGAATTTCGTGCGCTGGAATTTCATCTGAGTGACATCAGACGCTGGAGCCGACAGGAGCTAAATTACTTAAATGCCGTTTTGTGTGTAAATTTTTGGCAACCATCAGCTCCCCATCCACCACTTACTAATTCAATTGTGATAATTTTCCTTTCTTGCCCTCCAAGACTCTTTCTCACTCTCTCGAAGACCGTTCCATTTCGAAAGAAGCAAAGGATAATGTTCTCGACGTGTATTGTGTAGTAGCGGAGTGGTTGGTAAATCGAATTCTACATAAATTAAAGTACCCAGCCATCCCGCCTTCAACCGTTCTGCCGTGAAATGTTTATCTTCTGAGCATCGTCAGCGCACTTTCCCGACCATGTAAGGTGCTGATGATAATGGTGCGTGATGGTAATGGTGATAGCATCATTACCGAGAGCCGTCCTCCAAGATAAAGCCTCCGATTAAAGCTCATCTATTTGCATTTATGAAAAATCCTCTTATCGTCCGAGGTGAAGGTGAAGGCGTTCTGGGAAGATGTCTGAAAAATCGCTTGAAACATTTCACTCAAAAATGATGTAAAAAATGATTTTA
>NC_064878.1:1887500-1892500 GCF_943734665.1 Anopheles aquasalis | reverse complement strand
TCGCGGCACAATTAACAGTTAAGTATGATTGAAAAAAGTTGTCTAATTATACCCTAGTGGCACTTGGATTCGCAGTCTATGAAACACTCGCCCCCCGCCGTCCTCCTTTGCGTGCTTCGTTGAATGATCAAATAAATTGTCTAAATATTGCGAACCTATGAGCTACTCCTCTTAATTTTGAACATTACTTACTACACTTTTTTTCCAAAGAACAGTCTGTTGGGTGTCCACATTTTTACAGTCTCAAGGGGGAGGAACCATTGTTAGTGCTTGAGTATTTGACTTCACTAGTCGCACCTTTCCGTCCGGGTGTGGTGCTTCTCAGGTCTTCTGAAAGCATCGACACGTCGGAGAGATCGCCAGTACCTTGACTTTCTTCATTAAACCCGCTATCGGTACGGTATAAATTCACACCGTGCAGTTCCACCTTTCCCGGAATGCTTACGGGAGTTTCCTTTATCGGCGACAATCCTTTCGTCGTCTCGCACATCGAAATGTCGACCGTTTTATGCCGCTGCTCTTGATCGCCATCGCTGGAGGTAGCGCAAGTTGTTTCCAGCATAAAGGATTGGGATAAGTTTTTGCGGTTACTACGCCGGTGTTCCGTTCGTCGCATGCGACGTAAAGGCGTCATGGAATGTTGCGATTTTTGGGACAGCTCCAGGGACAAACAGCTGACCATCGTTTCGCCATCGTTTGAAAGATTTGTCTCGGCCAGTACGTTAGTGAGCTCGGTGTGTCTGATGGAACCTGGCAAGAAACCAAAGAGAAGATTGATAAAAAAGCCTTGCACACAACCACCGTCTACCCCGACCGCCCTTGGTAGTTACCTTGCTGGCTACCCGTGTCGTTCTGCTGCAGGGAATAGTAATGACCACCATCCGTCTGGCTGCAAGCAGATGGCTCCGGGGTGCTGCGATAGATGGCATCCAAATCGGAATGATGCGGATCGTACGATTTGGTCGGAGAAGGACTCATCGAGTTCCGCGAAATCGGTGACAAGGCTCCGAAAGAGCTTTCATTATCACTCTCTATCACCGGGCTAAGCGAACCGTCCGCTAGGGCTTCGTGCGAACCAAAGTATCGCGACCGTTTAAGATCTTGCTGAAGCGCTCTCTCCGCTTCCTGCTGGCTGCCAGTCAACACTTCGGGCGAAACGGGTGCCGGACTGAGGGCAATGAGATCGAGATCATCCAGTGAGTTAGGAAACCGATCCGCTCCTTCCGTGTCGCTTTCCTCTGCATCTCCATTGGGAGAAATGATGTTAAAGAGCTTGCGACGCAGAGAAGCATCACGAGCATCATGATCAATGCTGCTGGCCGACGACTCGTCGAGCGTCGGAGCATTGTTGTTTTGCTGCTGATCCTGTGGCAAACAAACAAGGACACAATATAGGACTCTCTCCCCGTCTCTCTTACTCCGTCGTCTATTTACCTCGTTGAACGTTAGGAACTTGCTGAGGACGGCCTCTACCTCTGCCGGCAAAACTGGTGGTAGGGTAAGGACCGTTTGGGCGACACCATCGCGCTGTCTTCGCTTGGCGGGTTGGCCAATAATTCCACCGGGTTCGTTGGACTGCTTCAGAAGATCGACCTTCTGTTTCCGCTGGTTGTGATCGATCGGACTGGGAACGATGCTGTTCTCTTTGAAGAAACTGCTGATGGCGGCCTGAACGCGAGCCTCTGCCACCGGATCCGGTGTCTCGAGGAACTGCGTTTCGTGCGGTTCTACATGAGCCGGCCCCAGGGACGATACCTCATCGATGGTCCACTCAAACTGGCAAACGCTGCTGTTGTTGTTTTGCGGGGTGCTTGGCCTGTGAAACAACGAAGGGCTAGCGATCATGGGCAGGTGCAAGCGATCGGCAAGATGTGGCTCGAACGGGTTCACCACGCGTCCACTGAAGATTCTCGACGGTGGAGTCTGCAGAACGGGCAGCAGATTAAAGCGACTGGTGGTGTTCGCGTTGCTCGTCGCCGTATGCGGCGTTCGAACCGCCATAATCGACGGTGAAGAGGTCATCGACTGGCGCGACGAGGTTCTGGCCAGGGCATTTTGCAGCAACTTCCGTGGCGTTAAAAAGCTGTCCGAATCCATCGTATAGCGTTCCGGACTCGGGGAAAAGCTGCTCTCAGAAACTTGTGGCCGCGTGGGACAAAACGGATTAGCTGATTAAAACGATTCGTATAAAAGACATAACAGAACACAACACACAGAATACAACACTATCGGTCGTCACGAAAAGGCCCACAGTTTCATTATCACAGTGTTAATAAGAGCGAAAAGGAATTCGCCACTTCTTCTACCCTACCAATGCAGCGCGCCGCCAGTTCGGCGTTCGGTTGCCGTTGATGTTCGTTGGATTTTGAAAGCGGGAAAACTGTCAACAATTTTCCTCGCGCCTGACGTTTCTAACGGTCGACCAATCCCCCTAGCGCACAGTTTTCCACTATTTTACGTAAAATCGTGGCAGGGATTCACGATGGAAGGAAAAATACTGTTCCCCTGATAGCTTACTAGATTAATCAACCAGTTATAGAGTATTTTAAGAACAAGTTTATCCCGAAACAGGATTTTCCGCGACTGATGTTCTAGAACCGAAGTTGAGTAGCCGCGGTTACCGGCTGTCATTCTAGAAAGTAAACAACGCGATTTTCGTAAATTGCTGGGCCGCGCGAAACGATTTTCGGTGAAAATGTTAGCAATCCAGCCGGGAAATTCCGGTGGCATTCCGGACAAACTATGGCAGCCCCACTTTGTGACCTTTGAAACCACGTAAGTACACTGCAAGGCGTTCATTGGGGCACTAACCGAAACGGCACCTCTTTTACAGCATGGGAGAGCTGACGATTGAACTGTACTGGAAACATGCTCCCAATACCTGTCGGAACTTTGCAGAACTGGCACGACGAGGCTACTATAATGGGACCCAGTTCCATCGCATCATCCGGGACTTTATGATACAGGGAGGTGACCCAACGGGAACCGGCCGCGGTGGACAGTCCATCTATGGGGCAACGTTTGCGGATGAGATTCATGCCGATCTGAAACACACGGGAGCGGGCATCGTTTCCATGGCCAACTCGGGTCCCGACACTAACGGCTCACAGTTTTTCATCACCCTCGGCCCTACACAGTGGCTGGATGGAAAGCATTCCATCTTCGGGCGGATACACTCGGGGATGCAGATAGTGAAGCGCATAGGGCTGGTGGAAACGGACAAGAATGATCGTCCCGTGGAAGCGGTCAAGATTGTAAAAGCCAAGGTAGAAAAGTACTGATAGTAATACATTTTGAAAACGAATTTCTTTTGTGTAAAATTCATTCAATCCGAACCGAAGGCACGTTACCGCTACTGCTGTTATACTGTTCTACTGTTGCTGCTGCTGTTATACTTGTTTACTTCGCTCAGCTGGGAGTTAACGAGAGATAAGCGGACAATTTCCTAGTTTTTAATCGCTGTGCTCCTTCCTTCTGTGCTGCTAAATCCAACGAGTATGCTGTTTTATCATGTGAAAGAGGTGTTGTTTAAATTCTACCAAGATGATATTGCACGTATTGTCGCTGCTTCCGTGCTGGTCTTTTCGCTGGTTTGCAGCCTGTATTTAAGGTACGAGAGCCTGACGGGGCGGCCTGGAATGTTGATTTACTTAATCAGCTTATCCCTTATTTAAACAGTTCCATTATCGGATTGACGGTGCTGTTGTTTTTCGTGAATGGCTGTGCGGCGGCTGTTTTTGTCCTCAACCACAAGGACACCTTCGGCAGGTACATCCAGAAAGTGAAAGATTTCTTCGGTATCAAAGATTACGTGAGTAAACGTGGCCATAACACCCGAATCCTTCTCCTCATTACGCTGATATACCGTTCCAGGATGCAAGTAGTGGCCATGAATGTGACGTGTGTGGCAACGATCGATGCCCGAGGCATAATCGGAAAACGCTACAACCCGAACCGTGGAAAGGGTTCGCGATAGAACGATCGCTGGATGAGGCCGTTGACAAGCTGCTCTCGCACATACTGGACACCTTTATCCGCAGCTGGTACAACCAGGTGACACCGGACGAAGAATTCCTGTACCATTTGAAGGTAAACCTCCGCGATGGACTCTGTCGACTGTTGCTACGAGCCCGGGAGATCGATGCCCCCGGTGTCATCATGAATCGGTTGCTACCGACCGTGTTTATACACTATGAAATCATTTCGAAAATGCTGCTCGTCGACCGAGTACCGATGGATAAGCTCGCAAAAACGTTCGTCATCGATGAGTATCCGTTACATCCGGCAGTCTTGAACCGTCACGCGGAGTTGATGTATTTACGGGGCATTGCAAAGGTTCTCATTCCACGGCTGTTCACGGCGGAGAACACCAGCTGCAAGATCTTTTTCAATCTCGTCAAGGAGCTGCTCACGTTTTGGGTACTGCTACCGATCATGGATGTTATTGCGGATCCAAATCTGATTAACCTGCTTATAGTTACGGCCACCGATAAGCGAACGAAAGATGGGTTACGAGGTCCAGTGGAAGCGAATATGAAGAGTAAAACGCGCGGAGAAACTGTCGAAATATTGCGTGACTTTGTGCAGCGCAGCTTGCGTAAGGTGGATTGTGGTGTAACGGTGTCCGTTGCCCGGCAGGAGAACTTTTGGAGCGATCAGAACAAACTGTACTACTTTATGCAGTTTCTCATCAAGGAAGGCTCTGTGGAACTGCTCCGTTTCTACCTGGATGTTGGTAAGGCATATTTCGACTACACTCTTCATTTGCACGATAATGTCTTCCGTTTTCTCCTTTCTAGATATCCTAAACAAAGAACTTGAAGATCCTCATATAACCACAGATCCAACGAAGCTCTCTTCCTTACATCAACAATCGGAACGACTTCTGCGGGCTTATCACGCCATGGTACAGGCGGATGGTGGGGAAGAGAATGCATCCAAAGTCGGTACCCTTACCGAGGCACACGAGCGAGTGCGTGCCAAGTTGGAGGAGAAATGGG
>NC_064878.1:1880000-1882500 GCF_943734665.1 Anopheles aquasalis | reverse complement strand
CCAGGGAGATTAGCGTGGCGGCAACAATGTATGTTCCGGTGTTCCCGGGGTGCAAATCCCAGACCCAGGCCTGTTCTCGCATTCTTCCGGTTTAGTGGACACCGCAGCAGTGTAGTAAGCAGCTACCTGCCGCCGCCGCCGCCGCCGCCTGCTGTGGCACGGAAACGCATGATGTCGTCGCACTTCCTGATTGCCGACGTTTGCGCGTCGATGTGTTCACCGCCTCCCCGTCGTGTTAGTGTCCCGTGTGTGTCCCGTGTGTGTCCTTGTGTGTGTTATTAAAATTATGGCATCTAATTATAAATCCATACATCCGGCCGCACCCTAGCGGCCAGGTTTGCTGGTTCGTGTGGTGTTCGCTGCCGTTGTTGGGCAGGGAAGAGGATGATGTTTCACCAGCGGCCGCCAAGCAGAGCAGGCCGGCCAAGCTACTTGGCCGCCTTTGAGGGGTAAATTATTTTCATCGTAGCAGGCGGTGGTCTCCCGTCGTTCCCGTTCGGTTTGCTCGGTCGTTCGCTTTGGGGGTGAGTCCAGGCCAGAACCGACCGTCGAAGAAGAAGTAAAAGTTGATGATGGTGATGATGATGATGATGATGCGGGTTGCGGAATTTCAATCCAACTCCGTTGTGCGTATATTTATAAGCGAGCGCGCGCGCATACACATATTCGTGTCACTTGTCCCACGTTCGGTCCGACCATTAACATGGTGTTACGCAAACGCATCAGGCATGTGAGGTGGGGCGGATGTACCTCGCTCCCCCCCCCCCCCCTCCCCGGGACCGACATATGTTGCACGATCCTTAGGAAATCATCGTCATTTCCCGCTTCTTAGCTTGCGATGGAACCCGGATCACTACTACACTTGCGCTCTACTTGCCCTGTCGCGCTAATGAATGGCGGTGCACTTGGTCCGAGTGCACTGAACGCTGGTGAAATGCGGATTTTCCCCCTTTTTTTCGCTTTATGAATGAAACTAGTAGAGGTAGAGGTGTGTACGTGTTGAGCCCGTGTCATGGGCTGCCTTGATCACCATCACCATCGAGCGATCCCAGCACGCTGAGGCTGCGGCTGCGGTTGCTGCGATTTGCAGAGGGATGCAGATTTCCACGATCTCTTCTTCTATTTCCGCTGCCTCTTCTTCACGGCACGGCGAGAGCTCATGTGTAACGGATTAATTGAGGCACCAGAATTAGAACCGACAGAACTGGGTGTTGCTGGGGTGGTGGTGGTGGCCCCCTCGCGCGCTAGCCGACACCTGTCGGAAGCGCTAACTAACCCAACGAGAGCCCACCACCCTTCTGGCGCGTCTCGTGTTTTTGATGAATGGAGTTGCTGAAGTGTCAACTCCTCGTTCGATTGACTGCACAACCAACCAGAACGCCGCCACCCACCTGGTGGTGACAACACCAGCACGTCGTTATTGCATTTTTCTGTGATACTCAAACGGTCTGGCCTCCTCCCGCCCGCCAAAAAAAATAAAACAAGGAAAATGAAATGAAAAAGAAACAGTTGAACCGATCGTTCTCAATTAGTCTGCCAGCAACAATTGCAAACTAAAACCCGGAGGTAACGGCGGCAAACGACCGTGACCGTGGCGTCGATAATACCCTCGCTGGCTCACAGGAATTTCCGGGAACAAAAAACACGGAAAGCGTGTGCATCCAAAGTGCAACAGCCGTGCCGAAGCCGATTATCGGTACCGCAAGCCGGTTGAATGCGGCCCATCACCCACATACACCGGGCGTCGCCGCCGAAAACTCAATTTCATCAAACCCGCTTTTAAACCCGGTTTTAATTAAACGCAAATACCACATGATCTTGTCCACCCGACTAGTCGAACGATAAAAGACTCCACGTTCGTCGCGGGTGGGTGTTGGGAAAAGTCGTTAAAAATCGTATGGCACGTGTCTGCTTGTGTCCGTGAGAACGTGCAAAAGGGTAAAGGGAAAAGCTGGTGCAAAATACAATTTAATTCATCCAACCAGCTGATAAACACCCCTTCGGGGCACACACGAGGGACATCAAAAATATCATGGAAATCATCGCTCGACATCACTCAGCGCACACTTTGACTGCGGCGACTGGCTGCTGGCATTGTTTCCGCCTTTTCACAGTTTGTCTGCTTGAGATGGCCTGCTGTGATTTCGGTGAACGGGAAAAAAGGGAAGGGAGGTCCTTTTATCCGACCAACATAATGTCGCTGTTCACGCGCACGTCAACGCGATGATGATGGGTAATTTCGATGAAAATGCAATTTCATCAAAATTAGTATTGTTTTCATTATACCACGGTGGGTCGGGTGCTTTCTGTGCTTTCCTTTTTGGTGGCACCGTATTCCGAGGTATTCCCTGCGGAACACCAGCTCCGCCACTGCTTTTATGATGCTCTCGCGTGCGCGAACGTCGAGAGTGTTATGACCCCTCGAACGGAACGCCGGCAGTAGAGTGCCGAGATCAAGTGGAGACAGCATTGCGTACGAAATAAAATGTGTTTGTAACCA
>NC_064878.1:1870000-1877500 GCF_943734665.1 Anopheles aquasalis | reverse complement strand
CAATCGTCCAGTAAGCTTCCAAGTTGCTTCGCATCCTTCCGAGTGATAAACAGATTATTGACGTGCGGCCATGCTGCCTCAGCGGTGGTGGTGGATAACCGATGATAGATCTATGCCCTCCAGGGTTCCTCTTTATTGATTGGTCCCCTGGGGAGGGGCTTTAATTTTGTGGCACAGCTCCTAAAGGCGTGAAAAGCACCGTTGAACTCCTGACCTAGTACGGCAGCAAGGGCATTGTGCTTTGCCTCTATTACCAACCACTACCGCAAGTATGCCGGATTCGGGCGGATTTAAAGTGCGCCGTGATGCCGTGTGAAGTGATCGATTTAATTTCATCTTCAATCTTCCCTCTCAAGATGTTTAGCATACAAATGAGACGCGTCTTTCGTTTCCATCCAATTTGTGAAGTGCTGCATGATTGCGCCAGCATGCCATGAGGCTGAGCAGTTGTTTGACTATTTTTAGGCTACATTACGCTCGGTGCGGTCGTGCACAGGAGGTGGCGCCGGTTTACTAAATTTGTTTTCTAAACTCAAATAAGGCATTTTCTTTAATAGCTCGCTCGGAATACGGGGCCCGTTCACTTCAAAGAGGTTCCCCCAGTTCAATCCTAAATGGCGAGTAAACGTTCCGTGGAGGGGGTGTGTGATTTGAAAAGTTTTCCGATTGAATCTTTTCGAAAATACTTATTTGTTAATATGGTTGCTTTTGGGAAGAAAAAGTTTCAAACAACTTTGATCACACTGCGGCCCGTGGCAGGCTTGCGAGCCCGTTGGTTACTAGATCCGTGGAGTATTCGCGTGATTAAGCATTTATGCCAGCTTATCTTCCAGTGAATGCTTCGATGATGGCAATAAATAACCGGGGGTTTTTTTCCACTTCTCTTTCGTGTGCAACCTGGATCCTTCGCAACCGAACGGATATGCAGGGGCGCGTTATTAATTACTCCGTCCACATACGCCGCTTCTTTCCCGCAATCACAGCAAAAAATGGCAGAGAATCAACTGGTCCTCGGTGTTCGACTTGGACTGCTAGTGACAGCTGGAAATGCGCTGCGGGGAAGAACTCACTCATTTTACTCGCCCGTTTCATGATAACAACAAAACAAATGTGTCGCTAGATTCCTTGTCTCGCGTGCTATCACTCTTCTCTGTCGCCGGTCCTGTGTCGGCGAGATCTGAACTGCCACCCACCCAACGTCCGGGATCCACCATTTCTAATTTATCACAACAGTCAACACTCCACAATCGAGTGGGATGATGGGAATCATGGAAGGTGAAGTAGTACCACCAAAAAGGAAGAAGGTGAATACCATCACAATGTGACAATGCCGCGTTGGGGGGGTGGAAAAAAGGATACGTGTGTGGCGGGGAAAATCTCAAAAATTGGCGCTGTCGCCGCGATGATTTACGATCACTTTGCTTAGGGGCCACTTTAGACGCTGCTTATTGAAAAATGATGAAAGATTAAATGTACCGTGGGCCACAACACCACACACCTGCTCTGGGCCGTGAGTTTACGATGCGTTTGGGTTGGTGGCTGAACGTTTTATTCCGCCGTTGACGATGTCGATTCGTTCGTCGTGTTTGGGGCCCCTTTCCCCCCCCCCCCTCCCCGCATGGAACCCATTTCATTAAAATCGGGAAATGGAAAACCCCTTTTTTCGGACCATGTTCTCATCCTCATCCAGCCCTCTACACGCGCACTCGCACGTCTGTCCGTCTGTCGCACGCCTCTCCACGAGAAGTCATAAACAAAATTTATAACACTTCTGGATCTGTCTTCTCTTCGCGGCACGCACGCTGGTGGTGAGCTGGAGGTCCCTTTCGGAGTGAGTTTTCCGAATCCCGGAAGGCATTTCGGCGTCGCGGTTTGGCGTTGTGCCGTTGACGCGTGCCCGAATCACGGTGACTTGAACGTTTTCATATTTACCAGAGTTCCCTCCATCGCGTTTTCGGTCATGTTTTTGGAGCGAGGAACACACTTTCGGAGTTGCTGTGCACTCCCCCCTTTTTGCCGGTTGTAAGAATAAACGGAGAATTATGGCGTTAATTTTTTCCGCTCGTCAAATTCAAATCACTATAAATCTAGGCACAAGATCTGTTGAATCTCTCTTTGGAACCACGCAGCATCGCTTTTCCCTGTGTGTAAAGGGAGGCGGCTTTTTGGCAAGTTGCTTTCCCGCGTTCTTGTCACGATATAGACACGACATGCGCCGCGGAAGGGTTAAGGGGAAAAACACGGTTTTACGAGAAGGCCTGGCCTGGGCTGGCCTGGAAAACTAACGCACCCCGGACGGCGGATGAAGTTGTGGTCCCGTGAAAACTTAAATTAGATCATAATAATAAAGAGCCGGATTTTATTACTAGCCACGGCACAAGTGGCCATTTCACGAGGCGATGCTATTATAAGAGACACGAAGACGAAGATGAAGACCAAAAAAAAACCTCAAACTTTCCGTCGCTCCAACATCTCCACCGGTACAGCAAGCTCACGATCGGCAGCAGCAAAATTAGCTTTTTGGCAACCCAACAACTACCATAAAGCCGTTCGCATCTCTCGCTTTCGTCATACAAATGGCTTTAAACCATAATTCGCATAACTCGTGCCGCGAGCGTGATCATATCAATTCCGCTGCGCCGTTTGCCTCTTGTCGTTGCTAATTTCTGTTGCACCCCGAAAATGGCCACCAACAATCGTTTGCTCTAGCTGAAATGGCTTGTGGCCAGGTCGTTGTTTTTTTCTTCCTTACGATTCTCATCCTCAGCAGAACCTTACGAGCGATGGTTTTACGATACCTTTTAATATCTGGTGCGTTGTGCTTGACCTAAATTTTTAACATAAATTTTAAGTATTTTCCCGTTAAGAACAGTAGCTTCAATGCAGCGCATGATTTTATCAAATTTATCAACAATTTATCAAGAGCTCTAATTGAAGTAGAGCATCACTGATCTCGCGGGTTCTCTTCTCATCTCTCTCTCTCTCTCTCTTTGTGTCGTAAATTTCAATTATTTCTGCATAAATCTAACCGCCCTCGTGGGCGCTCGTGTAAGTGTAGCTCGTGCACCACATGATGATCGCCACAGATGATCGCCATTGTTAATACATCCACCCCTGGTTGGGGAGAGCCCTCCACAAACTACGAATACAAATTATTCTTCCACCGCCAAAGATTTAGGAGCGAAATAGCTTAAGAAACCTGTCGTAGCCCGTCTGCCCGTATTTTTTTTTTTGGGAAAGAGAAGCGCGTCAGGGACGAAAGGATGGATCTAAATCACTCGCAGCAGCCAGCAGCACGCGACGGCATTTGAATTACGTGGCCATTTGAAGGGTTTCAAAGAAATCTCTGTGGACCAAGTCGGATTACCGGCGCAAAGGCGTAAACACGCGAGAGCCCGTCCCACAGGCGACAGACCGAGAAGCCAAAGAAGGAAAACTTGAAAATGGAAAGAATGAAAGTGATTGAGAAAAAGAAAAGGCGGCTCAATCGCCACGACCACGCCACAGACGCGTCGCTTCTGCGGGGCCACCACTCTTTGGCCAAAAATAGCCACCAAACAACAACAACAACAGCAACAGCAACAGCAATGAGAGCAACACACCGTCGCCGCCGACATGCTGGCCGACGGTGCGCGACTCGTCTCGCGCGCATACTGAAAACATTAAAAAGCGTAAAATTATCGAAAGCAAAACAAAGGAAAATCCCAAAACCCAGCGCCCCAGCGCATCCCATGTGCCGGTCTGTTTGGATTCCTTGGAGGGAGAAGCAGCAGAAGCAGGAGCGCCGTGTGCCGGGTGCTGGTGCTGGTGCTGTAGAGGGTGGTCTCGTCGTCAATCTTCCGTTTCTATCACACCAACACACCCTCGCGACCGGGAGGGGGATCCAATACGCACGATCAGCACCAAACCGAACGAAAACCAGGCCCCACAACACCAGCACCAGCAGCAGCACCAGCACCATGAGCGTAGAAGCCGGCAGAGAGAGGTCCATTGATCTCATCTGCCCCGAAGGCGAAGCCAGGCTACGAGTACTATTAATATTTAGTTTAATGCTAAAAATAATAACATACATTTATGGATTTCCCTTTTGCATACATTCTCCTCGTCCACATTCACCTTCATGGACGACGTTTACTGCACGCGTGCTCTCGCCCATCTGTCGCCAATCACCTACGATAACGCTGCGGATAAGCGATGCGATTCGTATCGTGGTGGATTTTTTACGATCCTAGGAATTAGGGTCCTCGTAAATATTCATGTGCCTGCGTAGGTGTGTGTTTGGTTGGTACAACAAATGGTAAATTATCTCCCCACGAGGCTCATCATTAGCTCGTGTCCACGGGGACTAGGGAGAGTTGTTGGTAAATTTTAATTATTCCGAGGTATTTAAATTGCTTCGGTGAGCATTCGAAAAATGTACTTGAGAGCACGGAGCGACGTCACTCCGACGTCGGTCTCGTGAGCGACATGCAGCGAACAAGACAAATGATTTCTCTTGGCTCAGATTTCTCTAGCACGCGCTCCTAGCTCTGGCCCACGATTACCATCTGGTCTCGGCGCGAGTCGTGATGAGGGGTGGCGTAAGCGAGCTGTAAAACTGGCTGCATCATCGTACGTACGAGCATAAAACTCAAGAAACACGCGGCGTGTGGTCCCAGTCACATCAATCTAACAAAGCGGAACCACAAGAGAGCCAGGAGTTCGGTTTGGTTCGGTGGTCGTACAGATGATGATGATGATGATGAGAATCGTAAATTGGGCTACTACTGAACTCGATCGTCCTCTCCCGGTGGAAGATTATCAGTTCAAATTGATGAACTTCTCCTCGAACCGCAGCATTGCGATTGATTCCAATGTTCCGCAAGCATCCCACGGTCCTGGGAAACTGCATTCCAAATGAGGTAGCAGACGGGGGAGCACCTCCAATTCATCTTCCGCGTGATGAAGTGTTTCCGGTGTGATGGTTTGTTTATTTGTCCATTCCGTCGGTGGCCGAGGCCCATCTGACCTAGTTCCGACGTGATAAGCGAGCGGCGCAAGCGAGTGGCGCATTTCATTTGCCTTCCGTCTTCCGTCGGCAGTCAAATTGAAACGAATGATCACAATTACTGCCAGACCTGCACAGCATCATTCTTTAACCTGGAAAAGCACCGTGGAAAATTGCCAAATCGTTTGAGGCTGGTGCGTGGAAGTAAAGCGAATCCTGCTGGCCTGCTGGCCTGCTGGTGGTCCGCATCTTGTGCCGACAAAAGTGGGTCGTGAAAACGATGTTAATGATGTTATCACCGAGCAGTCCGAGTGAAAGATGGAGCAGCCCAAGAAACAGTTCCAGTCTGTGATGGAGAGACGAGACGAGAGGCGAGATAATGTCGGCGAGAAGTAGGAAATGGCTCATCAAAGCTGAAATCGCTCGACCATGAATCGGCTCCACCATCAAGTTCCACAATCTGTTTGTTTGAAAGTGCCGCCAAAGGATTGTCGCTACGATTTGGCTGCGACTTTCCGGCTTCCAGTTGGTGCGGCTGTTTGTTTAGGCTACTACCGGCCACTGGTTCCGGGCGTTTGATGAGCAAAACAACGAGACGAAGACCGACAAGACGATTGAAGGAAGATTCCGCTGCTACTACTAGCGCCTTCCTTTTGGGCGTACAAATTTATGAAGGTATTTGTCACCTAGCATCGCTGGAGGTTACTCCGCTTCAGCTCGTAAATCGGTGATGGTGTGTTGGATAGGAAAAACGACGGAACAGGGCCGTAGTAGGGACGTAGTAGCGTACTAGGAAAGTCGCGACGATTCGCAAACGGTAAACAAGTCATTTCTAGCCCAGGTCCTGGGGATTGACCATGCTCAAGATCGTGAATCGTCTGCCACAGCATTTACGAGCGAGCAGAAAGAGAGAGAGAGAGAGTGCTGACGGTACGAGCATAAAATGTTGTCGCGGATAAGTGGCAAACATAATTGAATCAAAGCTCAGCCCCTAGGCACGACCACGTTTGCCGTGAACGGAACGAGCAACGAAAGGTGTGTTTCCCCGTGGCGATCCTTCGTTGAACGCTTGCCCTATTGGATTATTGAAGTGAAGGAGTGCCGTCGAAGCACATCGTGAAGGGGGAGGATGGTATTTTGTCTTCAAAAAACGACCTCACGGGTTTTATGCTGTCTATTATCGATGTCACACTTCAATGCAAACAGGTCCTATAAACCAGAGAACTTCTCTTTAAAGATACTACACAAACAAACGATGGATCATCGATAGTTAAACGGAATGGCTACGAGGCACGCATTCTAGGGTGCCTTTCCAATAATGCGCGAACCTGACCTCAAACCCGTGGCTATCATGGCTGAGGGCCATAAATTAAGAAGGAAAATGTTTGTCACTAGACAAGCTACCCCGCAAGCCCTTGCACCCAAGAGCGAATGTTAAGCAGATGAAGCTAGCAGCCAGGAAAATGGACAAAAAAAAGTCCCAATTTTTGTTCGCCTTTCCGGGAATTTGCGATTACGAGCCAACGAGAACATCGGATGAGGTTGAGTGGCTTCGGAAGGTGGAATGAGGAAAGCCAATGTGCCTGACGGCGGTGGCATCGTCTTCGTGGCAATTTATGGTCATTCCTGCCGTACGTCAACTCGTATGATGTGGTCTGTCCAGCGACGCACCCAGCAGTGCCGGGCTTTTGTTATCCTTTCCATGCTATGGCTAGAACAAGGGAATGCTTTTTGCCAAGTTTCATGAATTTAACGAATACTCTCATGTCCTCTCATGGAAGAAAGGATTCATACTCTTAACTCTATGATGAAATCATGGTTTAAATGTTGGGAGCACCGTTTGCTAAAGCAGAGGTCCCAAATTAGAAACTTTGGAACATGGAACTCCAGCATGTCCAGCGAATGCACTCCCTTCAGGGACCGCTACACGATTGCAAGACCTTAAAGCCGATAGGAATCGGTTGGTTGGTTCGGAGAAATGTCTTTGTTCGTTCAATGCCGCTCTGTATTGGCTATCTTGTCCCTTCGACCGCCCCCCCCCCCCTTCCCGGCCCTTTAAGGGCATATTATCTCTGATGCCACTGGAGCAATTTAATAAAAGACCAGCAAAAAAGGGTGCGACTAGCGACCAAAGGGCTGCAGCAATGTAAGAGGTGGTGGCGTGACCATGCGTACGGATAGCCTACTCGTGTACCCGTGGATAAGCATACGGAAGATAAGACAAGCAGATAGAGAGAGAGAGAGAGAAGAGAGAGAAAGAGAGTCGATAGTTCCATGCGGCCAGTAAAAATAAAGTACTCCGCTCTTCGGTTTATGCGCCGGTTTCCAAAGTGTTGCCAACGATGCTCGGTGGGCACTTGCGTGTGATGACGTTTTTCGCTTCCGAGCTATGCTCTCCACCACCAGCACAAGCGCTTTTTTTTGGTGTATAACAATAAATTTTAAGTGTTGTTCAGTAGCAGCTGTTGTCGTTTTCGTTTTGCTGTTTGCCCTGCTCTTCATTGTGCCTATCC
>NC_064878.1:1857500-1865000 GCF_943734665.1 Anopheles aquasalis | reverse complement strand
CTGACTGAACCAACAAGCAGCGCACCATCTTTGAGTGCATCTGTCACGTGGCTTTACGATGGTTGCTTGGACAACTTGGATTGCAAATGCACTAGGAGCAGCATCCCGGACAGTCGTGCCAACCAGTCAGCAGCCAGCAGGGACTTGCAAACTCTCGTTTTGAAGTGTTTGTTGAAGTGCCCTCCCTCCCTCCCGGAGTGAGTGCCCGGTGCTGAGGTCTTTTCCGTTCAATTTACTCTTCAGATTGACTTGCGCCCGCTTTGCACAATCTATTTCGTAATTTTTCAATTGACAAGAAGCTTATACCGAGTGGAACGGGGCATTCTGTGGTATCCAATCGGTTCGCTCCAGTAGCGTCGCTGCATTCGTTGCAAGACAACTGCTTCCTTGCTTTTGACTGCAACACTGCAGCAGCAGCAGCATCATCCTTCGCTTACCGTATTTAATAACATTTCTCAACTAGGGCTTCCGTGTCTGGACAAAAGCTCGGGATGCTTTGCCGAGTACTTATGGCCTCCTGCTGCGCCATGCGGGATAGACAGATAGACAACGGCTGGTCACCATTTAATTGGATCAGCTAGCGACGCGTGTACAAGCATCGATACTTTGTACCATTCGCTTTATGTGCTTCACGCGACGGAGAATCTAATATTCAATAAAGCTC
The DNA here is from genome assembly GCF_943734665.1 of Anopheles aquasalis. Taxonomy (NCBI): domain Eukaryota; kingdom Metazoa; phylum Arthropoda; class Insecta; order Diptera; family Culicidae; genus Anopheles; species Anopheles aquasalis. The sequence continues at coordinate 1,864,336 of NC_064878.1, read as the reverse complement.
CTTCCAACGCATCCAAGAGAAATCATCCGCAAAAACCGCACTCGCTGCTCGACTGAGCCCGGCCAGGTGGGCCCTCGCTCGTTAAAACAAAGCTTCTTCACAAATTACATCCTTTTGGCCGAAAGCCTTGCACTTAGTGAAAATTTATTGCCCAAAAACCGTCGACCATCCGCTACGCTATAGCTTAAAGTGCAGCAGAATATGGAACGTTTTTCCAGGGTAAAAATACGCCAAAACGTTGCTTTTTTTGTGTGCTCTCCTTCTGTAGATGCTCCCCCTTTATGGTGGTTGCTTTTATTTTCATTTATGAGCCAGAGACAGGTTGCCACCGTGTCAGAGGATGACTCAGAGTGTTCTCTACCACGGGGCCCTCAGTGGTGCATGTTTTTTCGTGGAAAAATATTTCCATCAGTAGCCATCCACTAGAGTAAACAACTTGGACTCCGGAGCGTCCGTTGTCAGCGGAGTTACCATGGTGTTCCGCGCGTTCGGACCAGGGCTATGAAATCATAATGTGTCCATCCTTATGTCCGAGGTGCCAAGCTTCGTGCTCTACGCCAACCAATATCGCCGATGAGACGTGAAAGGCGAGTGTTTGTGGGCGTGCAAAAGCCAACCAGGTCATTGTTTCGATTTGTTTGCCCTTCGTACTCGTATTCGCACTTCCGGTACTTGTCCGGATGAATGTATACATCTCACATTTGATGTGCCGAGCCGGAACTGCTGCAAATGGGTGAGCAGATTCAATATGATTCATCATAATTCAAGTTTATTATTAGACATTGAGGGGGGGGGGAGGAGAGATAAAGCACCCAGCAAAGTCACACTGAACTGGATCAGCAGTGGTTCGAGCTGGACGAAGACGTTCGACGAACGATAATTGAGTGAAGATTAGGGAATTTTCATCACCCTCGTCTTGTCACATGTCTCTGACTGGGCCATCAGAGGCCCGGGCACTGGTCCACCGAGGCTGAGGCTGCGAGTGCGCTGTTGTTTGACAGCTGTCGTAAAAACTTCCGGCACTGTCCAGAGGAAATTGCCTAGCAACGATAAATGGCGACACAGGATCGCAGCAGCAGCGCAGGACCGGCCAGCAAGGAGATATTGATCCAATGTGGCCAAACGCTGGAGCTTGATCCTTGTTCGTGGCACTTTAAGTGCGATAATATTGTGCGATTGTTTCATTTGTAGGACATCTTAAAACAACTGGAAGCCAAGTTGGGGCCAAGGAAAAACAATTTTCATTCGACTAAGTAAGCAGTCAGTGTCAGAAAGAAAAGTTCTTAAATCTCTTTCGGCGAAGGACTGGCGGACCTCTTTTGGGATCTTTGATAATGCCTTGTCAGAAGTTGTCACGAAAGCGAGTGCGGCGAATGCGGCGAACGAGTTATGAGACAGTTCAGACATCCCACCACCCACCAGTGGCTCTGCGCAGGCAGCACATGATCGAGATTAATTTGGCCTGATGGAACAATACGCAAGCCGTGGCGAGGCTAGGCGAGTGAAGAGAAAGCAACGAAAAACCCACTGTCATTCATTGCACGTGAAACAACACAGTAGTAAAACCACCGCAACCCACATTCATGTCAAGCGACATTTTTGGCATCATCCCAACTCCCTGTTGTAGCACGCGAAGAATGGCAGCAACAGCTAAACACTGCCACTGAGTGAGGGCCACTCTCTCTTTCTCTCTTTTTCTCTCTCGTGCTCATGCCCTCCGAGGACAAGGAATATACACCATTAACGTGCCATCCAATTCTGTTCCCAAAAATTCATTCATTCCTTCGTTTTCAAGGAGCGCGTAACGAATCTCATGCAGAAGCAGTGCCGGGGCGAGTATTGCCGATGGAGGCGCCAGTCGATGGAGGCGCCCGTCCGCGAGATGCCTTTCGCGCGGTTGTCCGCGTGCCAACGGTCGTGAACAGGCGAACGACGTTGCGTGCGTTTCTTAATTTGAGCATGCAGCATGCGTGGTGATGTGCATGCTCATCTCATTTGGCTAAGTGAATTGCATTTACATCTGCAGAATCTCCATGTACGTACGGATGCAATGACGGATGTAGCAGAAGCAGTTCCGGACCACCACACAAATCGTTGACCCCTCCTTCTCTCTCTCTCTCTCTCTCTCTCTCGGCAGTCAAGGGGATGTGCGAAAAATGCAAAACCAAGCTGTGGCACCCGCACCGAGCAGCTGACAATTTAATTTGATTTAAAACCGTGGTCGGCCGCCTTTTGCCGTGCTCTAAATTGCCCGCCACGTTCCGAGCGAGCGAGTGTGGCGCCAACCAGTCGACTACTGGCCTACCGACCGAAAGCAATGTATTTCTGCATTATGCGTAGGCATTTGTGGAAAGTGTGATGCTTGAGCGAGCAAACACAAATAAAAGCCCGCGCTCAGCGGAAACATTCCGTGACCTCCTAATATAACACTGGAGTTGATCCGATCCGATCCTTCCACCGAGTGCATTGCCTCTTTTACACGCGCGCGCTCGTATATTCTTCAGCTGTTGCGCGGATTATGTGCTTCCTACTCGGTCGGCTCGATCGTTTCTACTTTGTCTTTAGTGGCGGCTGTTGCTACTGTAATGCGCTTCCCAAGCCACAACAAGACGTTTCACGACTTTTGCACGACGAGTAGCTAGGGCTGGGCGTGACACCTACATGTACTACATCTTCCCTCGTGCCAAACCACCTGCCACCGAGGATAGAGAGAGAAAAAAAGGGTGCATGTCCTGCACAGTGCTCCCGAGAGACACACTTCTTCCACGCTAGTGATGGGTACACGAAAAAGAAAAAGTTAACTTGTTGATTACTTTCAGTACTCGACAGAGCGGGGCACCGGCACTACGTGTCCCTTACAACGATGTCAAAAGTTGTCACCGTGCTCTGTGCTCTGTGTGGCTTCGTCATGGCAGCCCGTTCAGCAGCAGATCTCGATGCTGGAGTACTAAATGCCGCTAAAGATAGTGCTTCGTGCTAAAGTATGTTGCAAATGAAAAGTAAGGCCCCCGGGTGATGTAATTAACGTTTCGTCAATGTCAATTTCCACGCCCGAACGAGTGAGTGAGTGCCGGAACACAAAACTCGAGAGCTAATTGAGTGGCAAAACCGCCCTGCAACCCCTCCCGAAGCCCAAGGACTAAAGTTTGACCCTTCAAATTTTGTGTTTTGTATATGCCACGCTAGGGCCATGAGTTTGCTTGTTTTGTGAAAAGCGGAAATCAAGTGTTTGCTTCGAAGGAGCTTTTACTTGTGCTGGGCAACTTTTGCGCCAAGTTTTTCAAACATTCCACCACTCCGTCACCACTCACTCTGCCATCGCTAGCAGCAACAGCAGCAGCATTAGCACAGTTTAGTGGCAAAGTAGACACTCTGGGCAGGTCAAATTTGATTTACGGCTTGCATGTGTGCTGGAATGTAGAAACAATTTGCGCCACATTACAACGTGCCTTCGGTGCGGTTTTCACACCCCGTATCGAGTGAAATGATGCACAACCGTCATAAATAGTGTGAACAAAAAGTAGAACCACGCCGGCCCGTGCTCAACGTAATGTGAGGACGAGAGGACGAGAACGATGGTTCCAACATTCACTCAATGTGGCGTAAAGCGCTAATGAATTACTTCGTTTCAAGTGCACGTGCAAACATAAGCCGGCCCAGGGTACATAACCATTTTCCCAGAAATTTGACGTCTCTGCAAAGTGCCGCTCCTTTTCTCTTTCGCACTCTTTCCGGCTCTCTCTCTCTTTCTTTCTCTGTCTCTAACTTTGCCGTCGGTTTCTTTGAACAAGCGATTAGCCCAACATCGGAATTGATGATACGGTAATGGGCTGTTTCATTTTTCTTTTAATTAAGCTAACGACGAGCTGGTCCGTGAAAGCTTCCGCTGGGCCACGCAAGGACTGAACTAAATCCTCGCCAGAAGCGCCACCCGAAAAAGACACCTTTGGTCTTCGCCTCCTTTTTTTTGCCTTATCATTCACCGTTCACCTTCTTGGTGCTGTCCGGTGCGTGCATCTGACGGGGCGTCGGATTTGCGCCCCTCTTCTACCCCATGAAATATGGGATCATCACGTTCTTAAAGCCCGCCCCGTGCCGCGAGCAACAAAGAAAGAAAAATATTTTCTTTACCACTGGCCATATGGCCCTGGCCGAGGCGCGATGGTGCGATGGAACGAGTGTGTAAACACTCTGGTCTCTTTTGCAAGACGAAACAGTTCCACGAAGGTCCGCTTCGTGATCGTCGCTGGCAAACGCAGATACAGGAAACGGCGCACGGCATGCACGCATGGCCACAGCAAGACTCCTTCCTACCTTTGCGTTCCATTGCTTTTGTTCCACCAGCCGGCACATGAGGTAATCTATTGATGCTGTTGCTGAGCTGGCCGTTGCTGGTGCTTCTGCTGGTGCTGCTGCTTCTGGCATTAATGGCTTTGTAAATAGTTAAATGATATTTTCCAATCCTTTGCCGAAGTGATGGTGCCCCCGGGTTCTATCGACATTCGGAATTGCCTTTCGACTAGTTTCGAATGTTTACATTCGACCCCGGTTGTCGGGCGTGAAATGAAATTCAATCGCCAGCCACTCACTCACTCACGTTCCGGTGGCAGGCGCGAGCGACTGGCGGATGGGGCGGTTGGCTGCTGGAAATGCTGGTTGAGAGCTTCCCGGATCGTACATTACCAAACAACGGATTGCTCCATTCGAAAACACCGGCCAATAGGCCAGAAATAACAGCATCTCAATCTCTTTTCGATGATCGTCTCCTTGGAACGCGCACGGCACGATCGCCGATATATTGCCAATTCAAACACCCACCCCGGCCATGGGCCTCCGATACCTCAAGTGTCTGATGCCAGATTCACCCCATATTGAAATTCAAGGCAGTCGCTGCGTTGCTATTGGTTCAGACCATTCTAGACGCGGTGGCCATTGATTTGAGAGCGAATATTACTAAATCAGGTAAAATACACAAGACTTACCAGGTTTTTTTTTCTGCTACACTTTGAGCACTCATTGAATCAGTCACCGTGGCAACCGTCACTGTTAATTGGTGATGGATTCGGTTTTCGCTCCGAACGCTCCGCCAATGGACTTCATTTTATTACACTGTTCATCCTCAGTTTTGCAAAAATTAACACAGATTTTCCTCCGTTTTCCTGTGTACCAGATAAGAATTCGTTCCACCGCAATCGTCTGCCGATCTCACGCTTCTCCAATGGTTTTTCGTACACTTTCCTTATGTAGCACACAATTCATCCTGTTAAAGTTTTCTTCGCATGTCCACGTCCACATTCGATTCCATTTCGAGTAACTTCTGCACACTTCACTGCCGCGTCGCCAGCCCGTTATGATCTCGCGCGAATTTGCATTGGAAAATTCTGCATTCGGATTCCAGTGTTCGGGCAGCCAACAAAGCGTACGGTTTGGCGTTTTCCAACAAACTGACGGTAGCAGTGGATACGCGAGGTAAAGGTTCCTTCCGATTTTCCGATCGAACTAAATTTCTCCAACGCCTCCTTTGCCACTGCGTTACCACTGCGGGATTTCACGTCCATCAGTGATGGCTGTGCGAGTGTGCGTGGTCTCTCTCGCTCTATGCGCATTGGATATGCGCGATCAACGCTGGACGTCTTGGCCGCTTAAACGTTGCGAGTCGCGTGCGCCTGCTCTTTTCCACCCGCTTTCCACACGCGCACGGGATGACACGCACACTACTCTACTCCCACGATTCTCGGAGGGAAACTCGGAAAAACCTGTCCCATGCACCGACCACGAAAGGAAGCGACGAGCCAAGACGAGTAAAAACGAGACGACTAGATGGAACGGAGATTGCTACTAACCGGCTACTGCGCTACCAGGGCTTACTCGATTAGTCAGGAAAAACTCGGAAAATGTAAAGATGGCAATAGATGGCCGTATCACGGGATTGGAAAGTAATCAAGTGCATTCGATTCACCGTATAGCGTGTTGAACCTGCGTATGAATTGAGAAAACCCACCCCCAGAAGCAATTAAAAATACCACATTCTCCGTACGTACGACGACGTCTACGTACCATATACAGTACTTTGATCTTGCCACAGCGACTGCAATTATGTTTTTGTAATTATAACCCCGGCCTCATCGTCTAGACGAAGCGCAAAGCGTGAAGATACTCTTCACAGGAAGTTTTTGAGACTTGCAGTTCCGATAGCACAGACGTTATTGTTTTCACAATCTAGAAACGGACACGAAACAGTCGGAGATCATCAACCGACATTGTTATTCTTAAGAACATCCTGTCTGTGCATGATGTTGCTGCATGCTACGGTGTCTGGCACAATCATCTAAAGGTCTCCAAGGTATAGAAGATTTTAAGAATAAAACGGCTACGTGGAAACATGGAATTTATATGAACTTACCCGCTTTTTATACTCTTCTATACCATTAGTATCTAGTATGTAGATCTCGTTATTTCCTCACTCGGCATGAGATAAGAGATTTGCCCCCGAGGGTCCATGTTGATGGCATTTACGACATGGCAAATGAAATGAGATTGTAATAATTTTCAAACCCAGCCCGGCAGGTCATCTTCAATTCGGGGGAGAGGCCTAGGCCACCCTCGGAGATTGAATGCGCGGAATGAAGCAGAAGTTTTCCACAGTTTCACTCCACAGTTTTCCCTGCGGCCGTGTTACGTGTTGGTTCGTTCTGCCAAGCAGTTCAATAAATTTTGCCGCCATATTCGAACCTCCATGAGGCATCGTGGGCGTGGGTAGCGCATCTAAAAGCATGTTTTCCCGCGGATGAGCTCGAAAATGTGTTGACAGATGATTCTCGAACTTTTTTTTCCCT
>NC_064878.1:1845000-1852500 GCF_943734665.1 Anopheles aquasalis | reverse complement strand
CGTTTCATCACACCATCGTTGCACGATCTGTATCTATTTGATCCGGATTTGTAGCTGATCTCTTTCGTCACAAGCAGTTGAGTGGATTACACCCTTTCGTATGGACTCCTAGTAAGCCAGCTCAATGATGTGCGTCTTCATTTCTTCACCATGGGAACGACACGCTACGCTAGATCCAAGGAGACTGAAAGATATTTCTCGCAGATTTGATGCACCAACCGTGGAGTGTTCGCCGATGAATGCAATTTTGTCTCAAAACATTTCTCAAAGGCTTTCCAAATACTATATCAAACACGTAAACCTTCTCGCTAGCTGCTACTGCTCCAGTGCACACTCAACTTATGGAGAGCATGTTGTGGGAGTAGATACCTGCGAACGGCATCCGCTGCAGGTAGCCATTTGTCAATAGCTAATAATTGTGATTAATAGTCGGAGAGTGCCGTGAGGTCATAACGGGCACACTGAACCTCACAGCTTACGATGGAGCACTCGCCACGTACTTACCGTCGGGAACGGGATGGGTGGTCCAGTTGCACCCGTAGTTGCCGTGCATTCCTCCATTGCCCATTGAGTGAGCTACGTTTCCGTTCCTGTTAACATCTGTTTCGTATACCGAATACCTTGAGATATATTTATTGAAGCCAAAATATGCGTCGCGTGTTGCCGTGTGTCAGCTACTGCAGCCCGTACAGCTCATGCTGCTCTACCACCCACTCGGACAAATATTTCTTCTGCTCAACGGTGAGCACGTTGAAAATATCAAAGCACCCGGTGTCAAGCGACTGACAAATGGGACCGAGAGCCTTCCTATTTAGAGGATTGAGCTGTGGTGCGACAAACAGCCGTCGTGTCGAGGTAAGTTTACTGCTGGAGGTTCCCCTTTTCAACGAGCATAAAACATAACTATTCTTTTCTATCTGACTATCTGTATTCATATCCCGGAAAATATTATTCATGAATACTGCATAAGGAAAAGCGTCCAAACGAATCGCAAAGCGAACTGCTATCATCAATAAAAACGAAGTAGAGCTATTGGCCGTTTCGTAGTAGCCTTTGTTGCCGTGAAATACGACAATGCTGCCTCTCTAACGAGAAGCTATCGATTTCCTTAAGAATCCCGTATCGAAACAATATAATCCTTCTTGGACTACCTTTTTTGGCCATCGTCCAGACTGAATCCAGACCGAGCGTCATAACTTCAACCCAACAATCCCAAATAAGTCATGTCCACCCGACAGGAAGCATCTTATCCGAAGGATTCCTCGAACTCTTTCTTTCACCTTCAGACCTTCTTCTGCAAGATAAACTTTTACTGCTCCCCTAACCGACTTGGACCGTCTAGATGAAATAAGAAAAAAAAACGCGCACATTCTAGGGAGCACGTGCTGCGTATTGATACAAACGTTACATCATGGTATCGGAAAGGAAAAAGGTAACATTTGGCATTTTTTAATTTCGGCTACCTGTAGTATTCAAACTTTTCCCTCGTCCTCTGCCCTCTGTAAACCCTTTTCTGTATGGAAATAAGTAACCGCTTGCATTTCGGCTGTTCTTACTGCCCACAATTTCCAATGAGCGGCCTTTCAGAGCTAAAGTTATCCGACAATTTAATCTCCAGACGCAGATAACTTGACGCAATCCGATCGCTGGGAGGAACAGTTTGAATGCTAAATCGACGGTAATAATTGGAAAACTTTGCTGTCGCTCCAAAGTTGCGTTCTTGATTTGAAGAAAACTTTTGCTTTAGAACGGTACATGAAATGGTCAAACAACACTAAATAAAAATGCAAAAATTAAACAAAAAACCTTTTATACTTACTTATCAGACGCTACATCCGAAAAACGGTTTTGGCCTGCTACTTGCGATCTCTCCATCGCGATCGAGCGCCATCGTCCTCCGCATCCGCATTAATTAACCTCCAACAACCCGGCTATCTTTCCCCGATCTTTTCTCACTCAGATACTCAAAAGGGGTGCCGTTTTTAGTAAAAGCGTCCGTGCGCTGCGCTTGCTTTTATTTCAGTGGCCGCAAATAGAGGACGCTAGTGTTGTGAGGAAAAATGTACAACCGCAGGCGTTTATCGCTTTGCCTTTGGCACTTTTCTTTGCCTTCTCGGGAGGGTTTATGTATTAATGAAAAGCAGGAATTTTCCAACAAAATATCGTTGATTGGAATAAGTACTAGACACAATTAGTGACCGTTTTTCTCGCTTCCATTTGCAGAAGACACTTTACCTCGCTACGCCCAAATTGGTGTTCGGCTCTGTTTCGGCGATTGCTCACTTGATCCATACGGTAATACACGCAATTATGGTGACCAACAGGTTAAGCTGAAGTGGCAACAGTTCCGGATAGTGCCAGCGTTGGCAGCTATCATGGCAGCTGACCTAGAACCGAAGGGCATGCCGGCAATCATTACCATTAATTACCGAGAGCCCAACAAAGCAGCTGGACATTCACACACAGGACCAGCCAGCAAGTGGTCGGTCATCAAGCACCGTTAATAAGCTCTTACAGGGCGGAAAACGGCCATTGCCAATTGCTCTTAACGGCAGGCGAACGCACACCGTGGCGAAACCACGCTTTTACTGTGCGTCCTCTCGGTGCTACCAGTGATAATCGCATAATTTATGCTAATGTGCTGTGCTTTCCATTACCGAAAGCGCTTGCCGTGTGCAGCAGTGAATTAATTTCAATTAACTCTCTGCCCTGTTCGGGGTCATCATCCGGTGGGCGAAGGATTAAGTACTTGCGAAGACTTCGTTGCGCTAGACTGACATGCGTTATGCTTGAAAGCCGCCCTCACGGTGGGTGGTGCTGAAGATACAGCACATTTCGGATAACAACCCCCGGGAAATTTGAAAGCAAGGCACGTCCATGTAAAACGTGTAATCGGTCATGTAATTATATTTATTTTCTTTTCTTTTTACATCTGCCATATAGAATGCGCTGCGATTTGCCCCTTTCCAGTTCAATTCAGATGACTAGCTTATTGACGAATAGCTCGAAAACCTTATGCTCCTTGCAGATACTCATAACGAATACCTTTACTACGCTCCTTTACGACCGCGTCTATAATATCATACTGTTCAGAGATATCAGTTTTCTTCGTTTCTCACATAGTTAAGCTTATGTAAAGTTATGGAACTAATTTATTAACAAACTCTCCTCTCCTTCTAATTGTCTTACCAGCTACTCTCTCACTTTAGCTTTCGTTTCTTTACGTTCACGTTGTCATGTGTTTCTACTTAGGTCATTAATGTTTTACCTTCTAATAGCTATACCATTTACTATGCTATCGCGCGGCTTCAAATGTCTTAAACGTACTTAGTTTGTTACCATGGTTATTAGCTACAATGCAGTCTACAATTCGATATTAGTACTTAAATTCAACAGCAGCTGCCTCGTGTAATCGAGTACAATGATCCATTTTAAAGCCTATAGTCATACTTCTTGCTTCTGTCGGTAAGCTGAGCGATAACAAAGCGCACTGAGTATTCCATGATACATTAGCGTCTATTGATCTTTGCACAATACATTCATACACTATCAAGCTACAATTACGAGAAGTTTCTTAAAACAAGGGCACACCTACAACTCCTGGCCCTCTCTTTAGTACGAAATCAGTCACGTTCTATTGTACACACAGGTATTAGAAAGATGTTTAGGTAAAAGCATTAAAATAAAAATGTAAAACAGATCTCTAAACTGTATCTAATGATGCCTACATTCCACGATCCTTCTGGTAAAGTTCAATTGACACAACAAGCAACCACAACGTGCTGACAATGCGCACTACAAACGCTACCAAATCTGTACCGATGGCAATGTAGCAAAAAACCATGAATTACTCGAGCAATAACAATCGAAATTCGCCATCGATGCTCGCTTGCGGAGTCGCTGAAATAATCATTTCGACCGCCATTAGCAACATCGACGAGTGGGCGAGTGGAACTGGAGCTAGGCAGGTTACCGCCCGCTTACATGACAACGCCAGTTTGCTCGTAAAGTTGCGCCTGTGGTTGTATAAAATTCATGATCCATTTTAGTGCGCAAAACAGTTTTACCATGGCCTGCTCACTATGTGTGGCGCTCACTTCCTAGTATGTGGCCAACATAGCCTGCCATGTCAGGTTCAAATGTCACACATCACAAATGTCAGCGCTCCCAAAGTAGGCTTATTGTTCTCTTTTTTATCGCCCAAACAGGCCTCACCCATGGAAGCGAACATCAATGTTGGTTTCGATTTTGACAAATTCCGTTCCTTTATAGAACCTTCTGGCATACAGAACGTTCTGCTGCAGGTTCTGGTCATGCAAATGGTGTAGAATCAATATCTACCCACAGAATTACACCTCGTACGACACGCAGATTGTCACATTCGTCAAAAGCTGGCCGATGCTCAACGTTCTCGAAATCCGAGAGGTGAAGCAGACAGGTAAGGCGCAATATGGGAACCCCGAACATGTGTTTCCCCACACCTTGTGCCAGGGTGTAGTCATAAATGAAGGCCATATTTCGTTGCTTGTGATTGCTACACCTGAAGGTACATATGAAGGTGCGTTGTAATGAAGAAAGTTTTTATTTTATTTTGCTACCAGGACCAGTGGGTAACTTGCCTTTTATCTTGAAACGCGTCTTCCAGCCAGTAGATGAGCAGTCTATTGAATATTGATTTTTTCTGTTTCCTATCTCCTTCGGGCAGGTGTACGCATTGCCAGCAAGGATAAGCTACCACGCACGACTTTGGAAATTGATGACATCGTGGAACGGTAAGGACACCGGCATCTATGGCTCATAAACTGCAGAAAACATGATCGAACGCACGTTCGGTGTAGTTGTCTTTATCGGTTGCAACATAAATACCTCCTGCTTTTGATGTTTTTCGCTTTTCCCCTTTTTTCTCCTCTCTGTCACCAGTAGTTCACAGTAAAAGTGGGGCTCAGTAAAAGACAACTTTTTAAATGGAAAAAGTGTGAAATCTCTTGGCGTACTTACACCAAACTATAGAGCAACTTTCTCAGCATCTACAGAGCCACTGTTCAAATAGTGCAAACGAATGGACAACAAAACAATGCCGTTTCCGAAGAGTGCTTGTGGCGTAAATTGAGCATTCTACTACCAGAAGTCAGACTAGCAAAATAGAACACAGCTCCAAGTTCACCTCCGCGTTTGCGAGCTCACGAAGCTCTTCGTGTTGTTTGTTGCTGTCTTTTTAACTCATTTCCTCTTATCTGTTGCGTTGTGGAGGCGCTTTCGTGTAAAAGGGAAAAGTAAAGTTTTTGTATTGATGCTCACCCCATCACCCCTGCCTCCCGCTCATTGCCTTTCTCTTCCCGTTGTCTTTATCGTTTCACTGAGCTGCGAGAAAACGTTTCAATGCTCGGTAACTCGGAACCAGCGCGTACAGCGAATCCACGCTGTTTTATCAACACTTTCCATCGAGCTTCTCCAATTTCGAAACAGTTTTGATACACTCGCTTAAATGCGCCTCGCTAGGGCATAACAAATTCCGTGTTTTTTTTTTTTTTGTTATCTATTCTCTGCACATCCTCTGGCCAGGATTCGTCGAGCAGAGATGAAGCTCTTGAAGTTCGACGGTGAAATGTATGTCGTAATGAAACAGACATACTTTAAGCATCACTAGCACTGTTCGGCTTTCAGCACCACGAGCTAACGGACCACTCGATATCTCGGGCTCCAGCGGATCTTCTTCCATTCCGGCCCACCATTCTATGGTAGTCACCGTGGCGACACTAGAAGAATGTTCCATTCTGCCCTCTGCTGCTTTTTGCACTCGCTATTCATCACACGAAACAATAGAATAGACATTCGCTGTAAAAAAATAAATAAACGCACATCAGTGACTGACGCTTCACGGCTTCCCCATGAGTCCCCGCTGTTTTCTCGAAGCACCGAGAATCAAAATTGGAAGTGTTACACTCGCTTGATTCCTTCATTTTGAAAGAGAGCAAATTGTCCACCACACCCACTGCCACAAGCCACGACTTTATCATCACATTTCATTTTCTTTCTTCTGTTTTCCCGCGTTGCTGGATGCTGCTATCAGTAGGCCTTGCTTTGTGCAGTCAAAAAAGGAACTAAAAATGTAATCAGTAATCGAGGGTAACATTCTGAAGGCGCGGCGAAACATAAAATTCGGAAGTTCATTCGGTGAAAGATCCTTCCGTTTTCCTTGCAATTTCTTTTAAACACAGCACAGCAGAAAAAGATATCAAAATTATGAAGCCAATGCTTGTCTTCTTTAGTAGTAACTATTTCTTTTATCAAGTGCTGCTATTTGCTCAGCTAAAGCCACTCTTATCCTTTATCGGAAGCATCCGCAGAATCACGGCACAGGGCATTAATTACCCATCATTGCTGATGCTAGGAAGATCAACATAAATAAATAAACATCCACTCAGTTTCCATTCCATAATGGACTCTCTGCCTAACGCTACTCTTGGTCCCGTACCTTGCGAAGAGACTGGTGGGCAGCTTCAGCGCAACATAAATGGTCAATTGGAGAAGGGATCAGATGAGCTTTTCTACTTCCAGCAACTCCGCCCCGTAACCAAGAGCTTGTTATGTTGAGTCAACACAAGAGAGAGAGAGAAAAAAATGATAAACTCTGCCGAAACGGAACGGCATCCCAGGTGGACCCCGGAGCCTTTCTGGACTGTTTTCGGCCAATTTCATGTCGATTTCGTCGACACAACAAAACCCCGTTTGCTCAAGGACAATGGTGCGGGCGGTGGGCCAGGTTTGGTTGTTTTTCTACGTTTTTTTTTAATCAATCCATCCACCTGCCTCCCCCCCCCCCCCCCCGGTCTTTGTGACCTTTCTTGAGAGCCGCGCCCCGCCCTCCCATGCGTGGTACTGTGGGTGATCAGTGGACAGTTTCTTCTTTTGCGAGGAACGAAAACAAAACACGCCCTAGCGTCGAACACAAAGGTACACTTCCGAATGTTTGGGGCTCACTTTAATCGAAGCCTCGAGAAAAGGAGGGACTCATGGGTCACTTCACAGTAGCTCGACCAGCCAGGAATTCCTTTGATGGCAAGCATCCGCCCAAGCAAAAATTGAACGAATACCTATTTCTACGACGACACCAGCGATGGTTACCATTTTTGAGAACCCACTTTATCACTTTGGCCGTTTTCCAATCACAGGACGTGCGGTGACATGATTGGAAACACCACAAAATTCCTCCCCCGATCGGACACAACCGGACTAATCTAACGGATTACCGCCCGGGACCAGGAGCTAAACTCCTTTCAACCGGCGCTCCCTGATTGTGGCATTCTTGTGGTATCGTGATGGATCATTGCGTTGATTTCCCTTGAGGTTACGGCGACCATCGAGCGAAAGAAAAACAAAACAACAAGCACACAACACACGGGAAGCCTGACAAGTATGCTGTTGAATACAGTAACCGGTTCAATTCCTTGGAATTTCATCTCTTAAATTCTCCGGAACTATTGTACTGTATCAAATAAA
>NC_064878.1:1825000-1830000 GCF_943734665.1 Anopheles aquasalis | reverse complement strand
GGATCGTTCGTTCGTGCGAAAATAAGGTCAAATTGCGAAAGTCAACAGAAGTTGGATTGGAGCCATTTTCTGCCCTTCAAGAATGCTTGCGCTGGCTCAACGCTCAAAGGCATCCCATCATCCAAACACTGTTTTAAACGTTCCCAGAAGCATGTTTAAGCAGAAGCGCTTCCCCGGATGTTGCTAGAACCAATAAAGCTACTCAGCGCGCCAAAGTGTCGCCATTTCCCAATCACTAATCAACCACCGGTCCCTACACCGCGTCACAACCACCGGCCTTCAATCGTCTACTTTTCTATGGCTTTCAAAACACCATCAGAGCATGGCTCCTAGTGAAAGCGCGTCCTGTTGTTGCTGGACCGCTTCCTTCCGTGAAAAACAACTTCACCCGATTCCCTATCTCTGCCATATCCGATGGTCGAACGAGCTAAATTAATGACCCCGGGGAATGGGGAGAGGGGAAGTGATGCTGAGGTTCGTTGCAAGGCTAACTCGTAAATAACATCACCACCACGACGAGATGATAACGTCCCCGTTTCAAAGCGGACGCTCTAGCACCGTTTGGATGATGGGTTGAAGCGTGGTGAACGACACCGTACGGTTCAGGGAGCAACTTTACGGACTCTTTACGCTCGAGGGACGGTGCTCGATGATATTTTGCTATTGACATTTTACTGCATCGAGAGAGTCCCTTTGTCTTTGCATTCCTTCCTCGATACCAGATACCTTGAAGCTATTCTGTTTCACCTTTTCGCTAGCTTCAAATAAGGTGTAGAGCGTTCAAACAGCTTTAAAAAAAAGAAGAAAAACACCGGGCGCCTCCATCAAGCTCTTTTTGGGATTTAAAATCAGTGGCTAAAAGAAAATTATTTTTTCCAATGGCATCCTCGATTCTCTTTTAAACTCCTCTCTTCTTGTAGGTGGTTAATAATTTGTTAAGGGGATACGGGAAGAAAAATGGTTCGCGGAATTAGCGTGCAAATGGATGATCTAGTTAAAAGCATTGACCGTGGGGATGAAGAGAGTCATTAAAATAATTGGCATCCAGGACCAGGCCATGATAATCGATCGTTGATTAGCGGTGACTGGGATTGAAAAGCACCCGTAAAACGCTTTAATTACTCATTTCAACTTCTCTTACACCATTCTAAATGTTGCACTTAATTGATGTTATAGAATTCAAGCCATTTTGAAACGGGGCGGGGGGGGGGGCGATGGAAGCTCACTTTACGGCTCATTAAAACATGATTTCCTTTAAGTGAGAAACAACCCGATAAACGGTGGCATCGATCAGCCTTCACCGGAGAGAAAGAAACGCAAGCCACCATTAATGAGAAACCATGGCAACCATCGAAGTAGTCATTTATTTACGAGTGAAACGCTCGATAAGCTTAACGAGCATTCGGCGCGTAAACTGCTGCTCCGTCTCTGTGTCCCTGGAGCCCCCATTTCGATTAAAGTGTATCCCGCCGAGCGCAATGAAGTATTCAATTTCCGCATAGTTTCCTCATCCCGCATCTTTCCAACTTCCGGCGCTGGTCGAAGGTCGTTTTGCGGCATCGATCCGCATTTCGTCGTTCCGTGGATCAATCAATCAACTTTAGCAACCGAAAGCACTGGTGTGCTGGGTATCATGGTGAGGTATCAATTAAATTCCGATTCCGGCGAAGCTCGAGCGAAAGCTCAGATTGGATCACGCTGCATATCCCATAGCATTACCAGAAAGGTAATGAAATAAGTTCATTATAAATTATCATTAAATATCAGACCGACAGCTATGAATTACACCAAAAGCATGGCTTTAAAAAAACGTTAACCTTTCTTGAACCTAGGACCTATCGTTAACAGAAACACTAACTCACAGACGGGTCTCTCGTGAGATGGGTAATTACTATCCTGATGGTCATCGTGACTTTTCCAAATAACATTTCCTTCCTCCCTTAGCACACGCCACAAGTCCACCTTTGGCTAATCATCCCTGAAAACAATTTATCACTGGCCGGTTTGGTGAAAAAAAAATCACCAAAACTCGTAACGAACCTTAAAGGCATTTCGGCTAGAAACATGAAGCAAAACGTGACCATACCAACACAATATCGTAATATCGATATCCCTCAGATCGGCTATTAATCCATTAGTCGCCCGTTGCTATCCTTCTCTCTGACGCACCACAAGAACCTCCCGAAAAGCTTCCCAGTGGTTCGACACAGAAGCGAAAGTTGGCCTCCGTCAAACGATGACCCCACTAGGCGCAGTCTTCGGTAATGATTCTTCCGTTCCGCTCACTGACCACATTAATCATCCGGCGATCGTGCCGTGCCGAAACCGACAGCAAACCTGTCAACGCAAGTAACGGAACCGACCGAGAGCGACTGGTGGTCCCGCTGGTTAACCTCAGATGGTCTGGTGAGATGAAAAATTGCGGCGGTCAGGAACTGTGCTCAGTCAGGTTCAAAGCTATTGTCTGAAAGCCCACCATGCCGTCGTGCGTGGCCAGTGCGAGTGATGAAAAATAAATTGGCCACTGACCAAGCTAATCTAGTGTTAAGTTCATTTACGTGCGGATCATAATCTTCATTGAGCTCATTCTAAACCGCCAGCGTGGTGGCACATCCCCGAGAAAACATGCCACACGCCAATACTGCTGCAGATTGGTCGGGAATGATCTTTCCAACCTGCTGAGAATGCTTTTAAATATTTATCTGTAAAACGAATCACTCTCTTAGTGCCATTACTTTCATTTGCATAAAACACATTATTAGAAAGCAAACTCTGCAAGAAGTCACTACTGTTGATACTGCACGTTATCCAGCTCATGGTAACATTACGAATCCATCTCTTCTGCCACCGCTATCGTTCGTTCGTTTATTATTCATGAACACCTATCCATCGCACATTGAGCATGGCAGGTAAATAGGATATTCATTTCCCTAATATTTGTCTACGCTGATGGACAGAAGCGCTCCTCTCGCGCAAGTACAAGTCGCGATATGCCGCTGAAAAGTGAAAAATAAATTATCATCCGTCGATCTGGCTTCCGCGTCGACTTCCCGGCCATGTTAAACATCCGCCATTGGGGAATGGACTGATGGAGTGGAGCTGAGCTAAGCGCCACCGCTGGTCCTCCATCCGGTGGGAGCTCAGTTTTCAATCAACGTAACGTAAATTGTTTTCCCTTGCGATTTTCCAAAAATTTTCCATCAACCTTCCCGTGGAGAACGGTGGAACTTGCCGTTTGGACGTTGGGAAAAATCCCAACGTGAAGCGAAAAAAAAAACGCGAACCTTTCGCTCAATCAGCTGAACAACATCACAGGGACTTCACTGATTTCCGTTTTCATGCACCATTTTCGTGGTGATGCTTTTACCTACGGCAGACCTTTTTTTATTGTTTCACTTTTCCCTCTCTCTCTCTCTCTCTCTCTGGAGGCCGTCTGGGGGGGGGGGGAGGCAAAATCGCCTTTCAATTCTCTTATGTATTGGTTGGTCTTTATTCTCCTTTCTTGGTTATTAGAAACCGCCACGTTAAAAGTGGTGAAAACGGGCGCAAACGTGAAATAACTAGTCACAGTTCGGGGGTTCGCTAGTGACCGCTTGACAGGTTGTCGGTTATTTGGGGACGGTACTTTTTTTACCTCCCGTTTATGATTGACTTTCGCGTTGAGGCATCGGGCCACAACGATCGTTTCTCGATTGCACCGCACCGAATCTTTCGTTATGGGCCAATTCATTTTCGATTCGATTTTACCACTTCCCTAGGGCCCGTGATTCTCCCAGAGGGTCAGGGCTGTGTAAGCCACACTGAAATTGGAGAGCAAAAAATCGATAAGAGAATTCCAAAGGATCATTAAACGTATTTCGTGACTCCTCCAATCGAAGGACACCCGTTGGGAGGTGGATCTCCCCATAGAAAGGCGCATTACATAGGGAGGTCAAAAAGCCGAGCCCTTTTTTCTGCTCTTATCAGACTCATCATTCATCAAAAAACAGGTGAAGCATGTCAAATGTCGTACCTTCTTCCACATCGTCAGTCATTTTTCGGGTCGTTTAATGTCACCTTTTACGGCTCCGTTTTCGACCGATCCTCCCGCACACTTTTCACACTTTGCTTCTTGAGATAACATCAATCGTGAGGACATCCTGAGCCCTCCGGAGAATTCATCGTCGACGGTTGTCGTCATTCGCATCTAGGAGCCTTGCTGGTCTACTTCGATTCATTGAGAGGCCGGTCCACATCACGATAAGAAATTATACAAAAACGATGTTTATTTTCGGGATAGCGGTGGTGTTCGTTTTTTTTTTTCTTTGCTACCGTTTTTTAACCAACACAAAAACCAACCCTAAACGTCAATGAAAAATTAATCAGTCGCCCTATAATTTGTTCGCCCTGAGCCTGAGCTGAGCCGTTTCTTACCGCAAATGGAGTATCGATCGATTTGAATCGACACACCCCCTTTGTTTGTCGTCGGCTGCTTTGTTTTTTTTTTTGTTTAGACAATCATCTGTCTGCACGAGACCTTCGTCTTCGTGTGAAAGGTTTTCTTCACCATTTCCTTCTTCTGTCCGTCACGGGGATTGGGGCCTGGTTTTGTTCAGTAAAATGATCGAGCCATTCCATTAATTAATTAGAAGCATTTCTTTTCTTCCAAACCACGGAGCACAAATTCGTGTCACGGCTTTTTAACTTTTCTCATTTTTCATCACGCCAAACGGAGTCGCGAAGAATTATTTTCTACCGCCTTCTTTCGTTCTACGTTCACTTCGATCGGCGTTTCGTTTCCATTCCAATGGGTACTTGGATTATGTCACCGGAAATGCCCATTTCACGTCAGGTTTTAGGGAATTAGCGATCTGTTTTGTGTCCTTTTTGCCACCTCACCCTCCGGTGGCCCCGTCAGTCAAACTATCAGTAATAATTGATGGGTAAACACTGGGTCACACTAACCAAAACACTGTGTTCAAAATTTACCTTTTACCCACCTTTATCCCACCTTAGCCCAT
>NC_064878.1:1792500-1820000 GCF_943734665.1 Anopheles aquasalis | reverse complement strand
CCAAGTAGGCTGATCATGCTCGGTGATCGCCCCGAGGAACGTCACTTAAAATGAAGTGAAAATTATTCAATTTCCAACTGTCGCAAAATGGGAGGGGGGAGAAAAAAAGAAACTCGAACGATCCATGACGCCGGAACACCGCTCCAGCTTCACACCGGGGTGGCTCCAACATTTCGGGCCGCATAATGAAGCAATCAACTGTACAGCAGGCTCTGGCTCTGTGCGGAGGGCGCGCAAATAAATCAATGTCAATTTTCGTCATCGACGACACGACCACCTCTACCTGGGCTGTTAGCGAACGAACGAACGAACGGGAAGATGAAGATGAACACGCGCGAAACGGACGGGCACAAAAAACGGACGACATTGTGCGCACGGCGAAAGATGGCAGCTTAACAGCTGACAACGGCAGTGTCCCCGCCAGCAGCCGTGGGCTTTGTTTCGTCGAATTTCGTTTGATAGATCAATCAGCGAATCACGATTTCACCGCTGAACCATCGCTGTCAAACCGTTCCAGAACCGCGTCCTCCCCACACGTCATCATCCGCGCGTGGGGTTGACGAAATGCGTACTAAGGCTCGTGTTTCCAATTCCCCCCCCCCCCCCCCCCCCGGAGCTGAGTTCGAGGTCTGATCCTTTGCCAAAACATTTCTCGCTACGCCCTCCGGATAGACCATCGTCGTCAGCCATTTCTGTGGCTTAGCCATTCGGATGTACGGCACCGTTTCGTCGAAAGCAAACAGCCAACACGAGTGAGAGCACCTTTTTGAGAGATTTCACAAGCCCGTACTCTTCTATCCCTTTTAACTGTTTTCAATGGAGCTTATTTATGGAGCGCTTCGGTTCGGAAATAAACACGCAAACTATTTTCACACGCTATTAGCTGAAAAAAATACCAGGAAATTGTTTATTGAATCGAACCAACTGTATACACAAAAAAGGAATTCTTTGTTTGCTTAGATCATGGCGTCGGATTATTCACAAAATATTAACCTCACCTGATTCGCGAATTCATATTCTCTTATCGTACGACTGTAATCAAGCCTATACAATCCTAAAAATGACACAACTCAAATCATCTTCTCTCGCTAGCGCAGCGATTGAGCGAGCGTTAATGGGATTATTATCATAATGCTGGTGGTTATGGGGCGGAAATAAAATTTTCACGTTTCTTTTTTATTCGCACCCAACATAAATAAACATTTGATTTACGCTGAACTGCGGCTTTACGATAAGGATACTGGCGACAGTTCCTACGTAGCATCAGTCATGATGCTCACCACTGAGCACAAGTTGCTCGGCATCAGCCGTAATGATATTATATCGGTCCTTGAGCGCGAATCGGCGACATTTGTGTCGTTGTGTGCAGCACTTGAGCGGTGCTGGGAAGTTGCTGGGAGTACACGGATCACCTGCCGAGTCGACGACAATATTGCAGCTCTACGCCGCCGGCAGCAACGGAGCGAAACGATACTCTATGAACCGTGAACCAGGAGATGCTCGAATCGAACCTGTGCTCCGCCCCCCGGAAGACACTCGAAGTATTGATTTGACAACGAAAATCGTATTTTGATGTGTGTTCCCTATCGTTTGCTGATCCAGTGCTGGTGCTCGTGCGCAATCGTACGCTTCCAACAACTTTGGATCCAGCATCAGCTCCTGTGCCCTGCCTGGTTCCTTGATTAGGGTATTGAATTGACGTAATTGCCGCTCGGTGCTTGGTTTTTTGGAAGGTCAAGATAAAAACCGAGCATCCACCACTCGACCACTCGCTTAGCACACAACCGGGAGTAGGATGAATGTGCTCTCATCTGCCAGAGATAGGGTTAATAAAAAGGCGTAGTAAGGCCGTTACCGTTATGTCGTTTCCCAAGCGATTATGTAAATTTTGCACAAGCTACGAGGTCGTAATCAAGAGACTCTCTTGACGCAAACCCCCCCGCATCCCGAGCATCCATTGTGAATGCTTAAGAAACTTTGAGCACTGAGATTCTGTCGCAAGCAAACAAAAATCAATTTAACTTTTTCTCTCACATTACCTTTCATCTGGCCAGATCCGGAATCAGCCGGTTAGTTAGCAAAGTAACTCCGCCGGGGGGGGGGGGGGGGGGGGAAGACAGAATGTTTTACATGTACACCAGGTGTGAAGGTTGCCTTCCTCTCCCATCATCCCACGACGGAGTAACTTATTGTTTAGCTCTCATTACGACGCAACAAGCAAAACAGGAAAGAATCCTACGAAGGAAAAATGGATTCCTATCCCTGTTGCTCGTATTTCCGTACAGCAAAACCTCAATCCTCAACACCTTTTCTTAATTTCACCACAACACAACACACGCCCGCACGCACACGTACACAATAGCCCAAAGTTCCGTAGCTGTTGAATTGTTTTCCAGTTCGTTGACTAAATTACTTCCTAAACAAACAGACGGATTAAACGAACGAACTTTCCCCAGCACCGTCGGTGTACCACTAGAATCAGAGCGCCGCTGGTAGGAACCGGCAGACCGACCGAGCTGACGCATGCCTTGCCGAATGGCGGATGGTCAGCCATAGTGTACGTCATACGCATCGGGTGCCCCTCCAGCTACTGAGAGGGTAAACAGCTTCCTTTCTTTACAGCTAAACCCATTATTGATTTCACCACCAATTCCGTTGCCACGCGCCTCCAGGCCTCCGGGCACATGCGGCTAAAGTTAGCCACTGCCCTGGCCTGGCCGGCACTGCGACCGCTTTCGGCTACGAATTTACTGGATTGATATCCGATCGGGTGCTACACGCTTAATGATGCCGATCGTTTGGTATTGTCTTCGTCGCCAAACGAAGGACACATCGACCAATCTCCCAGTAATGGTTTGCCCTAAAGATAATAGCAAACATCCACCTTCCACGGACAGCGACAATGGATTCCCATAGACACCGCCTCAATTGTTGTTTACCCATTCCGATAGCCAACAGCTCCCAGTTTCGACTCTGATAATCCAAAAAGGGGACGGACATAATGTCTGAAGGGCGATCACTTGCGATACCCAGAGTGACAGTGATTTAATAATGAACCATTTCATTGAAGCAACCATTTCCCACCATTACGTTGTTCCATTACAGCGTTTAAGGGCGATGTTAAATCTTTGGCACCACAACTCTTGTTACAATAACAACCATTGATGCATGTGGCATTCGAATTTGTTGAATCCATTGCCAACCAATTTGCTGGTTTTCTTCCTTTGCATGCTTTGATCCACCAACATTTTACTTAAAGTCGTGAATATATACAGCTCCGTTTCCGACCATTTTTTACCCGCAGCAAGCCAATACTATTCGGTGTCATTGACACTCTTCGTTAACTGCAGCATTCCCCTTGGATCATACACTCGACAATTGTTTGGAAAAGATGGATAACATAACACGCTTTGGACGGGTTTCCCTCCATCGACGATGCCATTCTATGATTTCCTACATCCTTTGTGCAGCCGCCGGGGGGCATGTTACTTTGGGTTGGTGTTTTCATATCATCTTCATCTACCATTCATCCTTCTCCAGGAACGTCAGAAGCATGGCGAATTCAGCTCTTTCGCTACCCAATTCATCAAAATGAAAGGACAAAGCCCTACACCGACTGGGGCATCTTTGGCTCTTTGCAGCATTTTTTTTTTGTGCAACTGGAGTAACCAAAAAGCAACCGTCTGCTCTGCTCGCGATCTGTTGATTCACGCTTTCGGACACTTGTGGACAGGAAATCGTGTCTGATTTGACTGCTCCAATCCGCATCTCATTCATTATAACCGATGAGCTAACTTTCAGCTTCTTTGACATTTTAATCCATCTAACTCGTTTTGCTTGTCTTCACGGGAAGACGAAGGAAAAACGACGAAGGAACGCATTTTAACAACCTACGCTACGTGTTGTCGCTTTGCACATCAGCTCGCAACGATCTTAATTGAATCAAAAAAATAGGGCAACGATTCGTTCGTTCACGCTTTCACCATCGCTGCTTTTAAAAACGATGCTGTGTTCCCGCACAGCTGCCATTCGGTTGGTATTTTAAGACCACAAAAAATACTTGCAAACTAAAAATGAGGCCACTATTGATTTATGATTATTCAATTCACTAACTAAAATTAACCCTGAATCAAACACATTCTCGACAACTTGGTGAAAAATCATCCCAAATCCAATTGAAAGAAAATCGATTCCGTTGCTTTCATTTTACATTATTTATACATAGAGTAACACATTCGTTATCGACGGAACAGAAACGATGGGTGCTTTGTTGGAATGCACTTCTTTCGCGAACGAACGTTGCATCGGTATCGCTGCGCTGAATGCATCACCGCAGAGGTAGATAAGTGATGGAGCTCCACACAATGGAACACCATCCATTTTGAAGCATGAGCTGCAATTTTATTCTTTTCCATTTTCATGTTTTCCCCAATCTATGTACAACCATTTCACTACGTAAGAAGCTTTTCCACACTAGTGAATCTCACTTTCTGCAACGTGCATGTAGGTAATATGTATCCTTAGCACTATCCAGAACCCCAAAAACATCGATCCATCCATCAGTAAAGCGTCAGCATCACTCAAATAAGGATTCATATAATGTTGTTCAGAGGTTTGAGGTTCGTTTGCAGATCAATCTTAGCAAACTATGAATGGTTCACCATGGCCGGCTATGAGTTTCGTCGGGTCGGGAATATCTGTAAACTCTTCATCATTCAATCGATTGATCAATCAATTGAGTGTGAGAAGGAATGGTGCGCATGGGTATGGGTAAGGGTAAGCATTTTCCACAGATATTTCTTCATCCATGAATAATTAATTGAATTCAGTTACGCAAACGGGTGCAAATTCTCCCCGACAGTCACTCCTCGTTCCCTTCATTAGCTTCCTGTCTGGGACGGTTGTTCGAAATCCCTATTCAACTGGCGCAACACCGAAGGAAATCGGCATCTGCAATGGTCACAGCTACAGTGCCAGCTCCAGCGCCAGCTAGCAGACGAGTCCAGTCGAATCGTAGCAACCTCAGCATGATAATGGTTCATGCTTCAGGAGCTATTCAGCCCGACGTGCCAGGGCAGTCGGACGAACGCAAAACTAAACCCAAAGAGACGACAATGGCCGATATTGATCATTTAATATTGACTTTGTGATACTATCGAGCGCCTCAATCGAGTCTGCTCCCACCTCCAAAGGCTCTGGCTCACGTCACAGAGTACGGGTTGTGAGGAGAATTTATATGGAGCATAATGCAATGTGTTGTGTTTACTGGTTTCACAGACAATATTACTCAACCACGCTGCCAATGACAGACGTTCATAAAATCCCATTTCCTACCTCCGTGTGCACACCTTCGTTGTTACACCCAGACCCAATTGCCATTGAGCGGTAGTATTGCCTTTAGGTAGAAGCTAGGTGCTGTGGTCGGAATGGGCTCGCTGCATCTGCCAGATAGAACCGCTGTTGGCTGTTCATTAGGAATGTTTATTAAAAAGGGCTTCCCCGCCAGGCACCAACATGACAGCGGAGTATCACCATATAAAATTGTAAAATAGTGTTTTTTTTAACATAATTCCAGCCATTCCACGAATTGCAAGGCATTTATTCAACATCAGTGAGAAACAGTTTTCAAACTATTGCCATTGTTCAATCACTTTCCGTATTTTAAAACGTTTTGTCTTCATGGCCACACATGGCACAAAGGTAGCATGTTCCAATCGTGAAGTACAAGTGCCACTGGAAGCTGTGGCAACGATCGGGACCGTGCCGGCTACTGATCCACCCGAGGATGCAATAATGTATAATTTATCTTCACAGTGTGATTGCCACACACTCGGAATCTATTGTTTGCCACTGCAATTGAGTCCGTGTTGAGGAAGTTTCGTTCGAAGCGTGGTCCACAAAGCTGCTCTGC
Organism: Anopheles aquasalis; assembly: GCF_943734665.1. Lineage (NCBI taxonomy): Eukaryota > Metazoa > Arthropoda > Insecta > Diptera > Culicidae > Anopheles > Anopheles aquasalis. Next base: position 1,814,089 of record NC_064878.1, on the reverse strand, counting down.
TGCTGCTGCACACAATTCAATGGACCACCGGCGCTCAACAGACGACACCCTTAGTGCAATAAGATTCACGGCAGCACGGCACGACACCACACTCCACGTTCATAGTGTTCCGGGGGTGTATGTGTGTATCGTTATCAAGATGCAGCACGAAATTGGACGGATCTTTTTCTATCAATTATCCGTGGACGACATGTTGTGCTGCACTAGTGACACATGCACTCAATTAGGGAAAATTAAATTGATTGCAACACTCTATCAAATCAACTTTACTTTACTCCCGACCACACTGAGACAGACCGAGAAAGAGAGACAGAGAGAGAGAGAGGCCACGTACCAAAGAGGATGTACGTACGATCTGCACTTGTTTGCTGTTTCGTCCAGTTTTTTCGCTTGCAACACTGTGCTACGTTGTGCTGTGCTACGTGTTTTGTGGCGGGCAACATATTCCATTCTTTGCCAATATCTTTCGCTGCAACTAACGGCAATGTATTTTTTCAATTTTCAATCTCGATATCTCATCCTGAACACTCTGTTTTCACAAGACTTTTACAAAGTGCTAGGAGAAAAAGGTGGAAAACCAAACGAAATTAGCTAAAGTGCTTTCTTTTAGAGGTTATTACATTCATTTACAACTCATAGAAATACTAAATCAGAACATTTAATCAAATTGCTTTTAATGGAATGGGTTTAAACCCTACCGTTAATGCAATTCAAGAGTGGAAAACTAATTCAATTATCCACACCGAAAACCACACAATGGCCGCACTGTGTATCCGTATCCGGCTCATCATCCTCGCAAACCGCATCGTCAACCCGATGATGATGTGGCCGATGTACGGTAATTTCGCTGACCTTCCCTCGGCTCGATAAACAAACGCTGCCTGACGAAATGTGGGACCAGAGACACGGCTCCGATCGCCATGGATCGGGGTGAAAATTACTGACCAAACGTACTTTGAAATCCATTAAGGCCGGCCAGTCCGGACGAGCGGATGTGTCGGATCGTCCGATGACGCTATATTGGTAACAACTTAATCAACGCTGTCGCCCCCGGGGCCTATAAGTACCGCCCGGAAGAATGTCTCCGCATTCCGGCAACGGTTTCCGAATTCCTTCGCCCTAAAAATGGCGACATTTCGGGGCGACATGTCATCATTATCACTGACGCGGTGCGATGGTGGTTCGTGAGACGAGAGACGTTAACCTCTTTCCACTGATCCACTCTCGTTTTATCTTATTACATTGCCCGTAATGCTGTTACCTAATGAAAGGCACACACTCTGGAGTAGCCGATGCTGTGCCACCGCCACCGCCATCGCCACCGCCACCGCCATCGCCACCGCCACCGCGTGCATTATTGTCCACGAGCAAAAAAAATCAATTTCGATTAAGCTCACGTCGTCAACACACACGCCACTCTGCTCGGTGGGTGGTCATGACTTCCTGGTTCGTCTTATCACAGAATAAAAGAACTGAACTCATGGTCATCGAACACCAATCACCGTGCCATCGGCTAGTCAGCGGATCGGAGTGTCACGCCCGATGATGGTGGCTTGTTGGCTATTTGCTTGGGTCAGTTCCTGTGTGACAGGTGCACAAAGCATTTCCAAGTTTACCGGAAAGTAAACCAATAAGTAACAGGAGTACGTTACACGAACCGGGCGGCTGTTTTGAATGAACTTCACTTCCGTTACTTTTGCCACTGGATTTGCATCGTGCTGGGAGATGAATATGGAAAACAGCGTTTAACATAACAGTGGGTACATTTTAAAGAAAAAAAGAACGTCGGTAGGTTGAAAGTTTTTCCTGAATTCCGCCTGAATGCTCCACAAAAGTGAGTGGCAAAAAGTTCTCCATCCCTTCTTCATCCAATCCAGTAAACTTTCAACTAAACTGCCAATAAAAGTTTGCATTTATTTCCGTAAAAATGGCCTATTAAATGCAATTTAATAAACCTTCACGGTGGCGGTGATGGTGAGCTGAATGAACGAATTGACTTTATACTTCATCACATCACTTTGCTCGCCAACGTACACCTCTTGAAGTGTTTTAACAACTACACCGGAAGACCTGGGCTGGGCTGGGTGGAATGAGTGGCTTTTAAAAACACATCATCACACCGTATTCCCCTCATGGACATGACAAACAACAGCGAAAAAAGCTGCTGGCACGGTGCAGCTCTTCCGTTTTTAAACGAACACAAATTCGATGCAACAATTTTCCCGTAGCCTCTAACTCGTCGCAAACGGATGGAAACCTGACGGCAAGCACATAACGAACCAAGAACAACCATCACCATTCTCGTATGCTGTTGACAGTGGGTGCGATGGGCTGCATCACGAGTACTCATAGTCTCTCAGTGGGTCACAGTTGCACTTTCAACAGTTTGCCACAGCTTCCGGAAAACAGATGGTTGACCGAGGAACAAGGGGAACAAGGCTGTGAGTGAGGGAGATTGAAAAAGATACACAGTCACCGGATAGGACGGGATGGGAAGGGTGGAATCCCTTTTAAACGGCTTTCCGGGGATAAAGAGAGGGGAAAAACTCCTCAGGGTTATCACGACCCAGACCAGAGGATTGGACAATTGAAACAAAACTCAAAGCTCACCGAACGTAAAAGGATCTTACTCACCGTTTCTATTTGCGGCCGGATGGCAACTGGGGACCGGAACCGGAGCGCACACCGGACACCAGGAACATATATTTTAATCTAAAGAATTATAAATGGCTTCATAGCATTGGAAAGCAATGGCTCAGCGCACAAACACACCACAATCACACGACGATATGCTTTAACATTTCATCCAGCAATCCGGGAATGCAACGACCGAGATATGGGATTCACCATTGCTTTGTCTGTCCACCATGTGTGTTAGTGACTCATTCATACAAAGCATACATCACGATTTGCTGCTATTTTATAACAATCACTCTATTCAATCTGGATTTTACTTCTCTCTCCGTGATCTCTCTCAAGCATGTATTGTAACAGTTTAACCGTGGCTTTCAACACTTTTTACCATCATGAATGGCTTCGGAATGCTACTCGACGACAAACCGCGACACGGAAAGCACCAACGGATAACAAGAGCCAACACAGTAGTACCGGTGCGAGTGCAGATATAAGTGTCTGCGGATAGCACTACTCGCGATCTGACGTACGAGAAGAGACACATACGACAAATGATCACTCACCGACCGGCTCCGTTCACGTCGGAATCGCGATTAACTTCTGTGTGGCACGCACTGATAGGAGCTGCCCTACATTACACAGCGACTGTACTAAGAGACTCGGCGTAACATCGAATCGCGTATGTACTAAACGCGACGCCGAACGATGAGCATCGTAACCGAGAAAGCGCTTCGTGGTCTCTCTCTCTTCGTTAGTGACTCTTTATCTATGTCTTGCTGCCTCTCCCGATATCTCTTTTGCTGTAACAGATGCGTACAAGCTGTTGATAGCACACTACAAACATTCAACAAGTGTTTTATCGTAGGGAAGGATCTGGATGCAAAGGAGACACAAAACAACCTCGGTAAAAATAGGTCTACAAGATACGGCGGATTTTCAAGCGAAACACATAAATCCTACTCACACCCACACACACTCATACACCCTCATTTGTTTAATGGAGAGTGGCAGTTGGCGTGGAGGGAATGGAAGAGAACCAAAAACCGGCCAAACCATCCGCAACCAGACAAGCACGTGTTTAGCGAGGAAGACACGGCCTTTAAATCCTTGGCAGCGTGTTTTGCCCCTCTCTCACTAACTCTCGTTTTCGTGTAGGAAAGGCCACGGTCACTCGGCGATGGGTGGAGGATGGAACTGCACACCACCACCTCCTCTCCGAGGATGCCCACGTGCGCGCGCTCATCATGGTCGGCCGCAGCCGCACAATTACTTCACCAACTCAGCGCCAACCTGTCGCCCACCAAGTCCCATTCCCATTCCGCTCGTTTCTCTGTCCGTTTTTCCATTGTGTGTCTACGGGTTGGGTCCGGCTACAGTTTTGCACCGGCGGAATGCGCGAACGATCTGTTTGATTTTCACAAAAATAATTCAGCTTCATTTTAAGGAAAGCATCTTTGGTATTCCGGCCACATCAATATCCTGTCTACTCTCCAATAGCAGTAGCATCCTTAACTTTAAAATGACCTTCAATACACGAATATGCTCGATTCGATCGATGATCCAACGAGTGCATTAAAAAATGGACCCATTTTGAATGGTGATAGAAAAAAACTAAAGCAGACAATTGAGTTCTGTTAGCTTACTAAAAGAGGTACTTATAATAGCTTACTCCATAAAAAAAAGTAAGCCTTTACAAGCTGTTTTACGATAGTCTTTCGCTTTTTCGGCGTGACGTACTAGGCGGCTCCATCGCTATACCATGCGCCTCCACCAATGCAAAGAAATCATCACTTTTTCACTAGCGATTTTCATCACTTTTTCGTAAATCTTATGCCAGTTGATTAACTTATGTCCGACACTGCACTGTGTATGCAACAAAACTAGATACCAACGAGAGGGATTATTTCATATGTGCGGACCACGCTTAAAACACCAGATCTGAATACAGCCGAATGCAGCTGAAAGGCTTCTTTAACATTTCGAACAAAATGCAGTAAAACGTTCCATTCCATATCAGATATCCTTTTCCCCATCCCACGCAGATTTTTTCATTAGAAGTTAAATTATGTTCAAGTGAAATATTGCATTTCTAGCAACGAATCACAAATGAATAAAAAAATCTACATATTCCCTCAGACTCACTCCCGTTTTATTTGCGTTCCTGTTATATCTCATTCATTATTGTAATCGGACAGTCGATAGTTATATGGGAATAGCACGTATTATTCACAACGTACACTCGTTTCTTCACAACAGCATCAATGCACGTTACATTTAAGATATTTATTAGTTACGTTCGAATTAGCAACGCTCGTGTAAACTGCCAATAACGACACACAAGAAACAGGAACTTGTATTTACGATTATATCCTCAATTACCTCCACCACAGAGAATGGCGCAATTCAAACGCCACGCCAAACGGAAACGGATAACGCAAGCCGATTATTGTGCGGAAAGACGCCAAAGATCGTTTCAAATAGATTCAATTATAAAACAACCTTTCCCCGTGGCGGTTGACACTGTAGCAAGTAGCAGCGCAGCTATTAAGCTGGCAATCGTTTGAAAATTGAATCATTAGCACTCGCCATCAAGGACTGGTGACCGCAGTGGATCGAAAATTAAGTCATAACAGCCACAGCCATTACATGCGGCTTCTGCAGCGTAGTGTAATGTGCCCAAGCCTCTCCCACGAGATCGTTTGTTGTGAATAGACAAACAACAGCGTCTGTATTGATACCGATGTTCAATAGCTTCCATATTTCCAGCACTTACAAACGGCAGGATATTACTTCCTAACGCAGCGTGTGGCATTGCGTACAAATTTCAGAGTAGAAAAACGAGTTCCATGCTTATCTCTCCGATCGCTTTATTGTGGTTAGTCTGCTGTAGCGTATAGTCTGTAGTGGCCCCAGGAAAGTCCTACGATACCTACGAATGCAGCGCAATCGGGAAACGCACGACGTTTTGCGAGGTCCAAAGAGGTTTTTCTTATCGCTGGATGGAGGATTTCAGACAGTAGATTTATGATTATTAAACTTTGCAAAGCTAGATCAAACACAGAGCCTACCAGGCCATCGGCAGACCAATAATGGCGAGGCGATGCAGCCGTGCCACCGTCCGTCTCAGTGCGTATAGTCCCGAGAAAAAGGTTCGCAATTAACTTGTTTATGAAATCCACTGCACCCTAAACGGTAGACCAGGCTTGCAAAGCCTATTAAATTTGTGGAAAACAGCCACCACAAAGTCACCACACTACTGTCCGCTGCTGGCTGGAAGCCATAAATATGCCTCTTGCTCCCGGTATGACGTTTTAATTACGGGCATCATAGCCTAATCATCTACTGCCTTTTGTTGTCGCTTAATGAATGGCAAATTTCTAGACGCACACAATTTTAGAAGCATCTTTTTGCCTGTGCACATATCATCGTGGAAGAGCATTGCTATCGTCTTTTGTTATCCTAGGTGCGAGTTCTACTTTTCGATAGATAGTAGCATCACGAAACCTACATTTTTGCTATCACAAATTTACATTTTGTTATCTTTATTTATTCCCCTATCGTGCTAGCCTTTATCGATTCTGTCTTTATCTCTGCCTAAGAGCAGTAGGCTGCTGCTTCCTACTCCAAGAGGCAGAGTTTGTCGATCAAGGCAGTTAGTATGGTACGATAAACATGCTACTAGTGGTAAAAGTTCACCAACTTTTATAACATGAAGTAAGCGAATTGTTGTATGTTTAGCAAATTAAATTGAAAACCCCAAAAATCATTCTGTCGATGGCATTTTATCGTGCCGCACTCGAACCGGGCTATCGATAAAGATACCGTTTCAGCAATATTTTGGCGGAGATAATTGATATGGCATATATTTCAAAACAGATTAGAAATAGCAATCGCATTAAGCCTAATGAGGACTTTCTTATCATGTCTGCCGTTATCATCGAGCCTTTGGGATCAATCGTGTGTTACGCTTCCAGATAAAACGTATCAATTTAATCTGGGCTTGTTAGACCGATAAAGCAACGTTCGTTACGCTAAGTCGTTCACGGCTGCGCACTGCGATTGCCATTTGTGATGTAGACGTTCAGCAGAAAGTATCACTGTTCTGCGCGATGGCAAACGAACCCAAAAGCAATGAAGCAGTGATTGTGCAGTGAGTGTTTGCTTCCATCAGCCCATAAAGCAAGTGATTTATTGGTTTATATTATTCACAGATCAGAATCCATGCAAACAGAAAGTGAACCAACTGTACCTCTTTCGCACCTTGACGAAGATGATCCAGACGAAGAGTATAGCATGAATCACGAGAAACGAGGTATTGCCATCGTTATAAACCAAGAACGTTTTAACGACGACAAAAATCCTACCAGACATGGCACTAATAAGGATCGAGACGATGTCTGTGCGGTTCTAGAAAAACTGCAGTTTAAAGAGGAGAACGTTTACGTTTTGAACGATTTCACAAAGCTGCAATTGTTTAAAAAATTGGATGAAATTTCTAAACTAGACCACACAAACCATGATTGCCTTGTGGTTGTAGTGATGACACACGGTTATCCAGATAAACTGTGCGCTAAAGACGGGGCCTATGATATTGATAAACTATGGAACAAGTTTACCGGAGATTCTTGTAAAACGCTTGATGGAAAGCCGAAACTCTTCTTTATTCAAGCATGTCGTGGTAAAAAATTTGACGATGGTGTAAAAATTGTTGAGGATACAGTTGATGCCACCGTAAAGCAGCCCGCTTCTTACTTTACTTTTCTTCCTACTGAACCTGACATTCTGGTCATGTTTTCGACGTACGATGGGCACTATTCGTGGCGCAATCCAGCCAATGGTTCCTGGTTTATACAATCGCTTTGCGCTATGCTTAACTCTCACGGCCAAGACAAGGAACTGTTGCGAATACTTACTGCCGTATCAGAGAACGTAGCGTACAATTACATATCGCATGTGGAAGACCCGTCGATGGAGGAGTTCAATGAAAAGAAGCAGATGCCAACCATCATTTCTATGCTTACGAAGGCAGTTTACTTTCGACCGAAATAAAAGGAGTACATCAAAGCTACATTAAACATAAATAATCTAAATGGACGAAAAAATTATATTCCGTTCAAAAGATCAATAAAGAGCTATTGAATATTACAGATGCATCGGAAAAATATGCTGAAACTGACAGCTGTGGCTAAGAAACTGATACTATTATTAGTTTCGTTAGGAAGGGAAATAAATAACTGTTTACTTTAAAATACATAAAACATGTTTTCTATTTGTTCGCAAAAGCAAAAGAAACCTTAGCGGTAAAAAATGACAAATCCTCCATTAAACAATCCCCTAACTGAACGTAGGTAAAATTCGATTCTATTTCTCTTCGGTAAAGCGATTCTATTTCTCTTAACATAGATCGTTAAAATTTAGATAAAGCCTGTACGTCAAATGGCAATTCCTTTTTCCACGTATTGTCTGTACGTCCATTCATTCTTCCTGAGAACACAAGATCAATAGATTAATTTTATTATCTATTCGAGGAATGGAACAACCATTTCCATGACCTGGGGCTATTTTCTGCCTAAAGGCGAGCAGTTCGTAGAAATTTGGTAAACGATGATAAGATTCCATGTCACCTTTTGATACGAACTCAACATTACACGACGCCTAACTTATAACGCCTTATCATATCTGAAATTCGTGGTCGTGTGGGATCAAGGTGGCCAAATATGTGTAAAACCCGCCCGGTTCAATCGATAACGGCACTCCAGCGCCTCTCCTCTGCACCTATTTATGGAGTAGGCGTTGATCGGGAAACATCTTCGTTGCCCAACATGGAAAACGTGCACCGGAACGACGAAACGGACTCGGTTGTGTTGAGACAGTGAGTGTTTGTTTTCTTAATCATCTCATAAAACAAGTGATTTACTAACTGATTTGGTTGCAGCTCCGATACACAAGCCGATAGTGCGCCTATTCCACAACATCATATTAAAAATGCTAATCCAGACGAAGAGTATAGCATGAATCACGAGAAACGAGGTATTGCCGTCGTTATAAATCAAGAACGTTTTAAAGACGAGAAAGATCCTACCAGACATGGCACTAATAAGGATCGAGACGATGTCTGTGCGGTGTTAAAAAACCTGCAGTTCGAAGTAAAAGTTTTGAACGATCGCACAAAGCTGGAGTTGTTTAAAACATTGGATGAAATTTCTAAACTAGACCACACAAACCATGATTGCCTTGTGGTAGTAGTGATGACACACGGTGATCCAGATAAACTGTACACTAAAGACGGATCCTATGTAATTGATGAACTATGGAACAAGTTTACCGGAGATTCCTGTACAACACTTCGTGGCAAACCGAAACTCTTTTTTATACAAGCGTGTTCCTATCAAAAATTAAACACAAAAGAATGCGACGCGGTTGATGCTCATGATACATCGAAGACAAAACGACCAACTTACACCATTCCCACAATGGCCAACCTGCTGGTAATGTATTCGACCTACGATGGATACAAACCATGGCGTGATACAAGCAATGGTTCATGGTTTATACAATCGCTTTGCGCCGTGCTTAATTCACATGGCCATAACAAAGAATTGCTACGAGTGCTGGCTATGGTATTACGGAAGGTCGAGGAAAATTATCGACAATTTGTGCCGCACAGCGAAAAAAGAAATGCTTTGAAAAAGTTGCCTTGTGTTGTGTCAATGCTTACAAAGGCACTCTATTTTCGTCCCAAACCTATGCCGGATTCTAATGAGTAAGTAAATAGTTATAAATCGGATGTTTCGCCAATTAACTGAGTAAATTGATTTTCTTTTCTCAGCTTGAACGACAATCCGGGTTTTAGTAACGCTATTCCAACGCCTCGTAAGCACTCCCGTAGGGAACCTCCTCCAAGTTATACAATGCAAAACATGCAGCAAAAAGCGTACATCTTCCTTAATCAAACATTCGATGAATGTTTGAATGGTAAATTTCTAAACAGTGGCATCAAGGACGCAGATGAGCTGAAATCAGCTCTAATCCATCTAGGATTCACTGTGGATGATTCTTCCAAAGATCTAAAGCTGTGCGAATGGAAAGAAAAGATGAACAGCATTGCCTCAGAAAATCACGAGGACACGGGATGCATTTTGTTTGCGATAATAACGTGCGGAAAGGATAATTTGCTCTTCGTTCAAGACGATACATATTCAGTACCAGACTTATTGGATCAATTTTCGAACAGCAAATGTCCAACATTGTCTAGCAAACCGAAGGTGTTCCTCATACAAGCGCGTACCGAGAGCGAGCGCGAATGGGCTTGTAGCAATCGTCACGAGGACGTACTGGTAATGTACTCCTCCTATAATACGATTACCGATCGTAACGAGCAACCACAGCTCACACCAACTGATTTCATTCAAACGCTTTGCGATGAATTTTACGCCAACGGTAAAATATTGGAACTGAGCAGCATGCTCGAAAGCGTTAGGCTCTACATAGCCAACAATAATAATCCGCATAACCAACAGGATCCAGCGGATGGGGATAGTCGGGAAGCAAACAATCCAATGCCGATTCTTGTATCGATGCTTAGCAAAAAACTCTACTTTGACTAAACTGTAGTTGTGTAACTTCAATAAAGACTTCTATTTCAATAAAGCATCTATTGTTTATTTGTTAGTTATAACACTGGAACCACTGACCTCTCACAAACCCAACCGAGATAATTCCGCCCGATATCGCAGCGCTTCGTCCACCATTTCCGCTACCGGCCGTCTTGGACGTTCCGGTTCTTTATCGTGGCGATTCAGCTCACCGTAGATCTGATCGTTCTCAGGGAAATCGCCAACGTGCCGTGGCATCACATGGCAGTGCACATGGAAAACCGTTTGCCCAGCATCTGGACCATCTTGCACGGTGATGGTAGATGAGGTAGCATCGTATAATCGTTCGGCCGCTTTTTGCACCTTACAAACAACCTGGAAGAAGTCACTGATTTCCGGTGGAGTTAGGTCCGGCAAACGAGCCGTTGGCCGCTTCGTAGTAACGAGCACATCTGCAAAAAAGACAGAACCACAGCATTTATGGTCGCGGTGTACCACCAACGATAAATACAACGAAAAACCAGACAACTTACGTCCCGGCACCACACACCGTATATTGGTGAAGGCGAAACAGTACTCAGACTCATAAAATATCGTCTCTGGTTCGATCACGAAGCTACCGAATTTGTACTCCACTATTTTCGCTGAATCGCTCGTGTACCGTAGTTCCTTGAGCGCGCTGAGATTGTACACGTCGTTCCGGCGATGCTCAAAACAAGGCATGTTTGCCCGCACACTTTCAAGCTTATCGTAGTCTAGCTCCGCGTACACAATGTCCAGGTCCAGTTTTGGGTCTGCCTCCGTAAGAATAGTTCCCCACGGGTTCACTACCATCGCGTGGCCATAGCTCTCGCGTTTCTTGTTGTGGAATCCAATCTGTGCAGCGGCAACGACAAAGCATTGATTCTCTATTGCCCGAGCACGCAGCAGCACTTCCCAATGCGCTCGACCGGTGGAAACGGCAAATGCGGACGGGTAGGTAAGAATTTCTGCTCCCTGCTTTCGCAGCATGGTGCTCACTTCCGGAAACCTCACATCATAGCACTGTATGGGGTGAAGAAAAAAGCAGAAGACATGAGTCACAGGAAGGAAATCCGTACGATCGTAGACTACCTACAATCTGCAACCCAATTCGCCCTATTGGTGATTCTATCGGTGCCACCACGCTGGCCCCGGATTGGACAGTATCGGATTCGCGAAATCTGAATTCCGGTGTGACTACGTTGAACATGTGCAGTTTGCGATAGCTGGCCACCAGCTCACCGGTGTTATCGATGACGATGTGAGTGTTGAAAATTCGTTGTATCTCCTTCTCAGAGCCGCTTGAGTCGGTTATGCTCTCGTGGATCCCTCCAAATGATAGCCAAACGTTGTGCTCACGGGCCAACCGTTTGTACTGCTGTACCAGGGGTCCCGTTAATGGTTCTGACAGTCGCATCGTTTCTTCTCGATGCGTCCCAACAAAATCGCAACACTCTGGAAAGAAAATGAACTAATCGAACGAGTCAGGAGGAGAACCGGGTAACAGAGAGACCGCCGAGTACCTGGGCATCCTTTGCTATGCCACGCTCAGTGATTGTTCGCACTTGGTCCAAATTGTGTTCCTTATCGTTGGTGGATTTCATCTGCGCCACTGCAATCAACGGCGCTTTGGTCGTCCTCTGGGATTGGGCCATCACGCTCCGGAAACTCGGCTGCCACAAAGCGGGAACGTTGTGTCGAACGATACCGCTTCGCAACGACGAAAACATGTATTTTCCCTTTAGATATCCGCTTCGTAATTGTAAAGATTTTCAGCACTTTGTTATTCCAGCAATCGGATGTTTTGTTTCGGATCAGGTGTTATCAGAATCGCTTGCCAAGCGGTTTAGAGGGCGGGTTCAGTTCTTGGGATGAACAATTCTTGAGGACAATTGATATTTATTTCCACGGGAACATATTCGAATCAGAAAGAAATTACAGGTCAGCTACATCTGGAGATGTAATGGCTACAGATTGTGGACTTCTGTCCGCACGCTCCCTTCCGTCTGCCCCGGATCGCCTTAAAAGTAAATCATTTGGACCTTAACCTACGTGCCTTCCGATGAATGCGGTTCTACAATCCACCGCGTCCACGGCCGGAAGATTGTTGTCCTTGACCGCCCTGCCAGTTGCCTTTGTTGCCGCTACGACCGCCACCACCGCCACCGCCACCGCCCGTCCCGCGACCTCTTCCGCGTGCGGCTTGCGCTCGAAGGATCGCCGATTTGCCTCGACCGGCAGTGCCCGTTTTGGCGCCCTGCTTCTTGAACATGGGCGCATTCTTCAGCATGTCCGGCAGGATGAGGAAGCGGATCTTGGAGCCACGGATGTACACATTTTCCAGCTTTCCCGGTCGGCCATCGCGGTAGGTCACGCTGACCTGGGTCATCTGGCAGTTCATGTTGTCCTCAGCCTCTATCAGCTTCCCGCGGTACACCTCGCCCGTGATGGTTTCGCACGTTACGATGTGGCCCTCGGCCTCGTGCAACACCTTGATTGGAACTCCGATCGACATGGTTCGATGCGATTCCGGTCGATTTCAGCAATCTGCAACGCGGTGCAAACTATCGAAACTGCACGCACTTTTCCGAGCAAGCGGCGAAAAAAAGCAAAAATGGCTTCAAAACAACACGCTGACAGCTCTGTCAAAAACTCCCGCTCTCACGAAAAACACTATAGTCGGGTAGACGACCTTAGCCGACCTGGGCTGCTCTCGCTGAAAAATGCTATAAACAAGTTTGTTTATTTAAAGCTGGTACGAGGCCATTTCTCTCTCTTTTCTAAAAACTCTGGCACCGAGGAAGGACTCTTCTACGCACTTCACCGCTCGGGAAACAACTCAGAAAACTTGGAAAAGGTAAGCATAAAACGTTCCTCTATTTTATGTTTTGTGAACTCCATAAGTCCTCGGTAGTGTGACTAACGATCGTCTGTGCTTTTCGTCTTCGTGTCCGTTTCAGAAAAAGGACATCCATCGTCGGCAGAAATGATAGCCCGGCCCCCGGATGGCGTCGGCGACGGCGGCGTCCTTTGCAAATTACGCGTAGCCGCGCCAGAATACATCAACTATCAGAAATTCGAGTGGTTGAGCTTTCAGCCTTCGACTAAGCATAGTTTGGATGTACGCTACTGAAATATACTGATCAACATAATAAACCAATTTCCACACGCGATGTAAAGTGTGAAACAAACTAACCCCAAACTTGTGTCCACGCGTTCGTCTTCATTTCACGGGGAGCAAGGAAAGAAATGGTTGGCCGCTTGGGTTGCTTGGATTGTGGATGATAGTAACTTCGATTTTACAAACGATTGAAACTGTTGACCATGACCGCTGTGCGATTAGATAATGGTGCTGCAGCGGTTCCCCTCGTATTGTTCTGTCCATCCGATTCGACCGTATCTGTTTTGGCGACGACGAGTTCCGATTTCAGTTCTTGTTCATTGCCTTCGCCGGTATCGATTTCCTATCGGATTACATCTATTCCCGTCCCGGGGTCTTATGAAATCGAGCGGGCAGCCCCATTTTCCTATCACTGTTGGTCCAACTGCAGCTTGGAGTAGAAGTGGCTGGAATCAGTGTCGAGTGTTGTTTCGAGTGTTTTTGTTGACTTTTTCGCCGGCCGAGAGCGCGACAGTCCATCCGAGAGAAGGGTGTTTTGCGAGAGATCGGCAAACAGCAACAAGAACAGGATAATCGTAGCACCCACTACCCGTAGCGGTTACCCGGAACATGGAAAAACCGAAAAGTGAACATAAAAATGACCCGAAATCGCATCGAGGATCGCCGGAGGATATTCCGAGGGTACGGAATGTGATTTTGCGCTCCATTTGTGCCGTTTTTTTTCTGGGTTTCGTTAGTTTTTATTGCCAGGCAGAAGGTACGAACAGTGGCAAAAACGACACGATACCGAGCGTACCCCTGGAACGCTTGCTGATTTTATATGTTCAAAGTATTGAAAATGTATTGTTTTATTTGCAGGTTTGTACGGCGAGACTGGTATCTTGCCGGCCGATCGTATTCTGCAAAATGGAACGCTCAAGGAGCGCTTAAGCTTGCTGCAGTTTGGACCCTTCATCGGTTTGGGTGGCAAAGGACATGCAGCGATCGATCTGCTGTGCCTGATTGGTGCCACGGTCGCATTCTTGGGATTGACCTCACAAGCCCACTGCCGGTTGCTCAGCTTTATCGTCATGTGGACGCTCTACTTCTCGCTGGTGCAGATTTCGCAATCCTTTTGCCAGCAGGCCGACCATCTGCTGCTCGAGGCCGGCTTCCTGTGCATCCTGTTGGCCCCTACTCGATTGACCGATGGTCGCAACCCGATTGAGGACATTGCGCTACTACTGTTGAAGTGGCTAGTGTTCCGGTTTATGTTCGCCTCGGGATCGGTCAAGCTGGCCAGCGGATGTCCTTTGTGGTGGTCATTGGATGGACTCCAGCGGCACTACGAAACGATGCCATTGCCCACGTCCTACAGCTGGTACACTTATCAGCTACCGGAAGCGTTTCATCGGATCAGCACGATCTACGTGTATCTTAGCGAACTTGTCGTTCCGTGGCTGTTCTTTGCCCCGAATCGCGTCGTCCGCCGATTTGCTCTCGGGTGGCACATGTTCCTCCATGCCAACATCATCGCCAGTGGCAATTATGGATTTCTATCTCCGCTCGTGTTAACGCTGATGGTGACCTTACTGGACGATGACGACAAGTTGCTCCTGAAGCTGCTGCGAGACTCCCCGGGGACAACGAACAGCGCGAACAGCGGAGTAGAACGACGGCCCCGTGGAGGCACTGTTCGCAACCAAGCCGACCCCACCAACGACTCCGACCGCATTGGTAACCGCATCGTTAAAGTGATTGGCGTACTAATGGTGATTGGTTCGTGGATTCTCTTCGGTATCGGATTCTCGACCTCGGAAGATGGTTACCTTACTTTTAAGGCCAATTTCTCGAGAGATCAGTATTTGAGTGTGATGCAAACGATGCTACACGCCGCACCATTACTGGTCTTTGGATTGTTGGTGCGAAAGTTCCTTAAGCTGCTCTCCTTCCAGGACACCGTGGGTAGTTTAGTGAGTAGAATCAGACGAAGCTGGCCACTACCAGACTACCAGCAATGCCTCTTTTTTCTCTTGCACAGGCCGAAGGGGCGCGTCAGTTTATGAAAAATCTTGGCCTCCTCATCTCGACCATCGTTGCGTTCACGGTGTTCTTCATGTCGATCGTGCCGCATTCGAGGCTGCTACCAAGTACGGCCATATCTTCCCCGGTCATGACACGAGCATACGGTGGCCTGCACAGCCTCTACGTGGTGAACCAGTACGGGCGCCATCTAACCAAGATGCGACCAGTACGGCGTGAAATTATTCTGGAGTATGCCGACGATTTGAATGGAACCTGGCAAGAGTACGGATTCGACTACAAACCCTGGACGGTCGAGCGGGTCTCATCCTTGCCGTACGCAGGATTGTACTTTCCCCGGTTCGATTTCAAATTCTACGATGGAGCCGCTTCGAAACTGGATGCTCAAAAGTGGTTCTATCCTCTGGTAATGCGCCTCCTGCAGCATCAGCAACCCGTACTGGACCTTTTCGATGACCGCCATGTACCTTCCAAAGCTCCACGATTCATCCGGGCTTCTCTCTATCAGTTCGCTTATACTACATTGCCGGCTAAGGACACGAGTGGCGCATTTTGGAAGCGGGAACGCCTGGGTGATTTCTTTAGCGTCTTCTCAATGGACGCGCCGCACCTGCAGGAGAAACTGAAGCAAATTGGTTACTGGCCAGCTGGCGAGACGGAATCGGCCCGAGGCACTTACTCCTGGAACTGGTTGCTGCTTTGGCTATTGGAGGCAGTGCGGCGCTTCGTTAATGCTATCGAGGGAAGTTATCTAGTGACGGGATTGCTTATGGCTGCGTTATCTCTAATCTACTCGCAGCGCCATCAACCACGCACTGAGAAGTAGTAATCTAGTCCTACTCCCTCCCGTCTTAGTCAGCAATTATGCCAAGTCCCAGAAGTCAATTATGATCAATTCTTAAGCAAAAACTGCAAAATCGATATATAAAGGCACGCCAAGTTCCTTACGGCCATGGTTCACGTTTCATGTCGTTGGCTACTGCAAGGCCAATACTTTGTTTCATAGGCACCGACACCCTTTAAAGACACAATAAAAGAAAAAATAAAACCACTTTCCATCCAGCAACTAGCGATCCGAACGAATCCGCTGTTTTAAATCTTCCATTTGTTCCGGGTCTTATCGTGCCTGCCTACAGTGCCAAAATTAGCATCAGTCTGCCGGCGAAGGTAAACAAACCACATTAAAATGGTTCGCGGCACCTCAAAGAAAGCAAAATTACGGTTGCAAGTGCCGCAAAAGAAGCTGCAGCGTGCATTGGAACTTCTGGAACAGCCGCGCCAGATCGCTGGGGAAAGAAATGACCACGGTTGCCCCTTCACCATGTTAAGGCATCTGGATTACCGCACGACCACGCTTCGTCCTTTACACACTCGCCGAAACTGGGTGGACCACTTCAGTTCCACCGTCACCCGGCACGATTGGGACACATTTATTCGGTCTTTGAAGCTGGCCGCACAAAATAACTCGTTCAGCGGTGTGCAGACCATCTTGCGAGTAAGTATAGAGCCGATTCCGTGTGCAGAAACCCATGCTAATCCACCGATCGCTGTTGGTTTTCAGAACAGCGTCTTCGGCATGCTCGCTCATCCGCTTTATCGGGATCCAGCCACCATAAAATCAATCCTCACCGCAATAACGCCCTGTAGCAGTAGTGAGGATGTAAAGTTGTGCCTGGAAACTATCGCCCAAACCATCAATGGGCACACAATCGCGTGGGAACTGAATACACACAGAAAAAAGCCCATCGTCCAGGAAACCCTTACTTCATCGACGGAAAACGACCTAAATGTTGAAGGAGAAAGATAAATGAACGAATGAAAATGAAAAAAAATAATGGATAAAATAAAGTTAATTAAAAAATAGCTGTCTCAAGATCTTCAAAAGTAAACACGTTCGTTCGCTGAATTCAGCAAGTTCAGCGGTTCAGCAGTTCAGCAAGTGTGACAGTGTTTTTGTGCCGTACTTTCAGTGGTTCGTGGGACCCAGGCCGAGAAAAGCCAGGAAAAAGGAAGAAATCTTCGTTTTCCCGGGACTAAACTTACTCAGACTGATTGTGTGATAGTTCGCGAGCCCGAAATTCATCGGCCAACACCGGTTCCAGCGCCGCCATACCACCCTAGTTCGCGTACAAAGTTTTGCTCTTCTAAGTTGCTGCTGCCCGAAGCCTGGTGGTGGTGTGTAAATACGATTTTGTGCCGTACTGCAGAAAGGACGGCGAGTGTAGTTTTCTCATCAACATGGTCATCGTCATACGTGTGTGATAAGAGCAGAAAGGTGCGTGTAGCCCCCTCTCCCCGAAAGGCAAGGTGAAAATGTAGCCACCACCCCGTTTTTCCTCCGCCGTTCCGCAATTTCTTTTCTCCGTCGTCGTTTGCCATTTTGCGTTTCGGCTCGGGCAGAGTAGGAGTAAAAATAAGCCCCTTGGAAGAGGGCGAAAACGTGGCCGAAGACCCTGGCGAGCAAATTTTCAATCGAATTCTGTCTAGATCGATATCTGCTGCATCGCCTTCCGCGGCATCAGTCTTCCGAGCCACCTCCGGTTCCTCCTTCCTGTCGCCGTCGTCGTTGTTGTTGTTGCAGCTGCTACATCGAGTGTTCCTCAGAGCCGCAGCCGGGGTGCTGCCAAAAAGAGTGTGAAGAAATCGCTCCCCACCCACCGCTGCTCTCGAAAAGGCTGTTCTCTTTTTCATCTGTTCGGGCGAGCCAACGGTCGAAAGGAGGTGGGGGAAAAAGTTCTAAACAGTGCCATCGCTATCAGAAACCGCGAGCGGTGAAGCAAGCGCAGGCAGTGCCCGAGAATTGTTGATACGAGAAATCTTCTAATTACAGCCGCTGTGTGATTGTGGTGTGCATAAAGAGTGTAGTCGCGACAGCGGGGTGTCGAGCGGAGGCAGCCGGTTTTTCCTCCGCCTTCTAGATTCTAGGTGACGTTCCGGTTCGATTCTACGAGCGAACGAAGGGGGGGCTGTCGCGTGGTATTCGGAAGTATCCCGCATTAAAATCCAATATTAAATTCGTGATGCATGCACCTCACGGATACCACCTCACGTCCCATTTTCAATTCGAGGTGTTAGATCACCAGCGAGTGTGACAAACCCTTTGCATGAGTCACGTTGCAAAGGGTTGGGGATAGCCGGAGAGGAGCAATTGATTGCAGGATCAAGTGGCAGCGCCCGGCACTATCGAAAGACACATTCTGGGGATTGCCGTTGCCGACAGCTGCCGAAACCGGCTTGCGGACGGGCAAGTGCAGAGAAATGCAGCAGCGGAGAAACCCCCAGGCTTTATGTCGTTCGGATGGAACGGTTGTTTTTGGAGCGTTTCACGATGGAGCCCAATTATCGACGCAATCCATCCACCCATAGCGCACGTCGTCGTCGTCGTGCCCCCCCCTTCAATCGGTTACGCCTTTTTCGGCGCGATGAGCAGAGCAAAGAGAAGCCGGTCAATTTATTTATTGGCACCGAAATCCGTGGTTTAATTCAACCAATAATTACTATTGAGACAGAGAGCAGTGCGATTAGCTCGCGTACTTCGGACATTGCCATCGAGTGTGACGTGGCGTGTATTATCTAGAAAGATCTGCTTCACCCGCAGACCGAATGTCCGGCAAAGGGAAGGATTCTATCGCATCCCCTTCATCGGATGAGACCGCTGAGAGCTGCATCGGTTGCCAACCAAGATGCAAGGATGCATGCCCCTCCGTACGGTTGTGCTCTGTATATTGTGAGATAAAAGAGATATTTTCTCTAATGTATGCACGCTTTGAATCGCTCCCTCTCTTTCTCGGTCTCAGTGCCACTCGGAATCGGAGCATAATTTTGCTTTTCTATGTTCTTATTTCCGTTCCTATTGAATAATCGACTCTCACAAGACAATCTGTAAAGGGTAGCAAAGGGATCAGCCTCCCGCATTGGCACCTTGCTACTTGCATTCCATTCGTTTCCTTCGCGAAACATTAATGTTCGATTTTGTCTCAACGTGAATTACAAGTGGACCGACTGCTTGATGGAGGATTTTGCGTGGGAATAGCAACTAGCGCTCCCTGTTTTGCTCGGAAGAACTGGATACTGCAGAGAAAACGATGAAATGCGTGGGTACAGTCATATGCCCCCTGCATTACTAAGGCCTAAGGCGGTATGCAAGGAAATGCTGTATATTACTTCAGTTGCTGAGAAAACTGACCAAAAATACAAGCCTAGTTTTCTCTTTTCCAGTATGCACCGAATGTCTTCTCTTTTGGTGCAGTGGAAGAAAGCACACAGCGATACCAAGTATGGAACAGTTCCCCAAAATAGGACATCCGGGGCACACTCATACACACATCCGTCCCATTGGTTTGCAACGGCAATGTTGCGTGTTGTTTCACGACATGCGGTTAGCTCGTCGCTGGAATACAGCAGTACCGGATTGTACGAACTGCACCAATCCATCCGTAAACGGATGCTCTAGCTCGATATGCCCGGGATCATCCTATTTGGCAAGTGGGATGAATGAACATTGGATTGTGCTCTCTGTCCTCTTGAGATAAAGATCATTTCAGTGCTTTGAATGTTAAGATGGATGTGTACCTCCAGCCGATTTAATGCTGGTAAAATATTTTTACTTTTAAACAGAGCAATCATTGCCAAGTAGCATTTTCGTGCTGCTGGGTTTTAAAAACTCTCGGCAGCTTATGGCCAGTTGCTGCATCATAGTAAGCTAGCCGATTCGCTTTTTGCCATAACGCAACTGAAAAGCAACGACATCGGAAGCATTTGGATTTTAGATGGTCACGGAACGTTAAACTTGAATCACTATTTCGCAAAGAGTGGTGAGTAAAACAGCAGCAACATCGGTTTGTGTGGGTAATTTGCAGGAAATTTCAGTGATAGTGCTATGTTATAGCGAGAGAAAAAAAAAACCGGCACACCAATCGCTGCAATCATCAAGTACAAGTTCTGAATCTCATCTTTACTTCGCTGTACAGTTAAGTATCTTTTCGATAGCGAGGAGCGGTCGTACCGGTCTGTCTGTCGGTGACGAATTGTGGATGGAAGCTATTGCATAGCTAGTTGACGAATTGAAGAGACGTGTCATCTTATCAAGTATCCGCCAGCGCGGCAGAGCTGGTACGTTGTAGATTATTGTTCTGCATCACTTCATTTTTATAAAATATCTTTCGTCAATTGGGTGGCACTTCTAGGTTGGGTAGCAACCGAAGTACAGTTCCAAGTAACCAAGAAGGTCTTGCGAGCGCGGACGTCGAGATCATTCATACAAGAATTGGAAGCCGTGTTTGTTACGCATTGCTGAGCCACACTCGTAAGTTATGTCCGCGTGTGTTTGTGCAAAGTATAACGTAAGTTGGTCGTGAGTTCAGAGGTCGAACGAACACCCGACGGAAGCAGAAGATTGTGGTAACCTCGTACACATAGCGTTGTTTTTTTGTTCATATTTTCTATCGCAGCATAAAACAATTCCGTTGAATTCCATATTCATAACGGATCACTAAGCACCACATTTTCCGGATTCTTGTTTCCCCATCACCCTCGACCACAAAACCATATTCTTTTTTTTTATCCTGAAAAAGCTGGTAATTGCTCGAGTTAGCTAAATAGTATCCCGGGGCTATAAATGCACTTTTCCCAGCCTGACTAAAGAAAGTAGTCTCGCGATAGTGTCAAAGCTTGTACGAACGCACACTGGTGGGTAGCACACCTACTACTAATGTTCATAACAAGCATATCTTCTCCCATCCACTCTGTCGATGACGGCGGCGTGTCATGGCCATCCCCCAACCCGGTGCCGGCGGCGCCAAGAGCTGCTGCGAACACAGCCTAACAGAACAAAAACAAAACAACGATACAACAGCGCTCAACACACAAACACACGTTGAACCATCCGCGCACGTTACCCTCTCGACGCGCCTCTCGCGTGTGTCCTCGATCTGAGTGGTAGAGTAATGTTTGGCGATCAGGGCGCCGCTAGCACCGTGCTCTACTGCGTATTAAAGGTATGGGGAAGTAGCATCAATTATCTCGCTTCGTACAGTGTCTCAAGATGCTCACCGCCCACTGTACTACATTCCAAACTATATTTGTTATACTTTTGAGGGGAAAGTGGCTTGCTTCTGCTCGTTCCATACCGGAAGAATGCTGTATCTCGTGATCGGCTTAAAAAGTTTTTCACCATCAAAGGGTGCCACCTTTAGTG
>NC_064878.1:1752500-1785000 GCF_943734665.1 Anopheles aquasalis | reverse complement strand
ATCGTCCTCTCTTATAATGCACCATCAGCAGCAAATGGTTGTAAATCCATCGCCACAACAACCTTCCTTGCAGCAACACTACGTTAAACAACAAACTCCGCCGATCGCCAACCAAGTTCCACAGCATCCAATACAAACGACGTCGCAACCAATTCAAACTACCCAAACTACGCAAACGATGCCACTAGGTACCGCGGCTGTACTTGTACCACAGCAACACGTATCTCCACAAGTTATGCAAATGAACGATCAGACGTCGATGGGATCTATTATTTCAAACGAAAAAAGTCAAACGCAACAACATCAG
Organism: Anopheles aquasalis; assembly: GCF_943734665.1. Classification (NCBI taxonomy): domain Eukaryota; kingdom Metazoa; phylum Arthropoda; class Insecta; order Diptera; family Culicidae; genus Anopheles; species Anopheles aquasalis. The sequence continues at coordinate 1,784,693 of NC_064878.1, read as the reverse complement.
CTGCCGCCACCTCAGCAGTTGCAGTCACAACAACAGCCACCAACGCAGCAACAGCCACAACAGCAACAACAACAACAGCTGCAACAACAGCTTCAACAGCAACAGCTGCTTCAACAACAGCAGCAACAGCAACAGTTACAGCATCTCCAGCAGCAACAACTTCTTCAACAGCAGCTAGCTCAACAACAATTTTTACAACAGCAAATGCAAATACAACAACAGCCGACGCCGCAAGATGTCCAGCAACAGCCACAGAATCAGATTTCAATTCAATCTCTTACAAGTTCTTCAGTCGGAACAGGAAATGTCAGCACCGCGGTTCCAAATACACCAACAGGCCTTGTTTCTTCTAACACTACTCCAGTTTTAGCCCAACAGCAACCTCAAGCATCGCAAATACCGCAATCGCAACAACAACAACAGCAAGACCCATTAACACCCGTTGGTGTATCTCCGGCACAAGCGGCTTTGCCAAAACGGTTTACCAACGATTTGAAAAAGCGTCGCAACCACCGTTCGACGGAGCGCAATCCAAAGCTTCATGTGCTCGGCTACGAAAACAATACAATCGAATGCGAAATGGAAAACCGCCCAAAAACCATCAAATTTAAATTCGACCCAAATAATGTCAATCCGGTAGAGGTGGCGCAGGATCTTGTGAGTACAAACAAAAAACATGTGTAGGTTAGGAAGAGATCTGTCAACGATGACCAAACACTTTTCTTTCTATTTTAGGTCGCTAAGGATCTTCTAAGCGAGTCACAAACGACAATATTTATCGATATGGTTCGGGATATACAACGACAGTTAATGGAAAATCCAAATCAATTGCCAGTGGCATCGCAATGCTACCGACGATCTACGGAAAAGGTAAGCAAACAAAGCCCCATTTCTGCTCCCTCACCATCAGGACCTTTCGCTTCCCCATTCATTCGCCTTTTCCTCCCTAATCCCACTGAAAGCCGTGTTATTTGTGTGTATGTGTGTGTAATTTGGAAGAATAAGGCCGGAATTGGTGTCGCCAACGGATGCGACAAAGGTGGACGCGTTAGTCAAGTTCAGCGAAGTTAGGAGAATTACTTTTTTTTCTTTAACGGTCTTTTTGCTGTGTTTGATTTTTACTCTTTCGCCTGTTTTAATTGTACCACAGCTAATGTGCTTGTACAGCAACACCTAAGCTAATTACGAGCGCTATAGCTTACTGCTGGTTGTTACGAACAGATGAATCCCATTTGCGCTTTCTGTGTATATTTATAGTTTTTAAACAACAAAAAAACAGCAAACAAAACCTAGTTTTTATTTTTTTCGGTTTCATTTTTATCGGTATGATTTGTTTTGTTTCACCATAAAGTTGCGCAAAGCTTAACTGATAACATCGCGAATAGTTAGCAAACTGTGCACTGAATTCTTCTGTTGATCAAAGTAGTTAAAGTTTAAACAATAGGAATTTTACATTGAAATTTAGCAAATGTTCAACTCTCAATTCGATTTAATGATACTTGGAACCAGATTTTCGACAACGCTGCTCATTATCACTGTGCAACCATTGGCTTTTTCGGCTTTTCCGGCTTTTCTTGCTGCTATGATTTCCTTCTCTGCACACATCCACACACAAATATGCCTCAATGTGCCGAAACCACCCTCCGAGAATCCGATCGCTCGCCTTTTTGACTGAAACCAAATTCAAACCCTTCGAGCATTTGGTCAAAGAATATTTCTGTTGATATCCAAAACAATTCTTTACTATACTACTGAACAACTTTTTGTTTCTTTTTTCTTTGCCCGACTGGCTGGTCTACGTGAAACACAAATACTTAACAATCGCATATCAATTTCAAAACATACTCACGTACTATTCACGCTCAACCACAAACACTGGCACACAATCACATATGCTCATTACATCGATTCACTGACCCTTACGAAAATTGTACATCCGGAATTATATGCTACTTCGCAACGCTCTTGTACAACGAATCTATCTAATCAATTCATGGAAACTATGTGCCTTTCCTCGTTCGTCGATTCCGCCAACCACCAGGTGCGCCATGCGTCTTTAACACGTCAACGTTCGAACTTTAAAACACACCAGAGACACAGATCTGTAAGTGAAGGAAGATGAACCTTTTTTGCTCCCACTTTTGCCGCTATCCTCGTGTTTTAATATAAAAGTACATGTTTTTGTGCTGCCGCTACTCTTATCATCATACCCACGTCGATTTTGTTTTCATTTCTTATATCCTCTCACCCACCACACCTTCACCCGTCTTCACCGATCCAGCGAACCCGGTTCGTTTCTTTTATCATTGTGTTCCTGTCTATTATGTACCGCCGTCCCATGCTTTTCCGTTTGGTTTGCTTCTTGACTGCCCTTTATACTCACGATTTATACATATCTGTACCCTAGTTATGTTATTTTCCGCGTCAATTACACGCTAAGAATCCAATTTTATCATATTTTTAACATATGTTTTGTGAAGGTTTGAACAAGTTTAGTTATGTTTATGGTTTGTAATGGTTTGTTTTTCTATACCAAAATTCTTCGGGACATATGGCCTTAGTAGCCGGTCTCTAAAATAGCAGAGGGTTATATCCTCAGAGTCGCTGGCGAAAGCCCAGGAAGTTGGTTTAGGGTTGATGGTAAATTGCTGGTGAGTTGGTGAAAATAGTGGGCCCCCAACCAACTCGTCATTTATGCAACTTTCTTTAAACTTTCTGACATTTTTCATAGTCCAAGTACAAAAAAGCCACATCTCGCGTTGTTTTATTCGAGATTATGTACAAAACTGTACCGCGTGTTGTTTCGATTATGTTTCGTCGTAGACTCTAGACCTGATTTAAACATCATCATTGCTATGTTTCGTGTTTCGTATCTACTATGCTTTTTGTCTTTGAAATGTTTATTTTTGCTATTACACGTCTGCTACTCACTCTGAAGGTAGCGTGCTAAAAATGTGTTCGCCTTAATATTTTTTTTATTATTTATGCTAAAGAATGTCAGCCAACGTAAAAAGCGGACGATCCATAGCACTAGTGGATTGGTCGGTTCTCGTTTAAGACGAATAGCTATTTACCGGTATCGGCTGCATATAACTATGCATAGATATACTGCTTTGTGATTTGCAATAGAATATACTAATCTTTTTTATTCTTCTTGTGCAGCGTGATGAAACATCGACAACAGCGGCAAACTTTACGCACATTTTCGATCCAATGATTATCGAGAGACAAGCACTGGGTACCGGTATTTCGAGTACAACAACTTCATCCAGCTCATCATCACCATTGTCGCAACAGCAGCAGCTACCAGCCGGAACAACAGCATCAATGACAAATGGTGAGCAAGCGTTACCATCGGATGCAGCGAAGCAAAAGGAAAGTGCCAGTGAAACAACTCATCGCTCGGAATCACAAAACTTTGATTCTTCTGACGTTCTCGGTAGTGAGCAAGCGACTGCCACCACCATTACTAGCGTCTCCACCACTGTGGATGACACCGCAAACGATAATAACAGTAGTTGCGACGAAAACTCTCGCAAAGCGAGTACTGTCAGCACGGATTACACATCGCACGAAAACACACCGGAAAACACCATTACGTCCGGTAGTAATATGAAAATGTTGCAACAACAATTAGACAGCCGCGAACCAAATCCAGAAGAGTCAGATGTGAGCAATCAGCAACAGCTGCAATCGACGGATTGCACAACCGAAGGAATGGTGCCCGATGGTGATCAACAGACATTCTCGTCTTCAGTGCCATTAACAACAGCCGCAACCGCAACAGTAACCGGCGACGAATTTCCATGCCCTTCTGGGGAATCTTCTAGTCAAATAATACAACAACACACGACCAACAGTGTGCTTGATGCTACTAACAGCAGAAAACAGTCACATCAGGATGATGGATTAATCGCAACTGCTCCCGTGGTCACTGACAATTGCAACAACGTTGAATCACCATCCATAGAGCAAAGTAAAACACCAGTAGTCGCGGTGACTCCTCAGCTGAAAGAACGTAAAATGTCCCGTTTCTCAGTGACACCCGTAGTGCTGCCTGTGGCTTCATCTGATGATCAACAGCAGAGTGTGGTGCTGTCGGTAGTGGATTCCTCCAATCCTTTTCCTACAGAATCGCAACAACCACAGGATGGCACAATACCGGCGGGTGGTTCAGGTTTTCAATCGATACCACCTTCCGCTAGCCTAGCAACCGATGGGATATCACAAGCTCTACAACCGAATGCATTCAATGATGCTCTGCTTCAACAGCAGCAGCAACCACAACCGAATAACTTCAATGATGGGTTGTTACACCAGCAGCAACAGCAGCAAATCTATTTACAACAGCCATCGCTAGCAGATATGGCAGCCATTCAGCAACAGCAGATTTATTTGCAACAACAAACATTAGATATGGCAATACAACAGCAACTGCAGCAGCAACAGCAACAACAACAACAACAACAACAACAACAACAACAGCAACAACAACAACAACAACAATTACAACAAGAGCTTCGCCAAGCTGTATTACAGCAGCATCCTACTATGAACCCAAACGATGTGGCTGTAATGGCTGAATATGAGCTTCAACAACATTATTTTCAACAACAGCAGCAACAGCAGCAGCAGCAGTTGCGACAAGAATTTCAACAAGCGATAATGCAGCAACAACCCACAGCCAACCCTAGCGATGTAGCTGCAATGGCTGAGTATGAGCTTCAACAACATTACAACAATCTCCAGCAACAACAGCAGATTCAGGCGCAGATGCAGCAACAACACGCTCAACAGCTTCAACAGCAGCAACAACAACAGCAGCAGCAGCAACAGCAGCAGCAGCAGCAACAGCAGCAGCAAGCGCAGATAGTTCAGATGGCAAATGCCACCAATCCTCAAACTAGCGGAGTCATGTCCACTCAAACGTCGGTCGATCAAGGCTCATCGCGTGATTCTCTACCGAGCCGAATGCCAGAAACGTTGGAACAGTTAAAGATTGGTTTGGAAAACATAACCCACGTCCACGTAAATACGAGCAAATCCAGCGGCGGGGGATCTGCTAGCCTCTCGTCCCAGGCCAGCGCCACAGCTTTATCAGCGATGGTTTCCCCACATCCTTCACAGTACCCGCTGCAGTCACAGGGAATAGGTGAAAACTCACAGCAGCAGCAGCAGCAGCAGCAGCAGTTGTCGCAACCACAGCAAGTGGTCTTTTATCAATCGCACGAATATATCATATCTGACCCGAACAGTGGTAGTGGACAAACGGAGGTATTAATGGACCAAAGCAGATCGCAAGAGTATATCGTTGAAGGCGCAAGCTATGCCGCCGTAGTGGCAGGCGATTTTCAAGCGCAACCCGTACAACAAGCGGTACCGCAACAGCAGTCGTATGAACCATCCGCTGTTGTAGGACTGCAGACGCAACAGGCAGGCGAATTGAGACGCGCATCTATGGAGCAAGCCTCCACAACAGCCATCGATTTAGTCGGAGGCAATGGTCAAGGATTGATCACCGATTCCATACCAGGTAGTCATGCTGTTGGCAGCGGTAATTCCATTGCTGATGGTTCCATAAATGCAGTTCTACTTCGAGAGCAAGAAACGCGACTGTCGAATCAAGGGAGTGTAGATCGGATCGATAGGTAAGTTTGTACAGTAATTCGCTGTCTATGGCGTATAATGACAAATAATTCCCGTTGCATACAGCTCATCAACCGCAAGCCAAACATCGCTACCAGAGTTGCAACTAAAACTGTCCCAATTGGCAGTAAGCACGACGGATTCATCATACAGTGGAATCAACGGCAGTGAGCAACAACCATTGCAGGCACAGGTAAAAATCAAAGGAGTACAAAGACACAAGCGGGTATTTTAATCATTTTCCGATACCTATATTTTAGCCATCTTCCGTGACAAGTCCTTCGATTGAACAACAACAAAAAGAATCGAAATTTTTAAACGAAGCAAAACCCCTTATACGTAAAGTGTCACGCTTCCAGGTACAAACCGTGCAAGAATCTCCCCGCACAGTAGAGCAACCAGCATCCGCAGGCCAGCGCGAATCACAGCCAGCAACCGCCGGTAGCAGTAGTAGTAACAGCAGCAGCAATAACAACATCATGAACAATGGTAGCAATCCTAAACCATTGCTTGCCGTGATGGCACAATCTATCGATACTCAGCAACGTGTAGCGCCATACTCATCGCCGACGGATGAGAAATCTTGTCAAACGTTCCCCGCAGTCCAACAGCAGCACGTTATGATGCATGGTGGTGGAGGGCAGGTGTGCGAGGTACCTACAACTAACGACCTGGAAGTAAAACTCAACCAAGTCATCCCAAAGACCCCAACTCTCGAGGTATCGGCACCGACGTTCAACACGCCCGTAACACATATACAACAACAACAACAACAACAACAACAACAACAACAACAACAACAACAACAACAACAACAGCAACAGCTACAGCAACAACAGCAACAACAGTCAACGTCATCGTCTTCCTTCGCTCCTCCAGCGACAATTCCGGGCCAGCCTATGTTACCACATCAGCTACAGCAACAACCTACTCAGGCTCAGCTACCACTGCAGGTTACCGCGACAAACAGTAAGTGCAGAATGAAGAGTGCCGTGTGCATGTTTCGCTCATTGACTTAATGTATTCCACAGATGGCACGCCTCAAGCCGCGACGATGATGGACGGATCGACCGTATACAGTACGATGCCATCGGTTAATGCCGCCGCTAGCTTACAACAGATACCTACGGAGCCTACATTCGACAACGCGGATATAGGACAGAACTTGATAGCGATTCAAAATCATCTCTGTGCGTTACAACTTATGTCCAGCGCCCGGCAGCAACTGCAGCTCCTACTACAGCGACAGCATATCGAACACGAGGAACTGAAGCTCCGCCACTTTCTAGAATTGGAAAAGTTCCTGAAGCAACAGAAGGAAGAAATGAAACCACAGCCCCAAGCGCAACCTCAACCCCAACCTCAACAGCAAACGCTCCCGCAATCGCTCCCGCAGCAACAACAGCCGCAGCAGCAGCAGGCACAACCACAAGTGGTAGCTCCATCTGCTGCACCGATAGCAGCGGCAGCACAACTGATCTCTACCGTAACACAAATGGTCACAGCTTCTCCAACTGTACAGCAAAGCCAAGCACCGGTCGCACTGCCGAATGGTGTGATGCTATCGGAAATAGGCTCTCCAACAGTAGGTCCCAGTCGTGTGGTCGGGTTTGTTGACGTTGGTTCCATGGGAACACCGGCACCGGCTTCCTCGTACGGCAGTAGTTATACCAGCAGTGGGACCGAAGCGGACCAGGAAGTAGCTAGTCTGACCTCGCCTGCCAATGTCGAATCGATGATGATGCAACCTCACCAGCAACAGTAAAGCATTGCTGCAATCCATTGAAGGAAAATGATGTACTCAGTAATGCTGCTCCCTGATGCATCCCAGGACAGAGATAAAGAGAGAGAGAGAGTGAGAGTGCAACAGCAGCAGTCAGCGCCCCTCCAATGAACAACGATCTCATTCCAAACTCCACAAGTGTGCTGACATGCTGCGCATATGTTACACGAGTGGCTGGCACTGTACTGTGTCCACAAGTATCCTGATTCGCTGCTTCCTCCAAAACCACATTCATTCGCCTGCCAATCGAATACACCACGGTCCGCTTGTCGCAGATTGCTGAGGTATCTTTAGTTGTTTGATATATGATCAAAAGCGTGCAGAAGAAGAAGAAGTGCGAGCGACCATGCTACGGGCACGAAGACAAAACTGTGGGGTATGCTCGCGTGTGTATGTATGTGTGTATGTGTGTATGTGTGAGTGTGCTGTAACCAAAATTCTTACAAACGTCCAAATTGATCGTTTATCACACTACGTCCTACACCAATGCACACCTACGGATAATATCGCTGTGTCACTTTTCTAGTTAATGTGCTATTAAAGTGTAAGTTTTCTCTCTTCTTTTACTTCATTCCGGCATAGGAAAGTAAAAGGATGTAGTCAGTCAGAGACAGACAAGCAAGCTAGCAAAAGAAGAAGGTTCCGGTGCCCGCGCACCATAGATAGCGTCTGCGTATACTGCGCCTCTGCGCCGCTGCGCCGCTGCTCTCGTTGCTGCTTTTTGTAAAGATTGAATTCACCATTGCAGAACAGAAGCTGCGGTTTATTAGAATAGTAAATCGATATTTAGCGCATTGATGAGCGAGGTAGGTGCTGCGAGTGGAACGGTGCGTGCGTGCGTGTGTGTTGGTGTGGGTGTGTTACGATAGCCAAACGATAGCCATTCTAACGTGACGAACTTGTTAAGGGAAGTGAATACTAAGGACGACTCTTATGACGAGGGAAAGTAATGGATGAAACAACCGATGTTGAAGAAAAGGTTGCGGAAGTACACCAGTTGCTGGCGCGGGCCTCCTAAGGAAAACGCGATGCGGAACGAGGAAGAAGGCTGCAAAACAGATAAGAGGTGGCATTAAACTCTATTGTATAATATTCTATTCGATAAAATTAAGATATTAAATATCTATTTAAAAGCCCAAAGACCCCGAATTGCCTTTTTCTATCTCGTACACCATTCACCGAGGGGAGGGATCATGCTTTACAGAGTTGAATTTCAGGATTTGCGCGAGCATCATGGCGCGCGGGTAAGGATGCGCGAGCGGTCGAACCGGTAATGTGTGGTGCGGTGGTGCGGAAAGAGTTGCTTATACATCGCAAGAAGAACGGGTCAGCTGGGAATGGGATGATGGGTGTGAGGAATGGTGTGGTTAGCTTTGCGCAGTGGCGATATCGTAACCAATGAGGTACAACCGAGGTGCGATTATTGCTAGTTGAAAACTAATACCAATACCCCGCCTTGGGGACGTGAAATACCGTCCGCTATGGCAATTTTTGCAAGCTTCGAAAGAGGCGCCTAAACAAACACACAAACTCCCCGACGTCAGTCGGTATCTCGTGGCAGTCGATACCAATCATCCGTGGCTCGCTGGGATCGACATGAGATTCTGGTTGCTCAAAAATGCTGAGAGAATGGCAGCGGAGAAGGTCAACAAACAGTTAACATCACCGACGGATGGTGGAATCTCTATTCTGCGACACAATGCATGAGACAAACCACTCGTGTATTCTTTGATTCAATTAGCATGTCAACTTGGCTACATGAAAAACATGCCGGTCGGAGTTCGACATTTGATTGATTAAATCGATTGCCGTGAATTGTCTACAATTGGCCACCGCATTCCTCGGTGTCCGACAGAGACTCCCGGCAATGGAATGCGTGTACCTGATGACGTCCAGATCCGGTGTTGTTCGGAGTGACAGTACATTTTGCTGGGTGTTTGGCGGCACCGGAGAGACACCGCCTGCCTTGCTGGCTGGCTGGCTGATGGGTCTCTGTAGCATCCACCTTGTTCTTGCTATGAAATTCGGGATGTGCGCGGACGCACTTCCCGGCTACCAAAAATTGCGCATACGAGTTATCCACATGAGGGATAATCGCAGGGGTCAACCCAACCGAAGTGCAATGGCAGGGCCTCGCCCTGGGGGAACCGCCTTCATGATCACGGTAACCCCTATACCAGGTAAGTATGCTTTCTTCACCGCTCGTCTGCCCACCCCATTCCGCCTCTGCACGCACCGATTGCGATTGTTAGCGTGCTCCGAGCCGCAAATCACGCTATTTTCAACGCTCTTTTACCCGCAAAATCGCAATATTTCTCGGTGCCAGGCACTTCCTTAGTGTGTTTTCGTTGCTGCGATCGATTATGGCGAAGGGGTCATCGTGAAAAGGAGCATTTCTGCGTTTCTTTTCCTGAAAATCTTTCCTAAAATCCCCGGCTTTTGCTTGCTGGTTTGGTTGTTGTGGTTTGTTTTCCACCAAGAGCACTCTCTCTCCGTTTTTCGATGGTGCTCTTTGCTACCCGAGTATACGTGTCAGAGCAAGGGAGAAACAATGAAAGCCTTACAAATGTGCTGTGGTGCAAGGTTCTGTTTTGGGAGAGCAAGCGAACATTTCGAAAAAGAGAGAGAGGAGAGTTGATGACGTTACCCTCCAACGAAGCAAGTAAAAACCGCAACCAAAAGCCGGGGATTTTAGGAAAGATTTTCAGGAAAAGAAACACAGAAATGCTCCTTTTCACGATGACCCCTCCGCCATAATCGATCACAGCAACAAAACACTAAGGAACAGCGGCTGGCACCGAGAAATATTGCGATTTTGCGGGTAAAAGAGCGTTGAAAATAGCGTAGTTTGCGGCTCGGAGCACGCTAACAATCGCAATCGGTGCGTGCAGAGGCGGAATGGGGTGGGCAGACGAGCGGTGAAGAAAGCATACTTACCTGGTATAGGGGTTACCGTGATCATGAAGGCGGTTCCCCCAGGGCGAGGCCCTGCCATTGCACTTCGGTTGGGTTGACCCCTGCGATTATCCCTCATGTGGATAACTCGTATGCGCAATTTTTGGTAGCCGGGAAGTGCGTCCGCGCACATCCCGAATTTCATAGCAAGAACAAAGTGGATGCTACAGAGACCCATCAGCCAGCCAGCCAGCCAGCAAGGCAGGCGGTGTCTCTCCGGTGCCGCCAAACACCCAGCAAAATGTACTGCCACTCCGAACGACTCCGGATCTGGACGTCATCAGGTACACGCATTCCATTGCCGGGAGTCTCTGTCGGACACCGAGGAATGCGGTGGCCAATTGTAGACAATTCACGGCAATCGATTTAATCAATCAAATGTCGAACTCCGACCGGCATGTTTCTCATGTAGCCAAGTTGACATGCTAATTGAATCAAAGAATACACGAGTGGTTTGTCTCATGCATTGTGTCGCAGAATAGAGATTCCACCATCCGTCGGTGATGTTAACTGTTTGTTGACCTTCTCCGCTGCCATTCTCTCAGCATTTTTGAGCAACCAGAATCTCATGTCGATCCCAGCGGGCCACGGATGATTGGTATCGACTGCCACGAGATACCGACTGACGTCGGGGAGTTTGTGTGTTTGTTTAGGCGCCTCTTTCGAAGCTTGCAAAAATTGCCATAGCGGACGGTATTTCACGTCCCCAAGGCGGGGTATTGGTATTAGTTTTCAACTAGCAATAATCGCACCTCGGTTGTACCTCATTGGTTACGATATCGCCACTGCGCAAAGCTAACCACACCATTCCTCACACCCATCATCCCATTCCCAGCTGACCCGTACTTCTTGCGATGTATAAGCATCTCTTTCCGCACCACCGCACCAACGCTCCGAGGATTACCCTGGCAGCCTGCGGTTCGACCGCTCGCGCTTTTCATCATTCCCGGGATAATTCCTCTGCTTTGCTGCGTTTCTCTGGCGACAACGAGCACATTTTCGGTCCCGATCGATTCACGACTTCTAGAAATATTATTTATAAGATATATCAACAAAATAAATACACTTTTGCAGCATTTTTCATCGAGTGTGTTTTTCTCCGGCAACTGAGCGAGAGAGCTCCAATCGAGAGCGAGAAAGAGAGGGGGAATGTCATGTCAAACAGAACACCACAACGGTCAGCTCTAGTTGAACACTACAACGGTCAGCTCTAGCTGGCTTTCGAATTTAATTTTAAATAAAATTACACTCCGATTTTTGTAGTTAATGTTTTGGTTTGATTGGTGCAATCTTAAACCACCCTCCGACCAGTACAAAAATATTGACCAAGTTGATTCCAATAAAGTGCCCGCAATCGCTGGGTCACTTAATTGAAGGTAAATGCACGCTTAATTGAATTAAACTTGGACCATGTGAAAACTTTGAACACGGCGGAAATTAATTGATGGTTATTGATTGATATTGACCCTTGGCTGGTGAGAAATTGAGGCCCCTGGCGTGCGATCCTCAACCAAAACCACGTTGTAAACAATTAGGAAAGGGGTCGCTTCCAGCAGGTCGATGATTTGTTCGCCTCACCTTTGTTCTCTCAATCCGATTTTGAATGTTTCAAACGATTGTTGACCAACAATTTTGCTAAAAATCTCTTTTAAAACCCAACTAACCGCTCGAAGCTCACCAAAAGTTTGCCGGCGTCGAGCACTATCCAAACCTGTGCGAACTCGAGCAAAGCAGCCCACGGGCGTGCAACGGGCGTTAAACCTTTCACACACTGGCTGCGAAACGAAGCGTTGCGTTGCTCCTCTCGCTTCGGTAGGGCATTAACAGACTTTGGAAAAATATAAATGCTTTTGTTATTTTGTTTTTACGTTTTTTTTCGTGAATGTATTAGTGTACGCCCCACAGCGATGACCCACAAAGTACGCACCGCTCCGGTCCGCAACCAGTGTGTGAACGGCCATAGAGACGCGTGGTACACAACGCAGCGTACGTTCGGCATCCGATATGGAAACGGCTATAAATACAGGTGCCCTCTCTCTCACTCACACTCGCAATCGTACCGTGCAATCCCGCGGTACAGCGTGCCGTGCCGTGGTATGAAAACCAAAAACCAGCCGTCGTCGGAGTGAAAAACCAGCGGAACTTGCTGCGTTCGGTAAATTAAGAGTTTAAGGTAAAGTTAGAGCCAGTGAAGAAGGAATCGTTCTTGAGTGAAGTGCACGATCGTAGTACGCTGGGCCGGGATCACCCCGCCCAAGAGAGGGGCAGCATCAGAGTGGAGTGGAGATGTTTTCCGTGTCGTGCAAGTTCGATGGCGCTCTTCATAAATAATGATCAAACGGAAAGGAGTGGAAGTGTACGGGAGCGCGGGTAATGGCCGAGAATAACCGCGCAGTGCGATCTGAGCGCATCACTTCGAAAGGACCGGTTCGGGCGCCGGTTTTTGAATGGTGCGGTTGGTTGGTGGTGGAGCCACCCAGGGCAGAGGGAAAGCGCGAGTGTGTGAAGATAGTGCGACCAGGATGCGGGCGTGTCACCCTGGCCGGTAGCGGGAAGAAGCGCCCCCTTAAGAAAATGTAAAGCATCGTCACCGTGAATGGCCGCAGAAGTGCCATCGTCGTCCACGTTGTTGCCGCGATCGAAGGAGCCTGTGCGGAAGGGTCGTAGGATAGCGGTGGAGTGAGTGAGAAGAAGTGTTTGGAATTTGGAGCGAAAAGTGCGCAAAGGGCGACAGAGATGGCCTCACCTCGTCTCTCTTCCTAACGGTGTTCCCTGGGTGCAGCAGTGCGAGTGAGCCAGAGATACGCATGTTTGGATGAGCGAGCGAGAAGGAAATACGCTGGCAAGCGGGCGTCGGTGTGGAATGTTTGGTTAGCGTGAAGTTTGGAAAAAGTGATGTTTACTGGCCCACGGTACGGTACGCATTGAATGGAACGAGATAGAAGGCGAGAGAGTGAGAAAGAGAAAGAGAGGAAGCGAGAGCGAGTGCGCGTGTCTGTGCGGCACAACCGTGAGCGAGAGTGAGCCAGAAGTGGAAGGGAGAAAAGGTGCAAAAGGTGCGCGAGGGAACGACTCCGCCGAACGCAACAAACAACCATCCGCCAGCCACCGATCCGGTCCCGACGTCGTCGTCGTCATCATCTTGCTCGTTTTCTTCGCGACGCGTGCGTTTGTTTTGTGTGAAGTAGTTGGCCATCCGCGAGTGCAAGTTTGGTTTGTGGTAAAAGGCTTTTCCGATCCTGTCGTTGTTGGTGGTTGAGAGGAAGAAAAGCAAATGACGCGCCAACAGCAGCCCCCGCTCGAAAACGTGCGTTCTACGTTCGGCGAAGGAATTTTGAGCAGAAAGAAAGCTAGTTCGCCGCCGGAAGACGAGCGGCACGGGTTCGGTTCGCGTGTGCGTGAGATGCGAACGTGGTGCGTGCCTACGCGCGTGTGTGTGCGTGCGTGCGCGAAAGGAGAGCGTCGGTGTGTTAGTGAAAGTCGACGCGGTCGTCGCTTGCTTGGAGTTGTTTTCGTCGCAAGCGGGCCCGCGTTTGAAAGGCGATAAAAATGGGATCTTCTGTGCGCCCCGCCTGTATGAATGGGTTCGAAGGGCGACCGTCGTCGTCGCCGAAGCGCGGCCAACCAACCCAACACTACGCACCACGTCCTTTGCTCCGCCACAGAACGGAAGAGAGAAAAAGAGAGAGAGCGGCGAAGTGAGGAAATGGGGAAGGAAGATACTCAGAACCGTGCGTTCTATTTGTCCGCCCCGACCCCGGAGCGTGATTTGTTCTTCGCTGCGCCTGCCCTTCCCACCCGAATGTGATGCGACCCGATGAAACAAACAACTTGGAGAAGGCTGCGCGGCTCACGGCCGATAAATGGAATCTTGCGAGCTGTTTGGTGCGCAATACACACTCCGAGCTATCGATGGTAGTAGGCCTGGCCTGGTGGGGGAACAGCGCCCGTTGCGCGTTGCGACGGTCCGAATTAAGCGCCTACTGGATCTTGTCACTGCCCGGACTCCGGGAGTTTGTCAGTTTAGATTGAAAAAATGCTCTCTCGCTCTTGCCCCGCGATCTGGCGAGGTGGCATGATGGTGTTTCATCGCCATAGCCACAGATGTAAAGTTGTTGGTTGATTGGAAGAACGCCAAACAACGCCACAGCGAGCGCCTGATAATGATGACGACGACGACGACGACGATGATGTTGTTTGTTGGTCGGATCCACTGTGGTGTGTTGTGTTGTCGGGGGCAGCGTACACGCGATGCGACGATGAGTATTTTTATCAATGGAGGTCGTCTCATGATGCTGTTTCAGATTGGGGCTTATGGCCGCCACAGTGTCGTACAGTGTGGGCTCTTTCTTTCTCCCTTTCCACACCATACTCACTGGTGCACCGTGGTGCGCTCTCGCTCTGTCGTTCTAGGGAACCGAGAATGAAAAGGACTAGAGAACAAGATCATGAATGGGAGAGAACCCAAACGTCGCTCGCCGGTTTGTACGGTCGTCCTCGTAGTACTACCGCCGATGTATACGATGCCCCAAGGCTCCCCGAGGAGTACAAGGCTCCTTGGATTGGATTGCAGAGAAGAGCATAATTAGCTACTACAGCCTACTACTCCAGCGAGCCGGTGAATTGAAGGAATTATGCGAACAACGTCACAAACAGCCGTCATGAAATTTAAAATTGACCATCTAGAGATGATACCCGGAAGAAAGGCGGCACGGGAATGGGTTCCATTTGTATCTGATAATCGGGCCACCGCGTACTTGGCCACCAGAGTGATCCTCGTGACGAGACGATGACGCAAAGTGTCTACGGGGTAAAGTGTAGCTGGCTGATGTTTAACACATGTTCGCAACGGCCCTACTCACGGTGGCCGGAAGCCACCGACCATCGCACAGTTCACAGCTGTACAACACTGGAGTGTGATGGAAGGAATGTCACCGGGATCGGGACTGGGACCGGTACCACCACACTGCTACCATCATCCGCTTATCAGCCGTGTGTCGATTTGTGTCGAGCAAAAACGGTCCCACCCCACCGACCGGCAGCGCCTTCACCGCCATCCCAGCACCATGATAAGCGCACCATGGGTGGGGAGGGAGAGCGGCGTGTTTGTTTTCTATACATTCCTCCGAGGAAAGTAGTGTACTACTACTCGCGAAGGCGGGTTTGTCCCCGGACTCTTCGCGCGGGAAATCCGCGGCCAAAGTAGAGCGTGTGCGTGCGTGCGTGCGTGCGTGCGTGCGTGTGGTGCTTATCGAGCGCGATGGGCGCACACGCGGGAACTGATGGAGATGGGACGACGAATCGGAAATGGTCGCGCCACCATTGCGTCAGACCGCAATGGAGCCATCCATCCAGCAGTGCGCCCTGGTGTCAACACTCCGCTTGGTGTCGCTGCGTTGAACTGCTGAATAATTGTTTGTGCACGCCAGCCAAGTAAATTTACAATTCCGCAAACATACTACCCACCGTCACCTCGCCCCACGCACACACGTGCATTGCAATAACCTGTTATGATCGAACTGGTGAACCCCACTGCTTGCTGCTCTCTCCCCGGCTATCGACCGTTGTTCAGCGCGTTGTGACGTCATCGTGGTGGAGGAGGAGAAGGAGGGGAGCATACACGGGGGGAGGCCTGAGAAGGGGTTGTTTGTCGGCGATCAGTCCAGGGCTCTCCGTTCCGTTCGTGCGGTCACTGCTGGTGCAAGGAGGTGTTGTGTTGTATGCTCTTCGCGCTCTGGACTTTTATTTTTCTTCTTTTATCAAGCCTCAAGCCCCAATGTCCGGGAGAGGGGCACAGGGTGGTGGTATGCAATGTGTTGTGGGGACGCGGGCGTGCGCACGCTCTCCTATCTGTTGATTTGAGCGCACTCGTCACCCCATCCGTACGTGTGTGCGCGCGCGCGCGCGTGCCGGTGTATGTGTGCGTTGAGGCACCAACAGCAAAACAACAACCTCTTTCTTAGGCGCCTGGCGCCTAATGGTGGCGGCGGCGGCGGCAACTTCGAGAACGAGGCGGCTCCGAGATAAAGATCGACGACGGTGGACGACTGCTCTCTGCTCCCCATTGCGCAATAGAGAATAGCCATGAATCGTGATGGGTGGGGGGGGGGGGGGGGGGGGGGGTCCGCGTGTGTACGCAATTCCGGTCGGAATTTCTTGGAAGCCACACTATTATGTGGTGGCTGCCGGAGGAATGCGCGTTGCGGTAACTCACGGTGGCGAAGGTCGTAGTTTTCGGAGTCCCGATCGCCACCGGTCATCATGTGCCACAACGTCAATTGTGACAACGCCGTGTGTGCCGCGGTGCTGACCTTTGGAAACGGGTCTGGGGCAGTAAATTATTCGCTAACGGTGCGGAGGGGAACGGCACAGCACCGAAACGAGCCATACCGTGGCTTGCTGGTGGTCCCGCCGACTTGGATGTCTCGTGCAGGTCAGTGCCTACTTGGAGAAGTGTGAGCATGGCATGCTGCGGTGCGGTGTGTTGTGGAGGGGGCTCCGTTTGGTCATGTCGCGCGGGTATCACACGATATCGATATCGCCACATCGTGTCCGTCTTCCATATATGTTTTTTTTTTGTTGTTGCAAAAGTTCCAAGAACTTCCAAATCATGAAATCACGTAAAGACCACAAACTGGGTGGCGCGCGGTATGGGTATTCGAATGAATGCACTGTGCGTGGTGGTTGGTTAGTATGATTTCACGCCACGGCCAGCAGCACGGAGAGACACACGGAGCAGCGTGATAAAAACATCATGCCTGGTGCCAGCAAATGGCCCTGTATGAACCACCGCGTCTCACGCATAAATATGAGGAACACATTCGGAGTCGCTCTCTCTCTCTCTCTCTCTCTCTCTCTCTCTCTCTCTCTCTCTCTCTCTCTCTCTCTCTCTCTCTCTCTCTCTCTCTCTCTCTCTCTCTCTCTCTCTCTCGCTCGCTCTGGAAAGCAATCAGGTTGTGCAATGCTGTGGTTGATGCTGTAAATGCCATATCTTTTCATGTTTACTTGAAACCTCCCTCGTTTTACCTCGTTCGTACACACATATCCCGCATGAAGATGCGCTAATGTATCCGTTTCATCATACAGATCGCAGTAGCCAGCACAATTCAGCAGAACATTTTTTTTATCGCGCGCGTGTTTGTGTGTTCTGCAGGGCATTAATTGTGTCATCCGAGGCAGCGAATGAATCATTCGCCGGTGCCCCGGGGCCATAAAAAAGGCAAAACTACCGCGCTAGCTGCTGCAATCGAAAGCAAATGGTGCAAACTTGAGAGTAAGAAAACGAAAAGTTGTGACAAGCAATCAGCTGTCCTGGGTGCGTTTGAACGCCGTAAACCCATCATCGCGTGCTTCGATTAATTTCGACGAAACCATCGCCGCCTGCTATCCGTAAAAGGTGAGTACAATACGTCATGGTCATGGTCGTCCTTCGTTATTTGTTGAATGAACTATTTATCAGGCGGAAAGCTACCATAATACACTAGAAGGCTTCTTTAAAAATCGCTACAGAAAACCAACAATTGTAGTTCTCCGGGAAATTACTCTAACTGGAATTAAAGCGAAATTTCAGTAAAAAAAAAAACTACGCACCTTTCCGCTGGGAGTGGAAGTATTTTTTCTAAAGCACTCGCCCTCGTTCACCGTCGTCGTCGTCGTCGTCGTTGTACGCTCATTGATGTGTGTTGATTGTACAAGGTTCGGGTTCTCGTGTATCCGCGCCGTGGCACGGGACGAGGTCGTTGACACTGTCGCTCGTCGGTCGGCTTTTTTGGCGGCCGTATGACGCCGGTTCCAAGCGAAGAGGGGACGCCTTCTTCCCCCTGTGTGCTCTGGTTATGCGTCTATGTGCTCTGCTCTACTCTCCGCCGGTTGCTGCTCCGTGCATGCGCGCGTGTTTTGGATGTTTTTCCCTTAACATCCGGTTGTTCTCGCACGCCCGGGGAGATATTCCCCCTTCTCTTTCGTTGTTCGTTTTCTCTTTCTCTCTCTTTCTCTTTCTCTCTCTTTCTCTCTCTCTCTCTCTACCTGGCTGTTCCCGTGCTCCTTACGCGCTCTTTTCCAATCGCGATGCTCTTTCACCCTGTCTCGTTCGCTCTCCATGGCAGCATCTCTTCGGTTCGTCTCCCTCTCTCTTTCTTTCTTTCTCTTTCTCTCTCTCTCTCTCTCTCTCTCTTTTCCACCATGATGTTTACCCTCGGCCCTGTCACTGATGTTTGGCGTGCCTGGAGGAGTCGAGAACCCATCTTTGAAGAAGTTGATTTTGAACATCCTTTTCCCGGACGCTACAGTGAACTGTAGAAATAGGTTTCTCATACTAAAGAATTATTGCGTTTCTTGGGAAAAACCGCTGGTGCAATAACGTGTCCCTCTATCCTAGAGCCGTGTGCCCAAAGCGTACTGGGATTGGAAAAAGCTGCAGCAAAGCAATGTCAACTCGATACAGTTCTGTTTCCTAGCTATTGGAATAGTTTTCCAATAAAATATGTCATTAAAAGGTTCAATTTTGAATTAATTTTCTTGTGTAGGATTGTGTCCTCTCGTCTCTCGATGGCAGGTGCGTAACGTTCTTAGCCCTCCAACTACGCAACCACGTATTTTTCACGTAAAGCCAGACAACCATTAAACCAGAATCCTTCGGGGAGCCATTAATTTAGAGCCGGCAGGAGAATCAGTAGGAAAAGTAGGAATCGAGGCGGGATTATGTTTTTCTAGCTTTTCGGGAAAGGGAAAAACCATTTGTCCGTTCCTTCCCGATATGCTTTCTGTTCCAGCGTTGAAGCGGCTTCGCACTATTCCTGCTGCAATTCTATCTCTTGCATTTTTTATGGGCAGATGTTTCGCTTCTGTTGTCATTTCGTCCAATGGATGCGTGCGTGCGTGATGGCGGACATTAGACGGAGAGGAGGGCGTGTGTGAATTAGTGTGGTGCAGCAGGGGTTGTGGGAGAGGGTGCACGTGATGCACAAAGCATCCCACCGCCGAACGTAATCCAATTAAATGGCAATATACGAACCCCCGGGGCTCTCTTCAGTGTTATTCCCAGTTATATCCCTCCCTAGTAAGATGGTCAACGTTGCAGACAGAGAGATAGAAGGGAAGGCAGAGTTAAACAGAGAGAGAGAAAGAGAGAAAGTAGGGTGGTTGATTCTGGAAACAGGAACTGTGCTGCTGCTGCAGCAACCATTTGCGCATCGTTGCGCTAGATCGGGTTTAACCGCCAGACGCGAGAGTTCACTTTGGTTTTAACGCACAGGGTGCACTCCATCATCATCATCATCATCATCCTTGGGTGTGAAGCACAAATACACCAAACGCAGCAAGCCTTGATGCACCGCCATCTGGCGCATTTAACCGTTACGTTGCGTGGAAGAGCAAGGCTTCCTCAGATCTGCCCTTTGGAATGGACGAAAGAGTGAGCAAGAGCGAGAGAGAAGGGAGAGAAGGGAGAGTCGTGATCGTGGACACACTCGATGCGCCCTACTCGATGCAGCTGCGCTGCAACAACCGGAAGAGGAAGCAGACGAATCGCGGCAGAGCCCATCCACCGCTCATCCTTTTCTCTGTTCCCGCGCGCGTCGTCGCTTGGTGCCGCCTCACACACGCGCATTCTCACGTGTATACACACGTGCACACAGGCGCATACTTTTACGCACCTATTTCCGTTATGAATTTAGGGAAGAACGGTTAAGGGGGAGAGACCGACAGTGTGTGCGAGAGAGAGAGAGAGAGAGAGAGAACCATACCGACAGGGCTGTGGCGGTAGGGCGGTTGATGACGTGTCGCAGTTGGCGTTTCGGCGTTTTTCTCCGACTTTCCGAGGTCATTGACCGGAAAAAAGGGAGGGATTCTAAAGGGAGGGAGCGAGACTCGAGAGAGCGAGAGCGAGAGAGGACTCGACAGCAGAAATGCTCTCCAAAAAGCGTGTCAAAGCAACGATTGAATGCATTTGATTGGTAATAACATCTGTTGTAAGTGCGTGGCCCCTAGGAGTGGCCCTTACCTTGCCCATGAGGCACATTAAAAGTTTTGTTTGCGATGTGGACTGAAACTGAACTACTTTGTTGTTTTGTTGCACCGTTGTAGAAAAAAGGATTTTGACAAATGGTAATGGTTCTTCTTTGCTGCGATTTGGAAATTTTCACAGCGCAAGCAATCTTATCAGCATGCCTGGGGAATCACCCCCAAGTGTAAAATTGCATTTGTGGTCTCCACTCCTTGCGGGTCTATATAGACGCCGGCGCGACTGCGGCCAGGTTCTCACCAGCAAGACATGTCGGCTGGCTGGCTGGCTGGCTGGCTGGCTATGCGAGCTCCGCTCTCGCGTCGTCGTCTGGCAATGCGGGAAAATGTAGAGAAAAAGGGGGAAAACATGCGAAGAAGCAAAAAGGAAAATAGAGAACCCCGCCCGTCCGATGGCGGCAAGAGGGGGGGGGGGGGGGGGGGGGGTGGAGGGCAATGCATCGGTGCAATAAAAGTGAAAGGAGAAGTACCCGGTGTAGCCGCGGTGCAGCATACAAAACAAAAAATCTTAAAATAGTGACAATCCCCCCCCTGGGGGTGGGGTGGTTGGAGGAAAGAAAAATAATACAGCAGAAAATACGGGAGACAAAAATGCGAGACAAACAAATGCGCATGCATTTGCGGTGGCATCTTCGGTTCGGTTAAAAATAGGAATAAGCAGTCCGGCGGCGTCGGCGGCTTCGCGCGTCCGCTACACGACACAAGACACTCAGCAGCAGCAGCAGCAGCCCCTTGGCCACCACTAGGGTGCAGGGGTAGGTGCCTCGGGGACGCATGGTATGTTGTCGTTTTGTGTGCGTCTGCTGCTGGTGCTGCTGTTTAGGCAGGCGAAAGACAGACAGACAGGCAGCACAGGCTGGGTACGAAAGGAGGAGGAGAAGGAAGAGGAAATGCAAATTGAGTGCAAACTGTTCTCTATACAGTGGTGGCCACCACCACCGCTGACTGCTGATGTTGCGAAGAAAGGAGCCGGAGCCGAATACAAACGTCAGCGAACAAAACACTGTTCATCAAACCAACAGTAGCAGCAGCAGGCGGCGCAGCATATTAAGCTGTTCTCTCGAGTGCATCTCGGCGCATACTGCGATCGCTTCGGCACAAGGGATGGTGTGCTGTTGCTCGCGCAATAAATAGAAAGATTTCAACTGCAAACTGCAACAGTAGGCCAAGTATTTGTTTATGTTTGTACAGCGACAGCAGACTGCTGCAGGCTGGCTGCAGCATAAGGAGACAGCTAGTCTTGCGTGCCTCAGTGGACATTTCTTATCATTAATCAACCTTCTCGGATGCACCACTGGGTGTTTTAATTTTATGAAAATTGATTTCGAGCAAAACAAAAAACACACTCAACACTCGCTGTCCTGTTCTTCTCGATCAGTGGCCAGTGGCCGAACGCTTTTCAAGGCGATCCATCGTCGAAGCCGCTAAGGTGAACCAAGTGCGTGGCGCGGTTCATGTCGGAAGAGCCGGGGAAAAAGGGAACCGAAGTCAGCGCGCATTCCCAATGATGATGACGCTAATCAAATTGTAGCAATATTGTGCGCTGAAGTGTGGAAATAATGAACGTTGGTTGTGGCCGCCGTGCGCCACGCGCTCGTACCATTCTCCTCTGAAAACCGGAATGGAAAATGGACGATTTTTTTTTCGGAAAAGGGTGATCAAAATGTGGCCCTAATAGCTAGAGTGGCGGGGAGGGGGGGTGGGGATTGTGATAACTAGCTGGCCTCCCTGTCACCTACCTTTCCGATTCAAAGGGGACATGATTATATTTAACAAAAATAAAAAAAAAAACGAAAAGATGAAAAACATATCATAACCAAAATACGCTTATTGACTTCCAATTCTGCTTCCTATGCCCTTCTTCCTGTTCGTGCCGTTTGGGGCCAGTTCTGCACACACCACGTCAGCACATATTCGTTCGTCAAACTCGAGTTTTGAAATTAATTTACCGCCAGCCAGCCAGCCAGTCTTTCCCATTTCTTCATCGAATTTTTGAATGGTCCGTTGCGTGGTAATGTTGCTTGGTGGGGAGGGGTGGAGGGGGTCTATAGGCGCCAGGCGGCGGCGGCAGAGCGCATTCATGAGGGACCAAAAATACGGTCCAACGACCACCACCACCACCACCACGTGGTCGCGCAACACCGGTAAAGTTATTGAACTGTGCCGGCAGAGCAGTTCTCGCCCCCCCCCCCCCCCCCCCCGGGTAAAATCTTAGCGATCGGGGGGATGGGAACAACAAGGTCATTGACCTTGGATCACCATGGGAGTTTGGTCTCGCCAAGGTTCTTACACGCCAGGCACCATCTAGTTGTTAGTTTCACGCACGAGAATTTTTCGAATCGAAACGCACGCATTTCGGAAGGAATTTTCGTGAAAATAATATAACCGGAAGCAACCGGAAGTCTCCCTCTGTCTCCCCGACCGTAGGTACCCCTTTCTTCATCTTCATGTTGCTCCTCTCTCTCTCTCTCTCTCTCTCTCTCTCTCCTCGTCCCCGCTGGTGGTCAGTCCTTTTGCCTTTTATTGCCGGCGTTTAATGTTTAACAGACACTTGGCGTAATCTTAATGAGTGGTGGCGGAACATTTCCTATTAATTAAGGTAGGCTTTTGCTTAAAGCGTGGCCTGCTTCGTTTCGTTCATTCGTTCCTTCGTTCGTTCTTTTTCAATTTTCGCTTTCACACGCATGGGGACTAATTATGTACACAATGCTAATAAGATTAGCGTGTCGAAGCGACCAGCCATGTGAGACCCCCTTCTCCTGCTTTTTTTCCCTTTTCAACCCGCTTCCCCTCTCTCCATTCCACCCCTTCCTTGCTCGCTTGCTTGTCGCGAAACGGGCAGGTGGCCCATTTGTTGTTCGAACAAAGTTCTAGCCAATGTTTTGCGCTGGCGACTCCCATTTGTTAAACCACTTTTTTTTTATATTAATTTGATATTTGATTTGATAAATGCTTCTCAGCTTAAGGCTGACAGTAGGCTCTGAAATGGACACATGGGGACCCCTATCCTCCTAACTAACTGTAGCTGCTTTGATTGCAAACAATCAAGTATGGCTGCCGACCGACCTAGGCCTACTTCACCAACAGCAACCGTGCAACAATGTGTCCGCGACCGTTTTGTTAAAAATAGATGAAAAAAAGGATGAGCCAGGCCGAGCCGGACAGTTTTTGGGGGAATAGCGTGTAGCGTGTGTGTCTGTGAGTGTGTTGTAATCCTCGCTCAATCGTCCGGCGAAAAGCAAAACCAAAAAAAAAAAACCTCAAAAACTACCATCAACCACCACCATGCTGTGTACAGTTGTGTTCAAAATAATAGCAGTGGCTGGTTCAAAAGCAAAAAAGTAACATAAAATGATAATTCATGCATCGATTCGAAATCTGTTTGTTGTGTATACAAAAAGGAACAAAACTAAACAAGAATGCATAGTTTACTTTTTAAAATCAGCCCATTACTAAGGGCCAATTTAAAATAACTAAAAAAGTAGCTGTTCAAAAAAATAGCAGTGTTTCACCATTCCTAGTGTTTTCACTCGAGAATATCAAATTTGGAAAGAAAAAAAGGTTCCGTGGTACTGATATTGTTTTTTCCACTTCAATACTTTGTAGAATAGCCTTTATTCTTGATTGCAGAGGCGCATCGCTTAGGCATAGAGCTCCCAAGTCTTTGACATCGAGGGACACGGATCGCAGCCCACGATTTACGAATTACTGAACCAAAACTCTTCCATTTTCATCGGGTTTGCTTCCGAAACAGCACATTTGACATCTACCCATAGATTCTCAATGCAATTGAGATCAGGAGACGGCGCTGGCCACTCCGTAACCTCGATGTTCTTCGGCTGAATCCACGCTTTTACGCGTTTACTAGTATATTTAGGATCATTATCCTGTTGAAATAAAAATTTCAATGGAATTTCTTCTTCAGCATAAGTAAGCATAACCTAGACAAGGATTCTGATGTATGCATGATAGTCTATGATGCCTGGTATACGATAAAATGGCCAGGCAATATAGCAGGAAAAACATCCCCATACTATTATATTGGCCTCCTCATGTTCTAATGTCCTTACCGTATTCCGTGGTCGAAATTCTGTGGCAAATGGACGTCTTACGTACTAACGACGGTATTTTGATCCAAACAACACTATTTTGGATTCATCAGATCACAAAACATTGCGTCATTTTTCCTTGGACCAGTCCACGTGGATTTTTGAAAACTTAAGACGTTTAGCAACATGTTGATTCGACAACAAAGGTACTTTACGGGGACTTCGTGCGTACAGATTAGCTTCTATTAATCGTCCCCTGACTGTTACTGTGCTCGCAGACAAGTCCAATGCATCCCTAATCCTGTTGGAAGTGATTGTTGGATCTCTCCTCGACATGTTCACTATCTTTCAGCCAGTCTTCTGAGACTTGTATCGCTGCCGGCACTAGTTTTTGACTCCGCTTTCCATTTTAAATCATTGCTGATCATTTTGGCAAAGCATCCCAGTAGTTCTTGAACCTGCAAGTACGACTTTTCTTACTTTTTCATATTTTTAAAATAAAATTCCGATTCTCATCAGATCAATGGTTAGAGGGTCCCATTTTACTGCTGTAAAAATAAAAAAGTCTTGCCTTTCGTTAATTTTTTGCTTTTTACATATTAACCGATTGATGGAAAAGCAAAACGTGCAAAGAAATTTTTTTAAAACACAAAATAACAATGAAAATAGCTTAGAACCACTCACCACTGCTATTATTTTGAACAGTAAAAAACAGACGTTGCAGCAGTTTTTCGCAAAAATATCAGCAAGTTATGATATTCTTGGTGCAAGTAGTATGTCTATCTTATCAGTGATCCCACCACTACACACCAACATGATTGATTGATAGAATAGACAACGCATACTTGAATAATGATCATTTCTTTACTGGGTGGTTCGGCACTGCTATTATTTTGAACACAACTGTATGTATCCACGGAAACGTGACGAATCGGTCCTCTTGTGGCATGTGTGGCAGGCCCTTGGAATGTGTGCCAAAGCTCAAGAGTGTGGCGCGGTGGCGGCAGCTGCGGCGGCGGCTGATGATGATGATGACGCACTCCAACAATTTACGCAGCAGCAATCCGACGTCCATCCGGATATTCGGTTTTTGTCGTGTTACTGTTGGTGCTGGAACCGACGTTTGACGCTGAAAACGCACGAAGGCGGCGGACACACTCTTCATCCTGCCGCCAGTCTTCCCCAGTTTGTTGCTGCTGCTGCGGTGGAGCTGTTTCTGTTTTCGATTAAAACCGAACCGAACCAACACGCGCCGCGCTCCTGGCCTCCTAGATCCGGTCCTAGCGTTTTCCTGTTTGTAAAATACGCCGTACGTCAAGCAAGAAAGGAGGAAGGAAAAGGGATTGGGGACGCGGTGTGTGCGTGTCTTTTTGGCGTTCGTATGTGTTGGTGTGTAATGCTGAGGAGGGTGCTAGTGGCGCTGAAACGCGCATGTCCACTGACCTGCGGAAGACCGAGGAAAGAAGGAGATAATGGGACGGGGAGTGGGAGTGGGCAAGGAGGAGTCTCGGGATCGTGGTGGATTCTCGCCGACTACTGTCTCTGCTGCTCTGTGAATGTAATCAAAACAAAAACACCAGAATCCCGTAGAATCGTGCTCGCACCTGTCGGTCGGTTGGTTGGTTGAGTTGTTTGCGAACATCAACGCCATCGCCATCAGCAGCAGCAACAGTAACAGCAGCAGTGGTACAACGACAACGACGACAACCGGGAGAGCGTGAATGTGGATTTTGTTCGTCTAAATCGTTCTTTTACACGTCATAGTATGTTTGTCTAGCGTTTATCTCCGTGTTTATCTTTTGCCAGAAATAATCTGCCACTGAATCGACAAGTGTGTGCGTGCGTGTGGGTGCGTGTGTGGTCCAATGTTATGAAGGCGTTCGTGCAAGAAAGGATTCACGATTTCCACTCACCACCGTTCACCACCTCAGAGGAATAAAGGAAGAAGGAAGGAGAAGGAAGGGTTTGGGTGAGGTTGGGAGCGATCATAGCTGCTGCTTCTTTTCGAAGGTCATCATCGCGCAATGAGGATCGCTGCTTCCAGTTGGTGTTGCTCTTCACGCTCCACTCTTATTCGTGGCTAATTCGTTCTCTGTTTTCGCTTCCCCAGACCCAGAATAAGGCCCCCCAGCGAAATTCAGAAATTGCGTATCCATTCTACACCGCGTCCAATATATTCTCATATACTTTTATGCTGAAAGTTTACCAAGTATTTTAACAGTTAGATTGGTCTGTTTTCTATTGATGGTCAGATTATCAACGAGTGACGAATAGTGTAGTAAATTGATCGCTTTTCATTGCGTAGTACTAACGTATTAACCCTTTTATATTTGCCTCCGGCATCATGAGTATGGTAGAGGGAAAAGGGTTTATCTAATCAAATGAGTGGTCGAAAAGCTGTGCAACGTGCGCGCACCACAGTGGCAATTACGACACGTGCAGTAGTACACACAACAACCGTTGGTAATGAGAAAATCCGCAGAAAATTGATCATTTCTAAGTAAAAGGTCAGAGTGGGTGTAACCGCGAAAAAAAAAAAAAAAGAAAAAACATCCCAGCAATCCGTAGTTGCTAGGTGGGTGGGCAGCGCAGTGAGTTTTTTTTTTCAAATTACAACGTCCGTGTTTTGTTGTTGTTGTGTAAGTTGCAGTAACAGCGAGCGCTGCTATGATACCAAGAAATGCAAAACGTTGATCGCGTTGCTGCATCGCGACGAGTGCATTTAGTGGGATTCGCGGTCTAGTCACACACCGAATCGCAGTGAGCAACGGAGAGAGAGAGAGAGAGAGAGCGAGTGTGAGAGAGAGACGGTGTGTATGTATATATTTATATATAAACGTGTGAGGTAGGTCAGGATAATTTGCAACGTGAATGTGTCCGATAACAAGCGCCACTCGGATGCGGTGCTACGGAAGAGCGTGGAGAGGAGGAGAAGAAGGAAGGCTTGGATGGAAAGTCTGGATCGATTTTCGTGTGTGCTCTCGGCGCATATGCTCTTGTATATGCTGGCAATACTACCACCTTGCACTGCTGTTAGTGTGTTGGCCTTCTCATTTCTACATTTTCTGTCGCCCGTTAAGTTTGTTGTCGATCGTTCCACCACCCCCCCCCCCCCCCCCCCTTCCCCTTCGCCCATTCGCTTCGCTTGTCGTATCGATTATTTTTCCACCGTGTACGCATACGCAAAACCGTTGAAAATAGGACACGCACCTCGCCCACAGCCTCGCTCTGCTCTTGCTCTTCTCTTGCTATCTTTCGATGTTTCATTTTTCCTCGCCAGCTTCAGCTTTCTCTTAATCTCTCTCTCCCTCTCTCCCCGTCTCTCATCATTTCACCTGCTGCTTGTGGCCGGCGAAAAGGTGTGTATTACGATCCTAGTAGACAGTTATATCCGGGCAACGCGCCTCCAGCTGCTGCCGTGTTGCCAAATTCCAAGCCTTCTCCAAGGTGATGCGTGAAGCATGAATTCGGAAACATAGCAACCGCCCCAGAGTGAACAAATATGCTGCCTGTCAAGCAAGGCGAGCTGGGGAAGTTGGGAACGCGCAGGGTGGGTGCGTAGTGGGTGTCCTGTGATAAGCATCGCATTCCGCTAGCTACGACGACGAAGGCGGCGACCCCCGGGGCGATGTTACCAACACTGCGTTGCGTTGGAGTGGTGTGTAGTACGATGGTAGTACGCTCGTCGCCGCTGCTGCTGCTACTACTACTACAACCCCTTGATGGCGGTGCGTTTTCACGGTGGGAGAGCAATGAATGAAAAAGTGAGCTTCACGTGTGAATCCAGCCAGCCACTTCCGTGGAAAGCTGTCGTACACCGCGATAGCGCTGCGAAAGCTCGGCTCGGAATATATATTCCTTGTTTACCTTTTATCTCTCAACATGGACCGGACGAGCAGTGCAAAGGTCGGGTTTTAATTTGGAACGTGAAAACAGTAACATTCTCAGGAGTAGAATACGGCGTAGTGTCTGGTGGGTTGTAGTAGTACGCAATAAGGCAAGTGTGAGGGCCGCATATCGTAGAACGTAGAATGACAATTTATAGTAACGTAACGTGTCTACAACTACTACCACTACTATTGCAAATAGCGGCGCTACTACTACCACTACTACTACTACTACGCGTACTACTACGCCGTCGAGTGTATGAACGGCGCTATCACCGTCGCTTTGGTGTATTTAATGTCTTTTCATCTCTCGCGACTGTCTGTCGCCCCCCGCGCCCTCCCAAAGAAGGCTATCACGGTTAGCTTTTAATGTTGTTTAATGTGCGTTTGCAATGCGTAAATGAGGCTGGACCATGAGCCAGCATGATATGCCCTTCAGCAATGCGACTTGTCATTCGAAATCATACTTTATTCCGTCACGTTTATCCGTCAGCGGCTCCAACAGTACGCGAGAGCGTGTCACTGGTAGTGAAAAAAGAAAAACTAAGATTTTGGTCTCTTCTATGTACTGCGAGTTAGTCTGGCGACGTAATGTACAACCCGGAAAAGAAATATAAAACGGATAGACCCCCTCTGTGTCCTTAATATCGTGGAAGCGCAACGTTTAGCTAGTGACCTTTTGCTTATGTGTCTGGAGCCGAGGTTCCAGGTTCCGTTTTCGCGCGAGGGGAAGAAGCGTCTTGGTGCATTTGGTGAAGCTTCGTGCTCCAATTCGAGATTGTCTCAAGAGATAGACGGCGGCGAACGGTTGGGCGTTTGCGCATTCGAGGAAGCGCATCTCAGCAAATTATCGAATTCTACACCACCGTGATATCTGGTTCGTTCTCCTCTGTTGCTGTTGGTTTCGACTGCTGCAGCAGTGTGTACGGTGGCAACTGTTGTTGTGATTGCCTAGCGTCTTTACCGACGTCCACCTTCAGCAGACTACAATCGGTTATGCCGCATAAGTGACGAGACAGATAGACGTGGTAATAAGCGGGACCGTTTGGCGTCGTTCTTTAGTCGTTCGTTTTGCAATTGTTTGTAGTACATAATACTATAAGTTGGTGGAATTAATTAGCTGATATTAATTTCTCAATTTGTTTCTCCCCTTTTTAGGACTTAATGCGTGAATGCGATTCGGCAAGCGACACAGCGACAGTCTGTGCGGTTGGAGAAGGACCTCTTATTCGTTTGTGCAAACAGCTGGTAGACCAGAGGAATGTGATAAATCAGCTCAGTGGTGGTGGCAGCAAATGGAAGCGCGTGGAAGTATTGTTATTGCGTATTAGAAAATGTTCATCCACTACAGTTGTCAACGGTCGTCGGCGGCTGTTAGCAAGCGACAGTGCGTTCCAGTGGGGTCTGTGGTCGCCTTTGCCTTCGTGCATAAGTGCGGCGATACGTGAAGACATCCCTTTCGTAGTGAGTGTGTGTGGGTAGTGGAAACATCCAGTGGCAGATGATAGTGTGTGAACCAGCTTAATGGATGCCAAAAATGATGCCAAAAAATGTTGCTCCCCGACAACGCCACCGCACACAACATGTATTCGGCCCACCATGTGAAATCAAAAAAGCATTAAATGGGACGTGTACCAAACAATTGGCGGGCTAGGCGATCGCTCTAGTGGGCTATGGCTTGGACCAACGGCTCGAAATCGGAAATTTAGTGAACGATCACAGTCACCGGGGAGATAGAGAGTGCGTTTCGTCGTGCTGATGTGACGTAGAAAACATATTGAGCAGCTAAGAGGTCTCTATGATGGAGTCCTTACCTCAGCGCGATTACAGAATGGACGAGAAAGGGTTGCCGGCGGCGTTTGAGCAGCAGCAGCAGCAGGAGCAGCAGCTTCAAAACTATTCTACGAAACTGCCTAGCTTACCCTTTTGGGAAACCCTTTGGAACGGATCTATTCGGCACTCGTACTCGGTGTGGAATGCCATAAAAAAGCGGAAAATTCGAAGACATTTTGGCAGTGCCGATGCATGTTTTAACAGTGATGGGGCGGCAGAAGAGTGCTCGATAAATTATGAACAACACTTAGGATGCAGCATTAATCATAGTGAGCCCAGTGAGAGTGGCACTTATAGCAGTAGTGTTAGTAGTGATGGTGGTGGTGGTAGTGCAAATGAGAAAAGCAGTAGTAGCCAGTGCACCAGCAGTCAACGGCGATGGCGCAGCAACCATCATTCGCTGGAGATCCTGTACCTTTGGATAGAGAAGAAACGGAATCGCACCAGTCTCTGGAAACGGTGGCGGTGGAAGCTGCTAAGGAACAGCAGTAGTAGTGCACGTGACATCTATCCTTTTCTATACCTTTTCTTGCTCGCAATGTTCTGCTGTGCAACCGCACACGGTGCCGATGTGAATACGAGTTTAGTGAGCGCGAAACAAGGAACCATGGCTACGACAGACGACGATGCAGCATTTATAGTTAGCGAGGGGACAGGTAGGATATCCATATCCATGTGTACACTATGATTGCCGCTTACAGACAACAGCAGCTCAACACGTGATCATTCTCCGGAATCCAATAACCCTCTATTTTTCATTCATAGTTCACTGTGAATTTAACGCGCACACCTTCCCCGTTTTGTGACTGTGAAAATGATTTATTTCAACGATTTCTTTTCTTTTTTTTTGTTTGTTATTATGTGGCTTACAGTGCGCATAGTTGTTGGTTATCAAATACTTCCCAAAAGGGAGGGCACATACCTTGTATTGGAAGAAGAAGAAGAAGAAGAAGGGCTCTTCTCCTTTGCCGCGATCCATTTCATGGCTTCCTGTGATGGTTTTCACGGAGGCAAGAATCTAGCACAGGGGGAGCGCGATAAGCGAAGTGTTGCTACTCCTACCGGCGGCAACGTTAGGAAGAAGATAGTGTGTTTGTTAGTGACGAAGCTCTGTACACATCCCCCGGCGGGGGGAATGAGCGAGTGTGCCCGCCTCCTCGAATCCCAAGGGCTTATGATCGCCAAGTTTCCTCCTGACGACATCTTGATGTATGTTTGGTTAACGGGCAAGAAAGGAAACAAGATAAATGTCAAATAGAAGAAAGTATTATAGGCTACGGTGTTGCGTTTCGCTGTGAGTCTCAGTACCCAGTGCATGTGACTAATGTTAGAAATGGGTTAAGGGGGGAGAACACGCGGGATTCGTGAGCGCGGTCCCCACGGCCGTGTGTACAGCCGCATGTGCTGCTGTGATCGTCTCGTAATTCGTCGAGAAGTTATGAATGAATCGGGTTCAGCTGACGAAGCTGCCGCCGCGTCGTCGGGTCATTCACACTAAGATCGTATGAATATACGGATAGAGCACACACAGACAGCCGGCGTGCGGTGGGTGGTAGGCCTCTCGGGTAGGCCATTTCGAAACCTACCCACCCCGTGCCGCACATTGTTATAATTATTATTAGGGAGACTCACGGTAGGGAAGGTATCTCTCTCTCTCTCTCTCTCTCTCTCTCTCTCTCTCTCTCTCTCTCTCTCTCTCTCTCGCTGCAGATTTCCCCCCTGATGCTGGTTGTGTCAGCGAAGCGAGTTGTGGAAAGCTATTTTAAGCTCCGTCTTAATTATGTAAATCATTCAGGAGACTATTTTTGCCTCGAAAAATCCCCTCCATCCAAGTTCACCGTTTTTGTGTCGTCGTTTGTACGGCGTGTGGGGTGGCCTGCTGGGTGCCCGCGAAACGTAACCGAAGATTTTACACAAATAATTCGATAATACCCAGTTTTTTTTCTTCCTCCGTTTTCCTCTGTACGACGCCTCTCAATTAACATGCTTTCTGTTCTCTCTCTCTCCCTCAACTCTTCTC
>NC_064878.1:1742500-1747500 GCF_943734665.1 Anopheles aquasalis | reverse complement strand
CAGAAATTGAAAACACTACACCGAAGCCAAATATTACACCTCAATCACCGATCGGAACGACTCCTGCACCGATCAAAGATAACAGCCAGGGCTGCTCGGTCGAAGAGTGTGCGGCCTTTTGTCCAGCCAGCGGACCACCCAAAATTGATATCGTGGAAATCGAGAATGCAATCCAATTCGAAGACTGGTTACACAACTATGTATACATAAAGTACGAACCCATCGCGCTCACCAAACGCCACTCACGTTACACACGGTTACATTCGGTACTAACATGGTTTTGTATTTTTTTCTTTCTCTCTCTCTGTAGAAATACCAAATCATCATCCCGGAGGCGACGCAACATTCCGAATGAGGATGAATTGCCGTTAAAGAACGATACGCATGTGCTGTTTCCCAATAACACGGACAACGTGTCTGGTGATACGGTGGCGACGGTGTATAGTAATGAAAAGGTGATTGGCGAAGAGTACTACCGTACGCTGACGGAATCGGTGAATACGACTGAAATTAGTTTTCCCCTGAGCAACTTCAAACACTCGGCGCTGTATCAGTTCCATGTCGTTGCGTGCCGAGAAAATGCAACTCAAATTCCCGGAACTATAGTGGTCGATGACCCAAGCATTATCTGTGGCCCAGCGCAGCTCATCTCCTTCCGTACGCCTCGTCGGGAGGATGCTGACCTGGTTCCCTTCAACTCGTTAGAACTGTCGGACAACTCAAACAGTACGCAACGTGTGATTGGTGTGAAATGGGTTGGTCCATCTAAACCAAACGGCGTAGTTGTTTCTTATTCGATCAAGTATCAGCGTGTCGATTTGGATTCGGTGCAAGCGATTACCCGTTGCATTACGGTGCACGGTTACAACAAAACAGGCATGTTCCTCTTGACAAAGCTCGAAGCGGGCAACTATAGTGTGCGCGTTATGGCGACGACCACGGCTGGCAATGGACCGTACACGGCGGAAAAGTACATCTTCCTGCCGAAACACGAAGGAGACACACCCTGGTGGATATGGCCGCTTATTATCGTACTGACGCTAGTGCTGGTGTTTTTCGGTTTAGTCGTTTTCTACTTCGCCAAACAAAAGTACATGCCGATGTCGAATATGCGCCTGTTTGCGCACGTCAACCCCGACTATGCCGGGGTCACTTACAAGGTGGACGAATGGGAGGTACCGAGGGAGCACATCATTCAGTTGGAAGAGCTCGGCCAGGGCTCGTTCGGAATGGTGTACAAGGGCATTGTGACGAAACTGGGCAACGATGCAAACATCCCGTGCGCGATTAAAACGGTTAACGAGAGTGCCACCGAACGTGAACGGGAAAGCTTTCTTATCGAAGCGACGGTCATGAAAGAGTTCAACACCCACCATGTGGTTCGGTTGCTTGGTGTGGTTTCGGTCGGCCAACCAACGCTAGTCATAATGGAGCTAATGGCGAACGGTGACCTAAAGAGCTATCTCCGGCGTCACCGGCCGGATTATGAGAATGGCGAGGAGCAATCGCCGCAGCCTCCGACACTGAAGCAAATCTTCCAAATGGCGATCGAGATTGCGGACGGAATGGCGTACTTGGCGGCGAAAAAGTTCGTTCACCGCGATCTTGCCGCTCGAAATTGTATGGTAGCGGACGATCTTACTGTAAAGATTGGTGATTTCGGCATGACGCGCGATATCTACGAGACGGACTACTATCGCAAGGGAACGAAGGGTTTCCTGCCGGTACGTTGGATGGCACCGGAAAGTCTCAAGGATGGCTTATTTTCAAGCAGCAGCGACGTGTTCAGCTACGGCGTAGTGCTCTGGGAGATGGCAACGCTTGCCTCGCAACCTTATCAGGTACGTGTGGCGAAAGGCTGCCCCGTCTTTTACATGCTTCATATGTGCTTTTTTTTCTTTCGTTATCGTAGGGTCTAACGAACGATCAGGTTCTGCGATACGTTATCGACGGAGGCGTTATGGAGCGGCCGGAAAATTGTCCAGACAAACTTTACGAACTGATGCGCAGCTGTTGGCATCATCGTCCTTCAGCGCGACCCACCTTCGTGGAAATCATTACAAAGTTGCTAATGCATGCCAATGAGCGATTCGAGCAAGTATCGTTCTTCCATTCACCGGATGCAATCGATAATGCGGCCCAACCAGGGCAAGGTAAGCGTTTGACCGTGGCCCTAACCCGTGCTGCCGTCGACCTCGTTCATCACGAATGGACTTTGTGTTTGCAGGATTAATAGATGACGTAACGGTTCCGTTGCGGGCGAATGAAGAGGAGGATCTCGACGAGGAGGAAGACGAACCATACTCCATTGAGATGACGGACAGTCGATTGATGCAGAACAATGGACCGAAACCAGACATTCGCTCAACACACTCGCCACAAAGGTGAGCACGGCAGGCGTGATTCAGGTAATTATGAGAGTTGATTCTTTCAGTGATTTTGTTAACTCATATGCCCGATGTTTTTCTTCCGTTTTGTGTAGCCCTTGTCATAGTAACTCAGATCAAGGGAAATTCAACACAAATACAGTGGATCAATGTCCAAGGCGAAACGAGAATACCAGATAGCGCATAGACGTCGGCAAAAGGCCAAAGGAAGCTTGATAAGGATAAAGTAAACAGAGATGATACTGAGACAATGGATTAAAGCAAGGCAAGTAAGATCCTAGAATTGTAGCCACGGCAAATACGGTAAGATCCAGAAGCTCTATCCAAATGAAATGGATCAACAATGACCACTACGTTACAATCCGATCCGAGAACAAAGTGTGCATTCCCTCTTGGGGTGCGATTATTGTTGCTACCTATCAAACAGCGCAAGTTGGACACGGGTTTGTATCATTATTTTGAAATGGTACTTACCTAAAATGCAACCTACCACAAGATAACTTACAGTCAGGTGGCACTAATCCTTCTCCGGTCGTTAAGCAGTGACGTTGATACTGTTGATCAGATAATTTATCCCTTCACACAACTTCCCGCTTACCACCCTGTGCGCTTTTGTATATTACCGGAATATTGCTGAAGGCTGGTACGAGGTGTAGAGCCGTTGACAAATCTACATCTATCTAAATGAAATCTTGGGAGTTGTTTGATGGTTCGGCCTCACTTGCATGTTTAGGTAAAATTACTTTAAATTGTGTTTGCCCCTGGAACATTCACAACTTCGACTTCGTTCGCCTCTATAAACACATTCTACATAGAGCATTAAATCGAGGAAGATGATCGGTACATGCCTTGCTCTTTTTCACCTAGCTGAATTGTAACGAACTGAATTGCAGAATATAGTTTCTCTGTTTTCAAAATAGTATAATAGTGCAGATGGATAATGCACGTGGTAAATGTGGAGACACTATTTTTCCCCGTACATCACACACAGGGGCATGTGAGATAGTGAGGACAAGGTTATTTTATGGTGTTTTCAATAAGAATCAATTTACGAACAACAACATTGGAGTGTGCAATCTTTGGCTGCGGTCTCATGAACAATTCTTTTAATTTGAATTACATTTTGAGTTCCTATGTGGAAAAAAATATCGCTATTAAAGTGTTTCCCGGGTCAGATTATGTTTGAACAATCGATGGAACAAAGAATAGGAATCGAGCGAATGAATGTGAAGCAGCAAACGAAATTTGCAAAGGAGGAAGGATGAAGCAGGATCAAAATGGAATAAGAACTTAATCCGTGTGCTGTTGCTATCGCGCTCACATGACAAAGTTTTTGGAGTAAGTATCGTAGATAAATATGTTTTTAATTCACAATGCAAATCTTTCTGAGCTAACCGTTGTCTGCACTAGAGTTCTAGATGAGCAGCGCCTGCAGAGGGAAGGTTTGCAAAACCTAACACAGTTCCTTAGCGCAATAGCTAAATAAATAATAGTGCCAGGACGCGTACTACCACTACTACACTACTGCAAATGCTGCTGCAATTGCTTTTAAGACATTGTTCGCATAACTCAGTTTTTTGAGTGCGAATGTGCTTCATTTTGATTTTTTTTTCTTTTAAACTAAGTAATTTCTTCTGTGGAGCAGAATCAAAGCAGCTAAATATTCTAAGTAAAATAGAACTAGCCCAAAACGCGAGGTTTGCACGCGGTTCCTAACTGTTATTTATCGTTCCGTACATGAGAAAGAGAGAGAGAGAGAGTGCATAAAGGCGTGGGGACTTGGAGTAAATCGCTGAACCAGAAAAGATTGCCTGTACAGAAATGATTGTATTGTAGAGACAAGCCAAATATCGTCACTCCTTTATTCAGTTGTTGCTCGCCGCATTCTATGTTAGTAAACCAGTCGTTTAGTACTACCACGGAATGTAGAAAGAATGGATACCACAGGTGACAGTATGCAGTGGTATAGATAATTATTTTGAAACCATTATTTTGTCGCTCTTTCACTGACTTCTGAATGCTATAAAGAAGGTTCGCTGTGCGAGCTGAAAACAAAATAAAAATACTTCATCCTTCGGCCTACGGGGGTGTGTCGGAACTGCTGCTCTTCCAACAGAAGTTTGAAAAGTATTCTTATGGGCTTCACGTTTTGTTTTTTTCCCCGTAAGTTTCGCTGTGCGAGCTATAGTTTAGTGGAGGCCAACTCCCTACCAGTTGCTAGTGGATCCTTACTAAAAACACTGCTTGAGTATATTACTCACTGACTTACGCAGAAGGCATTGGAATGGGAGGTGAACAAAAAGTGAAACAAATTCAAAACTAGATCGACGTATGCAGATAAATACACACAAAAAATGTCCTGCTTCAGAAGGGGCAAGGGAAGGGGGGCTTTGCGAGACAATCTTGTGCCTCTGTAGTGTCGAATGCTAACCTAGTGCGGATTCGTTCATTTTTAATTTTTACAAACGGTGGGTTAAATACGCAAAAAATGTATAAAATGAAAAATGTTTCCTAAGCATCACCAATGCAATGCGGCAAAATAGAGGGAGGAACAACTAAAATGCATAAAAATGTACACTAAATATCTGTCGCCAGAGACAATAGCAATAAGGG
>NC_064878.1:1725000-1737500 GCF_943734665.1 Anopheles aquasalis | reverse complement strand
TGATGTGTTTAAAAAAAAACGAGGATGTCGCGCACCTGATCGCCTGTTCCGGCAGTTAAACCAATCAATTACTAA
This sequence comes from Anopheles aquasalis, assembly GCF_943734665.1. Lineage (NCBI taxonomy): Eukaryota > Metazoa > Arthropoda > Insecta > Diptera > Culicidae > Anopheles > Anopheles aquasalis. The sequence continues at coordinate 1,737,425 of NC_064878.1, read as the reverse complement.
AGCGATTTCGTATGAATGTTTATGCTGAAAAAGTTCCCGCCACGCGAGCTTTTGCGATTGTTTTCCAAACGTTAAACCGCCCTTTCTATTGTTCTTTACAGTAGCTAGGATGTTCTAAAATTTAACATAAAAAATCAAACTTTAGGTGCTTATTCTGTAGCCGGCGATACATGAAGCGTAAACTCTCGTATAAACTCAGAATGTAATGCCAAAAAGTTTACATTTGCCGTTTACACGGTGTAAATAGATTATAGGTCCACGGAACATAAATCCTAGCGTAAACGCTGTTTGCAAGCGATTTGCCCCACTACATTTCCTGTTTGTGGTTTGCATTAATAGTGAGTGTTCATTACTAGCGTTTTTAATCTTTTTCTTTGGAAAAAAGATTCTATTTTTCTCTCAAAAGTCGATTAAAGTTCAGTGTAATTCGAATTACGCGTCTCAACCCGGTCATGTAAACATGTTCAAGTGTAAATTAATTTTATATTTACGCTTGAGTTTACGCTTCATGTATCGCCGGCTTGTAACTTTCGATTACGATGGCCTCAGGCGTTCGATTCATTTGGTTCATTTTGTGTTCATTTTGGTGTTCACGATCGCCTGCATGTCGAGTGCATTTTTGTGGTCGACAGCTGGCGTTCTGTTTACATCGAGCATCGAGCATCTGAAAAACAGTTATAGCGTCCTGATTGTGCATCAATAATTTCTTTCTGCTAATCGTATACTATTATTACAAAGGTTAAGTCGTTTTTGATACAGAAAAATCAAGTTAATTCACAGTTTTTTTTTACTCCAAACTGTCATTTTGAATGTTTATTGTTTTCGAAACGTTTCGAAATTCGCATGAATCATCGAACGCCTGAGGCCATCGTAATCGCAAGTTACAGAATAAGCACCTAAGCACCTAAAATTTTCTTTTCCGTGTGATTTTGTACAGATTCGCCGCAGCTACCGCACGCAACCAGTGTGGCAAATGCTTAAGCACCAAACTTTCCGAATGTCAGATTATGACAGCTGTCAAGTCCGGCCTAAACGGAAGTCCGGCCTAAACGGCATTTTCTTTCGCACGACGTCAGCACGTGGACAACTTTAGAATCCGTGGACAACCATCGAAGCACGTGGACAACCATCGAAGATATCCATCGAAAAAAGTACGTAAGTATAGTACGGAATATGCATCGAAAAAAGAATTTTTGAACTGAAAGGAACGTTGCTCTTTTTTGCAGAATGTCTGAGTCAGCACCAGCGCAGACAGTAGCAGCGACGGGAGGACAAGCAGCACCCGCGCCGGGAGGACAAGCAGCAACCGCGCCGGGAGGACAAGCAGCACCCGCGCCGGGAGGACAAGCAGCACCCGCGTCGGGAGGACAAGCATCACCCGCGCTGAAAGGTGCACCGCTGAGTTCGAATCGTGCTGGAACACAGCATCCATACAAACGACGGGGGGGTTATGAGGCTCAGAAAGCTCGGCGGAATGCCGCTAAAAGAGCCCTTATGGAGTTATACGTGGAGATGGGAAATGCTGCCGTTGATATAGCCCGTGATACACAGGAAATGATTGAGCTGCGCTTACAGACGTATAATAATACGTCTACTCCACGCAATAACAACCAATACTACTACTATAGCAAAAACAACAACAAAAAACAGTGATTCGTTCAATAAAATTTGACGGTTCAATAGAATTTGACCAGTGTGGGTTCGCTGAAACGGAGTAAAATAATCATGATGACAACAACGGAACACAAAGGCTGCGTTCGGGTGGTCTAAAGAGACAGAAGTTGAACAATGGTGATAGCCACTAGTTCCGGTAACAATGGAGAATCTAGCGCCGGTGGAAACGGTGGTGGTTCCGGTGACACGTTCTGGAGAGCGGCCTCTCCCTTCTTGGCGGTCCAGCGAGTGAAGAAAGCCAACGCCAGTCGGCGATCGATGTGGCGACAACGATGACCGTCAATGTGCTGCAACTCGCTCGAGGCTCATATCACGCCTACAAGGATCGCGAAATACAACATCCACAACCAGCTACAGCAAATATTCGAAACGGTTAACCACCGGGACATTGATCCGGAAGCGTACTATCGCGCTGTGTTGATGATGCGTTCGATTGCGATCCAGCGCCCACAAGCCATGGCCAAGATATGCACCGAGCAGCGACTGATAAAGGACTTTAATGCAACTGATAAAGGAGCTGCATCAGATCACACCCGGTTCGGGTGGTGCAACGGGATGAGGCACTGCATCCGCAGCCACCGCACCAACCCCATCGACATCGTGGGAAGCGCCGGAGGAGCCAATGTCGCCAACGACGGTGGCATGCCCGTTGAGGTGGATGCAATTGAATCGCTTGGCTTGGAACCGACGGCTGGCATTCAAGCCCTGGCCTCACTAGAAGCTTCCCACTCGGTGTTGGATTCCCCCATCTGCGCGACCTTAAATTCTTAATGACGAGCTTAATACTCTCAACAATTAATTTTTCTTCATCATGCGGTTCATTTGGGAGCGATTTATGGCGGAAAAGATGACGATTTTGTTGTCGAAACCCTTGCCGTTGGGGCGAGCGTAACGGCTGGTATCGAGTGCGATGGGACACTTGCGCAAATCACGATCGATGGAAACGGCGGCCCGGTTCAGGTGACCCCGGTTCAAACATCCTTGCCTGCCACAGGCTCATCTTGTTGGTCGATCTAGCGTACTCTTGGATGGATTTGGCCATCTGATCGCACCGCTTCTGATGCCCTTCGAGATGGCGTCAGCTCGGGGTAAGCTCCAACATCCGGAACCCACGGAATGGCACCGCTCCTCCTCGTGTATCCTCCTCGTCATCGACATCAATCACCTCATCATCGTTTTCATCCTCAGGTCCTTGCGTCCGTTCCATCCGCCGCGACGATGTCTCCAGTTCGTTTGAAACAAATGTGGTCGGAGAAGGGAGCGGTGTGCTAAACAACGTGTCCTCTACAGCCACACAGCCCTCCTCATCGGTAGAGGGAGCGGAAGAATGGTGATCGGGTGAGGGTGAGAAGAGGTTGAATATCTGCGCCCGGTTCGCCACATCACCGCTCGTATCATCCTCGTTCCAGGCATACGGATCATCCGCTTGTCCATTCGAAGCGGCACCAGGCGAGGACTCGGGACTCCATCGCCGTCCACACCGCCGCAGCTTTCATCACCGACCGTCTGCAGCGTGTAGAGGGGTGCTGCTGGATCCTGTGGAGTACCCAATTGATCCACGATACGAACCGTACAGCGTTTACCGACGATGAGGGAATGGAACGTTTCCACCGCTGGTCTTGTCCATCCACTAGTGTCCGCTGGTGCGATATTGGCTAAGCGCAGTCGGTACGTTTGTACCGGTATACGTGTGCAGATGGTTTCATCCCAAAGATCCGTCCCATTGCACTGTTCCACGTTACCGTAATCGACGAACTGTACGCTATAGTGATCCTTCTTCACCTCCAGCACCTTACCCCGGTACCAATTACCATCGAGATGAAAGCGGGCAAGGCACGGATCTCCGTTTAAAAGGCGCATCTTTCTTTTCCCCTGCTGCTGCTGCTGCTGTGCGCTCTCGACGTGCAGTCGAATTGTTTCGGCCATACGTGTTAGCAGCGGTTTCTGACACTCGTCGTGCAGATACAGTGCACCATCGTCCGCGACAAACGTGGGCCGGCCGACGAAAACGGTCTTCTCGATGGGTGCAGTCGGTGGTAACCAGTCGCTAATCGGCATCGGCTGCTGATCGATCAGTGACAGCAACTCACCGCACTCACTGTCCATGGCTGATCCGACGATGGCACTCATCCTCACTGAAGCCGACGCCGCTTGGTTGCCGGTGACATCGTCGACGGTTCGAAAAAACTGCTGCAATCGTTCGAACCTCGCACAAAACTGGGCACTGATCGCTTCCTCCAGTAGCGCCTCCGGATCGTCCCTGCCCGGGGACGTAATGCAATGTGCCAGACCGTACTCAATGAGCGTTTGGTTGATGTTGATGTAGCGATCGCGTCGTGGTGCTGGCGGGGGTATTTCTTCTTCCTTCAGGGCCCACAGTACCACCGGTGGCTCGCTATCTCCCTGCTTCATGTTAGCAACATCCAGAGAGATGGCGTGCAGGGATGAGGTAGCGATCGATTTCTTGAAACCATCGAGCGACGTTTTATGCCACTGCTGTTGGCCTCCTATTGGCACCACATTCCCCAACTGGCAGCGCACGGCACCGGGTTGAATTTGCTGGAAACGTGACGGTAGCCGGGCGACGTTCGTTCGATGTACCTTCACGCTTTGTGCCGTATCGATCAGCAGCATCTGGTAGAACAGTTCCGCTACCTCGGTTACGCATGCACGATACCATTCGCTATCACTTCCCGGGCTGGTCGGTGTGAACGCAACACACATTTCTCCGATGGTACGTTCTTCCTCCGGCTGCTCGGGCTCCTCCTCCAGCCCAGGGACCGGTTCAACGACTTCGATCACCTTTTTGGTACGATCTGCCAATGCTTTCTCATGACCAAAGGAGATGGCGTGACCATTTCGAACGAGCTTTCTGTAAAGGGAGATGGCAACACGTTAAAACGCCCTCAAATCGTCGAAGCACGCATTCGATAATTTACCCATTGATGCATGTATCTTTCGTTGATCGATTCAACAGATACAGTAGCACGCTGTAAGACTGGTCAGATTCGCAACGTTCGATCGTTACCTCAAAATCGCTCGTTTGACTTCCGACGACCGTGTTGAACTCTGCTATCGCCTCCTTAGACCAGTCGGGCTCGTCGCAAACATCGGCGATCGCAGTTACCTTGGGAATGATGTGCGCCAACCGGCACTCGAGGGCAAGCGGATGCATCCAGTAACAGTCAGCGGCTGGATCGAGCAGTCGTATGTTGTACCACGGTACACACGCGTACTGACGACCAGTATCGATCGCCTTGAGATCACACTCGGCCAAACCGACCTTCTCGATTCGGCAACGCATCCAGCGTACCGTACCATCGTCTCCGTCGTACCCGAAAACACAAATCAGCCCAACGAAAGGGTGATACACTTTCGGTGCATTTGGCCCGTAAACATCCAACAGTTGCTGCAGAGGTTCGAGTTTCGTCTTAAACCACAATCTTGGCATGAGATGAAAACTGTTTGGCGAAGTGCTGTGCAGAATGGTACACGGAAAGGTCAGCAATTTATGGTGATGGCAGCATTTTCCCGTAGGGCTTGAACCGGGCTTGCATCCATTTTTCATGCCTCTTGATTACCGAAGCAGGGGGGCCGGAAGTAACCAAGGTAGAGGAGACCCTGCAAAAACCAAGGTAGAGCAGAGCCTCTCGGAGGGATTGTGGCGGTTGCCTGGTTGAGCATCCTTCCGGTACCAGCAGATCAACGCTTTTCGAGTTTGCGCTCAGAACCATCATCAGTGTCCGGTGCGCTATCAAATCGATCAACACCTGACAACATTCAGCAAGTTTCGCATCCTGTCCACCTGCCCGTTCCGGTGGGACCATCGCGAGCCCGTACAGTTGCACCTTCTGCACACAGAAATCGAAAACGCGCAGATCCTTTGAAATCGGACATATTTTGCTCGCCGGCACTTGCTCCTGCGGTTTCTCTGGACACTCCGAGACGTACTGTTCAGCATCCAAACTCATCTCAACAACATCTCCGCCATCTTCTGTGAGTGCTGCGCAAAAAGCTCGCGCTGAACAAATATCTCGTGCGGTGAGTTCACGTTGGTCACTACGACCGTATGCAGTCTCCTCTCAGTTGAATCGGCTGGTGCATAAGTGACTTCGATGACGACGAAGCACTAGCTGCGACCGATGCGGTTTCCGGCTTATCCTTCACAGGGCTCTTGTCCTTTCGTTTCTGTTTGTGCTTTGAGGAGCTGCCACTACTGTGCCGCTCGAGTTGCTGCTTCAATGGTGGCGTCTTTTCCTTCTCGCGCTGGGACGATGTACAGTCTGGCGATCGCTTGCCGCCCTTTTCCTTCAGCTTCTCATTTGCCTGTGCGGTATGGGGTAGCAATTTAACTTCCACATATTTCTTGTTTTCGGTAACTATGGTGCCGTAGGTCGGCATAGATCGAAGGAACAAAGATTCTTCCATTGGATGGCCATGTTGCCACGCTTCCTTCGATCGACTGTCGGTAGCTTGATTGTTTTCGATCTTTTTAACCTGCTTCAGATAGCGTTTCAGTCGATCGTGCGCCTGCTGCAACTGCTAATAGCAGCTTCCGGACTTGTTCCACCGTATCCAGGTCGGATGGTGCAAGCTTCCGGATCGCCGGTCCCAAAGAGTCCGCCCGTTTCCGGTCCAGCAGCGGCGTTTCGGTACGGCATTCCTGGCACACGACACCATTGCGGGTGCGAGACTCGATCACACACGACTCGCACAGAACGTGCTGGCAATAGAGCCGCACGATTGCAGCCGGATGTAGAATTCGGAGGGCGAGCTGACCGGCGACAACACCTCGACACGGACACGACACGGACGCGCTCTTTTTGCTCGCTCAATCCTATCGTGCATGCTAAGGAAGAAATAAAACCTGATGAGATCCGACGATAATGCCGTATTTTCACAGAAATAACTTTCCTACTTTCCAATCACTCGATCGATCGAATCGATCTTGTTGTTTATGTTAACTAGTTGTCTGTCAAAAATCATGGCGTCCGAAAGTGCAAGTCATCTTGTGCAAAAAAAAGTGACGGATCGGATCGGCGTCACTTTTTTCCCGTCGTCGGCCAAAAGTGGTCAAGGTAAGAGTAATTTGTTCTAATTTTACTTAATTTTATTCTTTTTTTGCAGGTATCACCCCATCGGCCGAACCACGATGGATTTCAGTCAGTTCAGAACCTTCAGTGTAAGTATATTCTTTTATTTGTAATAGTTAATGTAATGTAATGTTTTTTCTAACATATACACGGGCGGACGAACCGTATAATCGTGCGTTATTGCTAAGACAATCTTGAGCAATAGAAATTTGCTCAAGTGGATTTAAGTGTTTTAATAAGTTTAATAAGTTTGTTCTTGTTAAGTTTTAACCAATACCCAGTGAGAAACTATAGAGCTCGCTACAGCCAGTGAGCACCCCGCGGACATTTTCCCCTCCCGGGGGGTGAAATTGTGAGCACCATGCAACATCCTTCGCGCTATCCTTGTTTGGTTCAAGCTAATTTTTCTCTGCTTTCTCACTCTCCGTGCCCCTCTCGATTCACCCGTGGTGCTATCCTCTTTTTGCTTCAGACGGATTTTTTACTCCTTTCTCGCTCTTCGTGCCACCCCCGAGTCATCCATGTTGCTATCCTCCACTGGCTTTAGGCAGATTTTTTTCCCTTCTCGCTCTTCGAATGATCCTGCGAGGATCATCCGTGTAAAGATACGCGGTGCTCAACGCGATTACATCTGTATGCGATCGAGTTTGAGCTTTGACGAAAAGTGACCCAGGCAGCTCTCTGGGCTTTTCTCCTAAGAGAAAACGAACAGCATGTTTTTCGGTGAAAAACACGCGAAACGCCCCTCAAAACATTTTTAAAATTAGTATTAATGAATAAACAAAGCATCACACTGCATTTCATTCAGGTTAAAACACTTTTTTGTGAAAAAATGTGCATTTTGGAGTGAAATGGTGATTTAGGGAACTTTCAAATACACCCTACGCAAAAGAACAGGAGAGAAAAGGACGGAGATAGACCTCTCTCTCAGATCCGAAAATCATAAGATTGGTCGAAGAGTCTTTCCGAAAGCTGAAAATGTGCGTCAAGTTTTTCAGTGAAAATACCTAAAACACCGCTTAAAACATGTTTAAAAACATTTTTAAAATCAAATCAATTTATAACAATGCATTACGTTCAGGTTACAACAATTTTCAAAGCAATGTTGAACATTTTGTACTGAGATGAGGATCAACAGAACTTTCATGATAACCCCATACGAAAGAAGCGAGAGAGAAGGACGGAGAAGGATCTGTCAAACGTGTTTGTTAGGTTGGAAAGCTGGTCGGATGCTGATGATCGCGCTGCTGGTAAGTTTGCCAAAAATATGCATAATTTTAACACATTTTGTTGGTTTTCCATTCTTTACAGATCATTTATCAGATACAGCAGCAGAGCCCAAACGATTCGTCGTGATCTGGTGAGTAATTAAACTGATATTTGGACGATCAAGTCCGATGCCGTACCATTGCCTCTTTCCAGAATGTTCCGGTACATGCATCGCCAGGAGATCGGAAAACGCTGTGAAAACGTTTTACGGTGAGTAAAAAGTGTTTCTAAATGATTATAAAGGTATTGCAAGTGTTTTGAAAGTGAAAAAATCTTCTTTTTGTGTTTTTCTAGCCCTCCGAGAGCTGCGAGCCGTATGTGTGAATGTGTGCCGTCCATGCGAACGGCCTGTCTATGGGAACGTCCTTTTGGATCCTTATACGGCCAACGAAGGAAGGAAGCATTGTAAGGATGAGGTATGTTTGGTGCTAGTGTAATGTGATAGATTTTTAAAAAAGTGTGAATAAATATTATGAGAAATGAAATTGCGAATTGTGAGAACATTTTATGCGCACATCCGAAAGATGCAGGGGGTTGAGGGTAGGGTAGGGAGGGAGGAGGGAATGGTAGGGTAGGGAGGGGGGTGGGGTGAACCTAGGGGGGCACTGTACGATCACACGCACACCACTGCGACCCGCATTTCACCAATACACGCACATCCGGTTCATCCGATTCATCAAAAAATGAGATACCTTAGTAACGAACACAAGCGGTTTCCCTATTAAGGGGTGCTCTGTTCGATACTAAGGGCATCCTTATATATGGTAACTAAGGTGTCGCGCAACAACTCCGCCTGCTGGGCAGTGAGAAGTTTTCTATGAGACCCAGTGTGCATTGAGAAGGTCTTCTCACTATAGAATATTTTCGCGGTCGAGTCGCGGTCCCACACGCGATCCAGAAGCGTTTGTACCGGTTAGCGAAAACGAACGCGACCCGCTCTGGTGAACCCCCCCACCCCAAATGAACTACGCTGTGATTGGTAGATCAGCCATTTATTTTCTATTTCTCTTTGCTGACGTCACACGTCATACATCGTCAGTTTTCTGCGTTCCTGCTCGGCCTGATGTTGGGTGCGTCTACAACGCCAGCTTTGCTTACCTTCACAATCACTTTTCTAACACTTTTCTGCACTTGCACTTTGCCGCCAGCGGAGAGCGTGCGTCCCGGGACTTGGAAAATTTTCGACTGAGCGCGATCGGGACTTAGCCGATTTTTGCTCGAGTTGCTCCGTCTCTTGCTTCTATTCCTCTTCCTTTCGCGCTGCCGTCCGTGTTGAACATGCTCGCGTTCGCTTTCGTTCGCTCTTCCTCTCTTCGCACTCCTCCCTTCCTCCGCCGCAGCCGCGCTCCACAAACTCGCGCGCGAAACACCCTCCCTCTCGCGGTTTCTTCCGCTCTTTCCCCCGCTACCTACGATCGATTTTATAGTGAGCGTCGCGCTCGCCTCTTCCTCGTCCCCCTCGCAGGCAGAGGGGAAACCAAAAACCTTCTCATTGCACACTGGGGATGCGATGGAATCTCAGTTAAAATCTCACTACGGCAGTTTGGCCACTTTTCAACAACTTTTCGGAAACTCGCTGATTAACTTTTTTTTGACTTGGCACCATCCACGAATATTTCCAAGCGGTGGGGTAGGAGTTAACACGTAACGTGTATTGTTGTAAAGGCAAAATAATGGCAGTGGGTGGTTCAAAGGCTAAAAAGTTACATAAAATCATCTTAAACAAGAAGTAACATCGAATCGAAATCTGTTTGATCAGCCCATTATTCAAGGAAATTTTAAAATAACTAAAAAAGTAGCTGTTCAAAAAAATAGCAGTGTTTCAGCATTCCTCCATTTTCACCATTTCTAAAAAAGGTTCCGAGGTACTGGTATTGTTTTTTCCACTTCAATACTTTGTAGTATAAAAAGAATTGCCTTTACTTAATTTACCTTCTTTGTTTTTATTAAATTCCGAGTCTGCACAACAATGCAAAAAATTTACCAAACACCAAAAGAACTACGAAAATAGCTTTGAATCGCCCAGTGCTGCTATTATTTTGAACAGTGGAAAACAGACGTAGCCCAACATTCCCATACTAGTATATATAATTGTCCTATGTAGTATAAAGCTCCATCCATTGCAAGTAACTCTTTCGATTCCACAGCTGCCCCCCGACACAGAGGTGGTGTCAGACGATGAAGCTGAACGTATAAATGCCGAAAATTTGGACTCCGCTGGAAAATTTCCGCCACCGCGATATGAGCCATCGCTCTGTAAAGGGTGTGGCCGGGAATTATCTAATATGTCTGCGGAAGATGTAGCCACCCATCTAAACGACTGTAAACTACAGCGGCAAAGATTTCAATGCACGGAATGTTCAAACACTTTTTCATCACGCAGCGCCATGCACCATCACAAACGCAAAGTGCATGACAATTCCCGAAACATTAAATGTGAACATTGCAATCACCATTTCCACACAAAGAAGCAACTGCAATGTCACATGGCACAAGATCATCGTAAACTACAGCCGCGAAAATATAAATGCACGCTTTGTACAAAAACTTTCTTAAGATTATACCAAATGAACCGTCACAGAAGCAAAGTGCATGACAAATCCCGAAAAATTAGATGTGAATTTATTATGTGCAATTACTATTTTAACACACACACGCAACTGCAACGTCACATCACAATTGATCATAACCCAAAAACGGTTGAAGAAATGGAGGAGATCGCCGTCATCTACGATGAGCCAACATCAGGCTCTACAGTATTAGCCGATGCCTTGTAAATGGAAGATGGCGGCAATTCCATCATCGATGATGATCGATCGCAAGTGGAAGATGGCGGCAATTCCATCATCGATGAAGATTACATCGATGATGATCGATCGCAAGTGGAAGATGGCGGCAATTCCATCATCGATGAAGATTGCAGCATGGACGATAAGCCGGCAACTGCCGAGGAGCATGCCGTCATCGTCGAATTGCCGGCAACTGCCGAGGAGCTTGCCGTCATCGACGATGAAAATCCTACCCACAAATATGTTTGCACACAGTGCAAAAAGAATTTCAAAAGCAAAGATACTTTGCGTAATCACATTCGCAAAATTCACCGGAAGCCAGAAAGTGCTTCAAAAAGGGAACCGCTTATTTGCGAGTTGTGCGGATTGGGTTACAAATGCAAAGATGCTTTTCGTAGGCACATGCACAAAAAACACCTAGAGCCAGAAAGCGCCACAGCTTACTTGTGAGCAGTGCGGAAATAATTACGCAAACCCGGACTCATTGCGCAATCATGTCAGAAAACAACACCAGTAAGCCAAAAAAAAACCGGTCCGTCGCGGGATTCTCGCGGGATTCATATCACCAAATATTGGATAGTCATATCCAAAAAAACAGGTCCGTCGCGGGATTCTCGCGGGACAGCGATTCATATCGCCAAATATTGGATAGTCATATCCACAAAAAACAGGTCCGTCGCGGGATTCTCGCCGGACTTATGCTCCGCAAAGAGGAGAAGAAGCCTTCATCTCCTGAGCCTTCTTTTCCTAACTCCTACTCATCGACGTCCTCGTCGTGCGGAGTGGTAACATGCCATGTCACATTTCTTGTGCCATGGCATGGCCAACGATGAGAGGGGGGGAAGCTTTCCAATTGGAAAGTTTCCTTCAAAGCCTATTTAATCTCTATTACATCTGTTTTTGTTTTCATTTGTTTCAATTTTCAGATTTCATGCTCTACTACAACAAACTGTCCGAGCTTTGCTTCTTGCCGCGATCGATGACTACAGTCGGCTCCGATCAGTTGGGAAATGCCGACTCCGCGAGGAAAGCTCGTCCGTGATGAGCACAACGTTCGTCCCAGAGCGCGTGCCAGAAGCGACTCCAGCTCATCTTTGATCATCGACCGGATACAAAGCCGCTGTTCCCCCTCCCGTGCGGCGATCCTTACGGGACGATCCTGAACTCCCTTCCGAAGGTGCGCAGTATCTCTACGAAAAATGGGCAACAAGGCGATGCGTTTGGAGGTAAAAATTGGTATCTTTATCCCAGAAGGTTTCCAAGCTTCGTAACTTGGTAAAAAAGACCCGCACCAACATCATCCGCAAGCTGCTGCTAGATCGCAAACTCTGGGCCGGCAAAGTGGAGGCGAGCAGCAGTACTCGCCGGGCTAGAAAGAAACTGGAGGATGTTGCGGCTGAAGGTGGGCCAGATGGAGTTGCCGCTGCGGCCAAATTCCAGCAAGGACAGATATTCACCCGTGCCACCATTGCCAAGGCGGTTAAGGAACGGGCCGACAACTGCCAGCTGTACGGGCAAGCGAACCTGCTGAACCTGCGTGCCATCCGGCGCTCGAGGAGCTGTGCATTTGTCTCAGCAATCGGGCCCAGTTTGAGCTGGG
>NC_064878.1:1710000-1720000 GCF_943734665.1 Anopheles aquasalis | reverse complement strand
CACGACAAAGCTAACAAATAAATTAGATTTCACAAAAGATGTAGAAAAATGCCTAGTAATACAGTGTGTCTTACAGTATTAAAAAAACACGAAGTCAAAAAAAAAATCTTCTCAAAAACGCTTTTCTCGTAACATGGAACGAGATTCTGCTGCGACGCGGGGGTGGTTTGTGGGGTAGTTACAATTAAGGAGTATCCAAAAGGGATTGACAAACATGATTAAATTAAAAAAAAAACCGGGCACATATTTTTCCTAACAAAACAAAATTAAGGCGTTCGCCGTTCGGGGATCCTTAAGCAATGAGAACGCTTTTCTGTACCCTGCCATTCTCCTGGTCACTGGTCGCGGAGGTTACAAGCTGTTGAGGTTGAGCCTGCTGCGACGATGCGGGAACAGCTTTTGTCAAAAATTCGCAAACGATGTCGAACGCCTCTTCGGTGAGCTTGATGACCGGCAGAGAGGCAACATCCTTGAATCTAAACGATGAATCACAACGAACAAAGTAAGCATTGGGTTGTGATGGGTACGTGCAGTTTGAGGAACTTACTTGATGGATTTGTACTTTTCTTGAATGGCCTGTTGCGCCATCGTGGCCGCTAGGGAGTGTGTTTTGTTAAGATCCAGAATAATGTCCTTCAAACTCGACAGCTTGTACCCGGTGTTGTTTTCGAGCATTTTGCTCCACATTGGCAGATCGAGGGTGCGCCGGGCCAATGCAAGCGCACCGGCCGCTATCTTCGATGGAACGTATGTCAAATAGGGATCAGCTTCGAGCATTGACAACTCGCAGAGGTACTGTGAAATAGAAGAAGGATATCATTTGCTTGCTTTTCTAACCGTAATGATCCTCTCTCGTTGGTCTTACCATAGTCAAATATTTAACCTTATCCGGCACATCGTTCATCACGCAGTACAAGTTCGTGAACACCAGCGCTGTGGGCACGGTCAAGTCGAACGATAGAACCTTGAGAATGAGCTGCTCCATCCGCAGCACCTGGTTCTTCGTGTAGGTATCATCGGTGATGTACACAAATTCGCTTACATCCGGCGGGAAAATTTCTTCGTATTTACTGTCGAGAAAATGTGATAGAGATAGGAGGGTGGCTTTAGATAACGCAAGCAAGAACACCAAGGGTGAATGATCGTAGCACTTACGCTGCAATGAACATGGCAGCTGTGCCGACCAGCTGCAGCTTAGCTCTAACCACCGACATGAAGCTCAAAAACCGATCGATGTACGACACAGCCAGTGCCAGCGTTTCGCCGTGCAGCTTATATTCTTCACTAACTTCGACCAACCAATCGACCAGAATGGTACGCATCGAGTGGTTAATGTCCGTTTGCTTCATCATGTAGTTCGGTTTGGGACGATTACGTCTTTCCGCCTCCTTCAGGTAGTGCAGAATGTCTTCCTGATACTCTTCTACCTCGTAGAAACGCTCGCGATCGTTCTTCGGTATGGGACCATCGTCGACAACGATCAGCGTCGACTTATCGACCGACATGGGCGAGTAGCTATCGCCCACGGACATGGGCGTCTCCAGTAGCTGCACATTTTTAATCTCTTGCAGTGGTTCCCTACAGCCACAAACCGTGAAAGTGTCAATCGTGAAACAAACGCAGAACACACGACAAGACCGACCCCCACCAACCACTTACCTTTTCTCGTGCAGAGTGGTCTCCTCTTTCGGGGGAAGACAGGCGACAGTGGCAAGGTTTTCCTTGGATTCGTCGTACACCTGGAATCCCTTGAATGCTTCCGTGACGTTGCTGGTTGCCTTTTGGACGGCTTTACCCGGCAAGCCTGCTGCTCTTGGAATGCATGCATTTTCGTCCACCTTTCGAAGTGGGTGAACCTTCGACATCACAGCGGCACCACCCGTAGCCCGTAGATTCTTAGCATCCTTTATCTGCGGGGAAGGAAGAACGGGCTTCTGTGCGTTAGTGATTGGTGCTCAAGGTCGCACTTCCTGCTGCTGGAAAACCTACCGTTTTATCCGCATGCGGGATGTTCGTGTTGAGCACGTTCAACATTGTGCGTTGCGGCTGGTGCTGGTTTTTGCCGACAGCGCCGAACACCGTACCACCCGCTTTCTTGGCAGCCATGGGGTCCACACCACGGTTCTCTTTCTCCAGGTCTTCATGCACGCGGAAGGACGCCATGTTTCCTGGCAAATGAATCAACTCGCTTTGCTCGTTACACGGCGAAGGCAACTGGGATTACTAGCAGGAGTTTGAAACGAGGTTTTAGCCCTCAAAAGCCTACTGACGCAGCGCAAACAGCGGCGGCGTGCGTAATTCGTGATTCGTGATCTTTAACCGACCGCGATCAAGACGTGCGTGTGCGTGTCGACTTCGGGCGTATGCGTGTGGGAACCAAACTCCAGCTGCCTTTTACCAACTCCCTACGGCAAGGATTTCTTGCGAAGGATGGCTAGGGTTGCTAAGCAAAGAACAGCGTGCAAAGCTGCCTGGACGATTTCGCTGGGGGTGCCGCGTACTGTGCCGAGGAGGATGACAAGGTTAACGAAACATTTTGTTTCGGTTTTTTAGAATATTCGCTAATAAAGCGGATGAGGTGCGACAATCATCTCGCGTGTGCTGCACAAAAAACACGCACAATTTACAACACGAGCACAACTTGAAAGACACAAACGAATTTTGATGCCACCGAGCGAGCGAGCGATCGAGCGTCCTTTTTCAAACGGCGGTAAAATGAGAAAAAATGGAGAACCAACAGCTGGGCGGTAAGTTTGAACGCCAGCCGTTTTGGCCGAACCCCATTCGTGTTCGTGTACCGACCAAAGATGACGTCACGAGATCCCGCAGGCCCAGCATGAGTGCGAGCGAGAGGTGCTGATCAAAAGGGAATATCCGGTGTGTGTGTTTATTGTGCTCTTTTTCACAGATCGATTAAAAAAATTTAATTCCGGATATCTGCATTTGACTTTGGATTAATTGTTAAACTCCTTTTTTATGTTTTACTCCCCATCCTCCCTCGTAAAAAGGAAATTACATGCTGGACAGTTATGGTAAGCCGCGATGCGTGTTGGCCGATGGAATCGATGAACGGTGAACCGGTGGTAAATCGATGAACGATGTAAACAAAAACCAAACACAACGTGCGCGATGGACATAAAAACGTTCAAGTAAGTTTAAATCATTTCTCCTCCTTGTAAAATGTTCTACATTTTGCGCCTCAATTCGCGCCAGATTGCTTCATCCGGTAAAGTACTACAAGGATTACCTGGAAAACAACATACGGCCGGATGGGCGCGAGCTGGAGGAACTGCGTCCCACCGCGATTAGCTTCGCGGTGATTCAAAGTGCAGACGGGTCGGCGATCGCGAAAATCGGCAACACCACGGTTTTGTGCGGTATCAAGGCCGAGCTGGCAGCACCAAAGGCAGTCGAGCCGAATCAGGGATATCTGATACCGAACGTGGAAATATCGCCAGTTTCGTCGCCCTCCTATCGACCGGGGCCACCGAGCGAGGAGGCCCAAGTTTACAGTCAATCCTTGGCGGATGTCTTCTCGAAAGCGCGCTGCATAGATCTTGCCCAGCTCTGCATTGAACCGGGCAAGCTGGTATGGGTCCTTTACTGCGATCTAGTGTGCCTGGACCATGACGGCTGTGTTTTCGATGCTGCTGTAGCCGCGCTCGTAGCTGCACTGCATACCGGTAGCTCTTTTCATTCCCTCTGTAGTAACCGCGGAAGTAATGGCCGTATTGTTTGTTTCATTTTAGTAAAACTATCAAAAATCGTGTACAACAGCGACACTGGGGAAACCGAAGTAGATCGCTCGTCGCTATCCGCTTTGACTGTCCGGTGCGTCCCCGTGACTACCTCGTTCGTAGTGATAGCCAAGTAAGTATTCGAATAACGTAACGCCAGCATCGCAGATTGTGTGTTATCTCTGAATTCTGGTATGCTTCTCGCATTACAGCCGCACCATTGTCGATCCAACGGCTGAAGAGGAGAAACTGGCCGGCACTATACTTACCATTACCATAAGCGATGGCAAGTTGAGCTTCGTCACGCAGTCCGGTGGTCAGCCGATGGATCATGCGGTGCTTAAAAAATGCACCGATAATGCCACTCAACGGGAACGCTCCGTCAAGAAGATGATCGCGAAAATGCAGCAAAAACGGACGGCATGAGCCAATAAAGGTGCTACTTATGGACGGATACGATTGCATTGTCGCTTTTGTGATATCATCAGAGTAGAATGAACGAAGCACCGGCATTAGTTCTCTGTTTCTTATTCATTTGTAACGGCCATATACATACATACCGGGTTTTCGCCGGTAGACGAAAAAGAATGAGTACTGCTGACGGGAGTGGGGTAAAGTGGTTGCACCGTTACAGCAGCAGCAGGGTTTAATTCAATATTCATTGCTCCTTGCTAATGGCAAAACATTATACGATTTCTGTCTTACTCCTATACGCTAGTTCAATCAGCGGTGGCTGCTTTGCATATAACCTATCCTACAACATTGCAGTTCACTTTGCGTTGCTGTTCATTTCCGATGCTATATTTCAACCATTTTGGAAGCGTGGCGCACCGTTGCGATCCACTCTGTAGCGGGGGACAGCTCTGGCCAACCATTCACAACCAGCACACTTTGTTAAGCATTCGTTAGGGTCTAGTTTGCCGGTTTTCGTTTCTGTCTAGTTGAGAGTACAACGGTTTTTTTTTTTACGAAGTCTGCCCCTAACAAACGTTCCCATAGCAGGCATGGAAAAGCAACAAACTCAGGCAGACTCTTCATAATCGTTTGCTTTCGAAAGAAAAAGAATAGATGTTCAAAACCAAGGGTCATGCTCACGAACCATTTTGTCCCAAAAGCTAGGAGTACTACAAGTCGCTGCGATAATTCAGAATTTATTTACAGAAAAATGAAGTAAATCAGCTGCTAACTTTTCAGTCTTCACCACTAACTGAACTTCGACTACGCTGTACATACCATGAATCTCTCAAGACGTAACGCATAGGCTGGGTGAAAGGGGCTGGGTGAAAGGGGCCATCCAATTGCTGGTTTGCAATGAATTACAGAAACCCAAGAATGTCTTTAAAGCTATACGCAAACGTACGTGTGCATCACGCGGCTTTCTTTTCTACTGGAGCAGATGAAGAATTTCTTCTTCAGCCCGACACAGTCACTAACTAAAAAGATCCAAGTATTTCCGTCTCTTATCCCAGTTGGCGCTGTCTCGCAAGAAACGCGCTGTTCTCTTTCGATGCAAGGACTTTATGTTCTGGTGGTTTCGGGTAGCAAGATTCCACAGCAACTCGTACCTACTATAGTAATATCAACATGTATATTCTGCATGTCCTAATCGCGCGATCTATATTTAAATAAGAGACACGTAGCAATCTTTCCAACTTGCATTACCAGCTGTTCCGCGCGGCTTGCTTGGACCGACCGTGCGGTAGGTTTCTACTATCGCTACCAGCAGACTAGCTGAATGTTCGAAGACGGCCAAACCACTTCGTTAAGGTATCTTTACATTCAACATCCCTTTGTGTTGTGCTGAACCATCATAAAGCTTGCCAATTGCATTTTAGACGAACTATTCTATTGTTTTATGCACCTAAACCGTATGGATGATGCGCTCGTGTTTTCCTTCCATTTTTCCATTTTAACGACCGTAACCGTAACTCCGCGTCCGCACTGTTTGTTAGGGGTTAACACAAATTTACAAATTCCTAATTTTGCATATTAAACCGGTAAAACATGGACTCAAGCTAAAGGGCTTTGGTTTTAGGTAAAACAATTAGAAGAAAAAACCCACGGAAAAGTAACCAGTCAGATCGAACCTCTCACAAAACTACGTACGCAAAGTCGTGCATATACATGTACGCATAGAGTTTTTATTCACTAAAATTCTTAATAAAAAACAAAAGGTACTATCGAATGGTTTGCTCAATACCGGTAGCTTTACTCTACTGTACACCTCTTTAAAACCCATTTCCGTTCGCACACTACCTGTTTCTCCCGGGGTTATGGGTTTCAACAGTGGTTGCTTCAATGAAGTACAACCCTTCAAGCGAACTAACCGGACCATCACTCTCTCTCTCTCTCTCTCTCTCTCTCTTTCTCTCTGCTGGCAATCGTTTCGAGCGGCATTAGCGGGATTTAGCAGTTATTTTGAATAACTTTAACCTCCAGAACTTTAAGAGAAACGGTTCTCAAACACTTTGTGCGTCAGCCTTCGGGCCAAAAAAGGACAGACCTACACTTTCAAACTATTCTGTTACGTTATGGTTCACTGTCACGGCGGCTAATGATAACATTGAAGAAGAAAAAGAAGGTGTGATAGTAATGATAGTAACATTAGTAGCGATGCTCGCTTCCCCCCCGTGTGATTGGCACCAGCGAGGGGATGTGTTGTCCATTCCAGAGTGGGCATGCTTGAACACTTTTACATCTACTTATTAAGATCCGCCGCAGATCGTTTTCTATGCTTGCCTGCAGAAGAAGCTGCTGCGACCGGTGCCGCCAGCGACCCAATGTTCTGGTGCGTTTGCTGCGGTGTATTGGCCGTTGCTACAGCAACCGGGCTCGACAGGGAAAGAGGTGTCACCACGCTATTGCTGATGATATTGATTTGCTGAGTCGCCTGTGCTTGCGCTTGCTGCGATACCTGTTGCGTTAGTATCTGCTGCGGTTGTTGGATGTGGATTTGCGTGGCATTGCTGCCGACAATCGTTGATTGGTTACTGGTTCCGGTTATAATTTGTTGCTGCTGCTGTTGTTGCTGCAGTTGATGATGTTGCTGTTGTTGTTGTTGTTGTTGAATTTTCAACTGCAGTTGCTTCGTGGCCATGACGAGCTGGTTAGGTGTGGCGTTTTGAGTGACGTTAAGAGCATTACTCAGTTGGCCACCGTGATGGGAACCTGCAGGGAACATTATACAAAAAGTGATATACACCTACCGCAGAATCGTTTAGCACTCATTGAACCTACCGGAAATGGGTGTAGATATCTTAAGCGTAGACCCGCCAGCGGTGGCCATCTGTTGGCGGTGTTGGGCAACGCGGGCGGCCAGCTGCTTGGTCATAATGGGCGACGTCCCTGCGCCACTGACGGCTACCGGCAGCTGACCCGGCCGAGGCCGTTGACTGATGTTCAGCAGCTGTATCTGTTGACCCGGTTGTCCCGCATTCACCGTTAGTGGTCCGCCGGTTCGTATGCTTTGCTGACCAAGTCCTTTCATGCCGCCGGACGTAACAAATTGAGCTGTGCGAAGAAGAAGAAAATGATGTGAGTGAATTTGCCAATCGCCAAACCAAATTTGCCACACACCAAAAGACCTACCAATGGGTAAAGTGAGTATACTGGAGCCACTTGTTTGTGGGTTCGTCAAAACGACCGTTTGTGTCGTTTGCGAGTTACCAGACAGAATGGTATTGTTAGCACCGGCATTGATGGTGTTCATAGAAGCCTGTGTGGTGTTGGTTACAGGAACGGACACAAGTAGGCTAGTCGTCTGGCCTGCGCTGTTGTTCCCCGAGTTATTCAACACACCCGTCGTCGCTCCTGACGGCGTAGACGATAGTGCCAGGGAAATCGGCTGTGGAAGTCCGGGGATTTGAACCTGAAAATACAAAAAAAAAAATGTTCTCACTACCTGCCATCACATCGTTTGCTGCCTATTCTACAACAACCAACCTGAACGTTTTGCAGTCCCGGAATTGACGCCATCGCACCGTGAAGGCTGGTAAAGTTTAATCCCTGCAGATTGACCGTAGTAGGCTGTTGCTGGGTACCAGTAGTCACTTGCGTGTGGTTTTGAGACTGTTGCGTTTGCTGTTGTGACTGTTGTTGTTGCTGCTGCTGCTGCTGTGATTGCGGCGACGGTAGGATGGTAACCTGTGGCGGTGGACTAGAAAGGGGCGATATCGAGCTGGCAGGTGATTGTATTTGCAAATGGGCTTGCGAAGATTGTGACTGCTGCTGTGGTGTTTTCGGCGACGGTATGGTGAACTGCAACCCAGGGCTCGTTGACGGTAGGTTACTACTATTGGTAAGGTTTATGCTACTAGATGAAGTCAGTCTTTCGATTAATGCTGAGTTAGTGTTATTATTACTGCCACCGCCGAGGACTGCTGCACCGCCACTGCCTGCTAGGCCACCACCGGCACCATTGCTACTGTTGCTGCTCGCTGGGCTTAGACCAACCACTGCCGTTGTTCCATCGTTGCCAATGGAGATTGATTGAGTAGGCGCGCCGGATACCATCGATGAAGCCGAACTATTGGAAAGCAGTGCGCTTAAACCGGACATGGTGTTGAAGATAATATTGCTGCCATTGTTGCCACCATTCAGGCCGACATTTGTCACACCCCCCGCACCGCCGTTGCTGTTACTCGCCAGGGACGTGGAGGATGCATTCGAGTGATCGCTGCCTGGGGAGGCAATATTCTGTATTTGCAGCTGATCAGCTACGAGCGATCGGTTGTTTATGTTTCCGACAACCGATGTATTGGTTCCAGAGGGGTTAGCAGCCAGCCCCTGAATCTGTAGCTGTATTCCTTCGCCAGCATTCCCCCCCACATTGCCAGCATCGCGCATACGTCTTATTGTTCCACCCAGTGTGCCGGCTACGACCGCTGCCATTGAAGGGTTGGTTCCGCTGCTGGTATTTATGTTGAGTACCCGCTGATGATTCGCACTGTTGATGATCAACTTATTGGTCGTCCCTGTTCCGGTGGTCTGAAAAGTGCCACTGGGCCCACTACTGCCTACCGACCCGTTGCCACCCGAAGAGGAAGACGAAGCAGCAGCTGCAGCTGCAGCCGCCGCAACGACGTTGAAGCTTTGGGGCAGGTTCGAGGTGGTCAGTATTGCAGGAGGAGACGCTAACTGGGTGGCGAGTGCCGACATTGTGACCCGAATATTGCCTGCTTGCGCGGACTGCTGCGATTGCTGTTGCTGTGGTTGCTGTTGCTGCGATTGTTGCTGCTGTGATGCTAGCGATTGGACCGTCGTATGGCCTGACTGCAGATCACTCGGTTGTATGTTGATCAGTTGTGTTTGATTGTTGGAACCACCACCGACGGCACTGCTGACCGTAATGAGATTGGCATGGTTCAGTATTCGGTTTTGACCGCTCGCCTGTGCCTGCTGGATACTTATTTTACGCCCTCCGACGCTATTGAACAGCGCGGCAGCAGCATTTCCACTAATTGTTGTCGTTGTTCCACCTCCTACTGTTTGGTGGTGGTGAACCGTGTGTTGCTGCTGCTGCTGCTGCTGTTGGTTCTGGTGCTGATGATGTTGCAAATCGCTGACTGACTTGCCGGCCGGAAGCGTAAGGTTGCTACTTAACACCGGTGAATTGGTCATGGCAGCCGGAGCACTGTTTAGTAGACTGAGTATTGCGGCATTGCTGCTTGATTTAGTACTCGACTGTTGCTGCTGTTGTTGCTGTTGCCGGTTGGTAAATTGATTCGCCGAATTCATGATGCTGATGGCAATGGCTTTGATTTCCGGATTGGTCGTATGGATTGGGCCTGCTTGGTTTTGAGCCTGCTGTGATTGCAGTTGAAGCTGAGGCTGTCCTTGTAACTGTTGTTGTTGTTGTTGTTGCTGTCCTTGTATTTGTTGCTGCTGTTGCTGTTGTTGCTGTTGCTGCTGTTGTTGAGCTAGCTGTGATACAGCACTTTGCTGAGCCTGCAGCTGCACCTGGCCAGATGGGGCCTGTTGCGTAAGCGTAGAGATGAGAGTACCGGACGCGTCTCGTGTAACCTTGCTGTTGTCTAGCCTTACCAGCAGTGGAACAGTATTACCGATTGTTCGGCCACCAGCTTGATTGATGATGGTGGCCGTTTGTCCTCCAGAAGCAAATGTGAAGCCTTGCGCCCCGTTCGCATTTCCTACCGTACTACCGGTAGTAGCATTGCTGGCCACCAACTGCTGCTGTCCGGCGGCATTGGTTGTCATCGTTAGGTTCGATATCTGACCTGATGGTTGAACGAGTAGAAGTGATC
>NC_064878.1:1705000-1707500 GCF_943734665.1 Anopheles aquasalis | reverse complement strand
GCGCCACCTACACTGCTACTGGCACCATTTCCGCTACTATCTACACCGCTGCTGTTATGATGGGAATGATGATGATGGCGATTTTGGTGATGGTGCTGATGATGGTGGTGATGATGATGGTGTTGCTGGTCGGGACCACCGGAGGAAGAGGAGGGAGCGGAGGACGAAGACGACGACGAGGATGATGATGGAACGGAAGAGGAAGAGAGTTTCGGTTTTTTCGTTGGAGTTTCACTTCCAAAGCCGGACGATTCTGTCGCTCCACGCTTTTCGTTGTGATGAATGTGATAGTGATGATGGTGGTGATGATTTACGGCTGCAGCGTTGGGTGTGCCCGTTTGCTTGGATTTGTTGCTAGGAACTGACGGGCTGATTGATTTGAGGAGCAGTTGCGATCCAAGGCTCGTGTTGCCAGTCCCTACAACTGCCGCTGCAGCCGCCGCCGCCGTTGCCGTCGTCGTCGTCGTCGTCGTCGGCGGGTCGGTCGGTGTCCTCCGTTTGGGTGACGACGGAGAGGCTAGAAGTGTGGCCGGTGGTGATGTGGAATGGCTGGCGCTAAGAGAGGCGAACGTTGGCGATAGCGAAGAAGCGTTGGGACTGCCAACCGAGGAGGAGGTGTTGAACAGTGGGGTACTGTCGTTAAGTAGAGGGCTAGGCAGGTTGGGATACTGCGGCGGAGCGTCTATGAGCAGCGAAGATTGCCGAGACGGAGACTTCCTCAGCTTACAATACGCATCATTTAGCAAGAACTGCAATGAAAAAAAGCATTTCTTAGTGGGAGCGTGGCAGAAGAGGGCACTCTGCATTCCGGCGGCTTACATCGGCTTCTGGACATGATGCTGTTTCCAAGCTTTGCATTGTGCTCTGACCGCTGTCGATGTGTATTGTCGTGATTCATCAACCCCACCGTCGATGCTATTGCTGGGGACAGTCGTTCTACTCAACCCTATCCGTGTCTTCCAAACTGCTACATCAAGACCCCTGCAACAGAATCGAAAGGGACAAAGTAAGTACGACATGGATCGATGAAAAAAGAACAACAACTCGCGGCGCACTACGATCAACGAGAGAAACGGACGTGAATGGCGTAAATTTCAGGATCGACAACACACTTTGCTGGTTCCGCAGGATCTCCGTCCAGTTAGTCCGGGGAAACGAATAAGACCGACCCCGCACCGAGTTTTCACCTTTTGTGATCCTGCTGCAGGTGCTTATGACAGCGCTTCACTGGTGCGTACGAGAAGGGTTCGCGGTCCGCCGATGCTCGGGCGGCAGCACAAACAGTTTGGGGGGGTCTAGCAACCCGCTAGGTTCTTATTTTCACACAACGATCAACATAAACGACGGTAGGCGTGCGAGGTGCCGTTGTCGGTGCGGAAACATGCAAAAGGACAACAGCAGCGAAACCAGCGAGTTTTGTGTGTGTCGCAAGATCCTTGACGGAAAGGGGGTTTCACCAGCGCCGCTCTTGCGCGGCCACACCAACCTTTGGATTTGGACTGCGTTCGGTGTGGCGGCCGCCGCTGCGTGGAAAACGGGCAAACACTGATTGACGATCCTTTTTCTCACAAAACACTCATTTTCTTCGATTGCCGATTATTGCCGAGGGCCACCACGCTCGCAGATATATTTCGGGGGACACACGGGGCGCCAAGGTGAATCGGCGATTCCCGAATGTTGCTGCCAACAGAAGCCGCGCAAAATGGAATCCGGCTGCACGTTCCGCCCTGGTTAGGGGCCAAACGCAAGAAACATAGATAAAAGGACCACAATTTCACGAAACGGAGAGAATTTTAGTAACTTTTCCACTTTTCCACTTCCTCGTCAGGCAGGAAAACACACGAACTCGCCCCGTTTTTAAAGCGACGTTTGCCCTGTAAAAAAGAGCAGCAAAACAAATCAACCGGCGGGCAAATTCGCCGCCCTGCCGACAATCGGCAACCTTAAATACGGCCTTAGTAGGGAGGCTTATTAAGGCCGTACATTTCGTGTGAACGAGGGAGACAGAACGATCAGGACGATCGTCAGAGTATAAAGTAAAGGGTAAAAAACCCACTATTAACACCCCTCTCATTGATTGTCTGATTTTTAGCACAGCGCCACTTTAGAACGAAAATTAAAGTATTAGGAAGGGGGAAGGGCGGGGTGTAAAACACTTCTAAAATTATAATCACAAGTCTACAGCAGAAAACACCCCTTCCCCCTTTCCCAAATATTTTAATTTTCGTTCTAAAGTGGCGCTGTGCTAAAAATCAGGCACTCAGTGAGAGGGGTGCTAATAGTATGTTTTTACCGCGAAAATATGGCGGATTGCTTGCAAAGCGTACTATGAAATAAGCCACAATGTTGACCAGCCAATTTAAAATCAGAGCAGCGTGCACAATTACCGTATCCGTAACCACTCTGCAGCGTCGTGCCTGCCAATCTTTTGCCGGCATAATTTTGTGTCCCCCCAGACTGCCGTTTGGAGAGTTCGAACGCCACCAGAACGACCGTTGGG
>NC_064878.1:1697500-1700000 GCF_943734665.1 Anopheles aquasalis | reverse complement strand
TTTGCTTGCTTGAAACTGATGAGCGCACGCTGTAATACTTCCTTCTCTTAACTAACACGATATCTAACAACGACACAACGACTAGCATAATAAAATGCTAAAATTATTCCGATCTCTCGTACACGCACAGGTCCTGCGGATTAAACCTCCAATGTGCATCAATCGAACGGACGCTGATTATGCTTTGACCGTGATTGACTACTGTTGCGACCAACATCTCAAGAAACGCAAACGTGGGTCTACGTGGAGAAGACATACCTCCCAGCCACTGTGATCTTGTTCTGTGTTACGCATGACTTCGACTGTGATTCCTCGATGACATTCTTTCGTTTTTTTATAGGTTTAAAAAGCATTTTTTAAGTATTCCCTCCAAATAAAGGCATTCCTGTAATGTTTTTTTGCACGATGTGCCCATCGAGTCTGAATGCGATGATTTGGTAAATTGATTTGACATGATTTATTAATAGAAAACGTTTGTCCACATCCGGTAGGCTCGTGGAGACACACACAAAAGAAGGGGAATCAAGTGCAACCGGATGGGAGGGTAGTAATAGCGGCTTATAATACTTGTTTGAGACTCATCGAGCACAGGAGTCAGCCGAGTACGGTACAGTTGTTTGGTATTATGCCACAAAATAGCGTTCTCAGTGGGGTTCACTGTTTTTTTTTCTTCGTTCTGGCGTTCTCTGGTATCCGCTCGCTCGAGATGAACCATTTACAAATGCAATATAAAATATATATATAGTCTCTCACTTTCTGCTCGTTCGTTGACACAATGAAGAAGAAATGGCTAAATAAATAAGTTAACAAAGTTCGTTATCTCCCTATGGACGGTTTCTAGACAGTCGGCGAAAGCGTTACAGCTTTCGAGACTACACATTCGATTCCTTCTTTGAGCTGTTTTTGGTGAGAGTTACAGAGATTCAAATAACAATCTCGGGGAAAAGCACTGCAATCCCCTTCAGCACATACCTGCCACCTGGAATCCATAATACTTATACGCTACATTTGCATTTGCGACCTTTTCGAGCTGAGAATAAATAGTGTCACAACCTGTAACGATGTACCTTTCACCAACACAGTTGACTGACTCGTTTCACTAGCCTAGTTTAAGGAATAGTCCGATCGTCCCGCCCGCCCGTCGAACCGTGATCGTTGCGCAGCATGGCCTACGCTTCAATTTCGATCAATATTTTCTCATCAGAATCAGCCTCTGTTGCCAGCAGGGCGGCTGATAGTTCCATTCGGGCCTTCTGAATGACCCAAACCATTAGCGCAGCACCGACGATCACCTGACAAATGTAGGACATGGAAAAGTTAGCATAATCAAACGGTAAACGGATTCGAAATCAATCTGTCTTACCTCGACCACAAATACTCCGTACCCGGCCAACCCCAGTGCGGCATTATGATCGTTTAGTACCTCGTGGATCGATCGCAGCTTCGATCCGAGATACACATTGATGGTCTGAGCGGGAAGCAACCCCAGAAGCGTTCCGGCATGGTAACTTCTCGTATTCACCGCACTGATCTGTAATTAAAGACAAAGTGGCTATAGTGGATGATGTAATCAGCAAACGGCCTCGCTTCCCCGCAGTTTGTGTATCGTTCTAATCGTGATAGTGCACCAAACAATAAATAACTTTCCATGTAATGTGATATGGTTATGGCGTTCGTGAACGTGTTATCTGTGGGAAAGTCCCGGAACATATGAATCGTTCTCATTCGTATGCATACTAAACAAAAACAACACTCTTTCACGTGTCGCTAAGGCTAATGCAAGCTTCGCGATTCAACCAATGATCCCCATAAAGCATGACTCATACGAAAAGCTTGATTGAGAACAGTCTTAGTAGCCTGGGGAGCTACTAGTCATGGAAGAAACGATCAATACCATTCGTTAGTGCGTTGTACTGGATTGGTACATCCATGTTGTTAGGCGTTAATTGAATATGCCAACTGGGCAACCGAGTGGACACGACGGCTGCGGCTACTATGTTGCGACACTTGAACGCACACACTCTGACGTCGCGAAGGAAATCGGGTCACCCGACGGATCGCGTTCTGGCCAGAGGGTGCGACAAAGAAAGACACATTTGACTGCGGCAGGCCAGCAAACGAAAAGGGAAGGTATGATCGGTAGCACTTTAAGAAGCTATTGACTCAGACGTGTATGAGACGTCACAAGAAGCTATTTTTACGCCTCACGCTCGTAGCATTTCCAGAAGCCATCTGGCAACAACAAAAAAGCGAAAACAAACAAGAAACTACGCCCAATACATGGATGGTGTGCGGTTGTCACGTTAACCGCCCGTACAAGATTGTAGTTTGCCTGCCGCAAAACAGTGCGACGATTACGATCACGTGCGGGGCCGTACAGTTGCACGTGCAGCCGTCCAACCCTCGAACGCCTTCAAAACGCACTTACCCCGAATATGGTGTTCTGCAGTCCGAAGGGAATGGGCGTCAGTCGGGCAAAAAGAACGATTTTAAATGCCCT
>NC_064878.1:1680000-1687500 GCF_943734665.1 Anopheles aquasalis | reverse complement strand
CACAATACAAGTGTGTTGGACATATGTTGCGGCACAGGCACGATCGGTCTTTGTTTCGCACGTCACTGCAAACAGGTACTCGGTGTGGACATCGTTCCACAAGCTATCGAAGATGCAAAGTATAATGCCGAACGGAATGGGATCGAAAATTGTAAATTTTACTCGGGGAACGCCGATGACTTTATCATGTCATTGATTCGCAATGCGAACATTGTACAGGAGCAAAAAGAATCGATCATCGCCATTGTGGATCCGCCAAGAGCAGGATTACGTAAGAACCAGCGAAGACTCCTCGGTGCAGCATGTATAATAATTTATCTTTATTCCTCTCCCAGATGTGCGTTCCATAACGCAGCTACGCAATGCACGTGGTTTAGACAAACTTGTGTACGTATCGTGTTCCCCGCAGAGCGCCATCAAGAACTGGATCGATTTAATGCGCCCCTGTTCGAAGCAGCTCCGAGGAGAACCTTTCGTTGCGCGAAAGGCGATTGCAGTTGACCTGTTCCCCCATACTCCCCACACGGAACTGGTGATACTGTTCGAGCGCGAACCCGAAACTGCCGATGATGTGCCAAGTGTTACGCCCTCCGTAGATAAAGAGGAAAATCCGGGAACCGTATGAAAAGAAGGTTGACTTTTTTAACAAATAAAGGATAGAATTATTCTCAGCTACACATGGCCTCTGTGTGTGCAACCTTACAGTGACGTCGGCGACGATGTTGATCTACATCGTGCACCTATTGTGCGGCGAGTTTTTCCCACGAGTTAGTGAGTGAGCAGCGGAATTTCCATCCGCTTTAAGTCGCCACTTAGTGATGAGCAATCGATGGAAGAGTCAAGATGGAAAAGTTTCTCCATTTCTTGTTGCCGCTGTTTAGCATCGCTGTTTGCAATGGTGATCCTCGACGAGTTGGTCGGTATCAACCTCCGAAGCCAAGGTTTGAGGTGTTTGATCCTCAAGGATTGATCGTGTGGATTAACGCCGACCCTGGGATAAGCTCGTTCACCTTTCACGGAAAGCTAAATCAACAGTTTTCCCAGTCCTACGATGTGGGCCGCTGGGCACAAACGATTACAAAGGTGAAAAATGGCCGATATTTGCTCATTGATCGCGAAGCGAAACTGGTGCCTGGTGATACAATTTACTATCGAACGATCATTGTGCGTAATGGACAAACGTATCGCACAAGTTCCGGAACATTCACAGTGCGGGAGTTACGACCAGCCTCAACTACCCCTGCGCCAGCCACCGGACTGACCTTTCGTTCCGGAGCCGACGACGACGATGATGATGATGACGATTATGGTCCTTTCGTCCAAGGAAGAAACGATCGGCGAACTAAAGAAGTACGATCAACAGCAACCCAAACCGAAGTCGATAATGGCATGGATGGGAACTGTTCGCCGGGAATTACGACTGTGAATGGCCGTGCCGTATGTTCAGGACAGTTGCTTTTCGAGGACCAGTTCAATGGACGTGCGCTGGATCAACGAAAATGGCGGCTGGAGAACCGCTTTGCTTCCGAGCCAGATAATGAGTTTGTAGTGTATGCTGATTTTAAGGAAAATTCGTATTTGAAAAGCGGAAATCTGGCCATCAGGCCAACGCTCTTTGAAGACAAATTCGGTCCTGGGTCAACGAACAATCAGTTCCGCTTTGCAGACGAGTGTACCGGCGATCGAAGCTCGCGTGATTGTATACGAGACACGAAAATTGATTTCGACATGATACCACCGATACTTACCGCGCAAGTGTCCACCATCAATAGCTTCCGTTTCACGTATGGAAAGGTGGTAATCAGGGCGAAGCTGCCACAAGGGAATTGGATTTTTCCACGTAAGTAACTCGTCCATTTTATGTTTGTTCATGTTCTAACGGTTCCGCCGATTTCCAGAGCTCTACCTCGTTCCATCGACGGATTACTACGGACGGGATCGATACGCCTCGGGGTTAATGCGTTTAGCGTTCGTGCCCGGTGGGCCTCGACTCACGAATCAGCTTTCTGGAGGATTGCTAATAAGTGATACCGAACCGTTGCGCTGCGCAAAGATGTGCACCCTGACCCGGGACAATCACTGGAACGCAGACTATCACGAATACGGTTTAAGGTGGACACCGGAAGGAGTGTGGATGGAAGTGGATGGTGAAGTGTACTGTTTCATAGACCCGGGTGAAGGCTTCTACCGGAACATCGAGTCGCAGCGTTCGCAAACCGCAAGGCTGTGGCGCTTAAGCGGCAACCGAATGGCCCCGTTCGATAAGGATTTCCATGTGGTGTTGGGTGTCGGCGTGGGTGGACACTACGATTTCCACCAGTTCGGGGAGAATAAACCCTGGAAGGATCTGGGGGTGAAGGCGATGTTTACGTTCTGGAAAGCGAAAGATCGATGGCAACCTACTTGGAGAACGAATAACACCTTAATGGTGGATTACGTGCGAGTGTACGGCGTGTAAAGGCCCCCGCGAATATTCAAATATTCCTGCGAACGTAACGGCCACCGTCGAGAGCGAACGGGATATGCGGTCCACGTTGCTGGCAACCCGGCGCGCTTGCGCAAAACGCAAACAAAAACAAAAACCTGCGGCTGTCAAATCAATTGTAGAAAAATAAAATCTTGATTTTTTGGTGCGACGAGAAATTCCAGTTTACGGGAAAATCATGGATAATCCGCTTTTACTACCATAAGTGCAGGAGACCGTTGGCCGTCCAGGATGTTCCGTAAGTAGTACAAGTGTCCTTGCTGTCCCCAGCGTTGGGGTCTTCCGGCGGAAACACACCCAACACTCCTTCGTGCGCACCGCCTCTGTGTTTCACGAGACGGGGATAAGGCAAAATAGGCATCGCATGCGGATATGTTGTCGAGTGATTCGGTTTTGGCAAAAGAAAGAAACTCTCTAATCACACCGCCACTGACCGGGAAGGATGGGCAGATTTGCAAGGTAAGTAAGGTAGATAGAATTTTGCAGCTGTCTTGTAGTGTGTTGGAAAAACGAGCGATCTTCGCAGATTCCAATCGAACAGAATTGATTGAAAATCGTGTTTTAGTTTTTTTTTAATTTCATTTTTTTCAACCAACAAAATGTGTACGAATAACAGCAAGTGTAGGGGGGCCAGCTGAAGGCGTAGCTCGGGTTAACCTGGCGGCTGCTGGCCGTATTCTTAAAATAGATCATTGCGTAAGCAAAATCGGATCCACGCTCTCCGCCTCCGAGTGAAGAAGTACGAATTCTAGACCAATTTCTCTCGCACACAACAAAAATGACCTTCTGCAGCGCGACCATCATGCCGTTCGCATCCCCAGCATAGACCCCTGTTAGGCCAGCAGCGACAGGCAAGGAACCTTGTAATCCTTATCAGCACCACCAACGACGGTGGGTTGGTGATTTTTTCCCGTTCCCAACTTGCTGCTCTCTACCCTATCACCTATCGCGCATGTTTCTTATCAGTTCCAAATAAAGGCAGGCCCAAGGAGAGAGAGAGAGAGAGAGGTGGCACAAAAGGGCGGTGGAAGGGCAATCGAGAAAAAGACTTCAATGCGCGCTGCTCAATCCGGCAGAAATTGGTCGCAAGAAGAAACGAAACTGTCTTCCACTGTCCATCCTGCATTCTAATGATCGTAGTAAGCTAGGAAACCCCAAAGGACTCTTAGGAAAAGCAGGCGAATATCTCGGTGATGCTGCGAACGCTTGACAGTACTCTCTAGTGACCGAATGTGAGAGAGTAAAATGATGCTCTTATCGAGTTCTCTGCAATATTTTTCCATGAGCAGCAATCATTTTCACGCCCATTTTATGTTCAAAAAATAATATCCTTTTCAAATTTGTGATTTGGCTACTTTTTTTTGTAGTAAATTGTGCCCAACGCTCGCGGGTTGTATAGCTTGAGTTGAATTAATTTATCTATCGGTGCTAGAGTTAATTAAACATGAATACGAACTCGTCGTGTCACCATCGTGCGGCCACGTTCGAGTCGCTCACTTATGAGGTGCAGCCCCGGTACACATACATTTGTGAAGACACACCAAACGGCAGCAGCAGCAGCGCCGTTTACTCTTATCAAATGTACGATTCGGTTTCATTAAACTACATAAGAAGCCAACACATTCACAGCGCCGCTTCTTGGCGAGCGAATGGCGGGAGCAATGTTTTCTTTTGGAGAAACGATCGCTGCGGTGGCGACGAAGGCGAAGGCGGAGGCAAGGCATGGTTTGTTATCTTGAACCGCGCGTGATGCGAGCAGATGGAAGAAGACGAACTCGAGAATGTGTTCAACCCTTGGTGTGGTGCAGACCGCGACCCATCATCATCATCATCATCATCCAACACATTGCTGGTGTTGGTAGTAGCATCCATTGAGAACGTGGACCACTTTGACTCCCGCGAGGGAAGCGCTTCTACTAACTCTCTTAATTAAGTGTCGTCGCTTACGATTCACGCACGCAAGCACGTCGCGATCGCGGCGCTGTACGCGCACAATCAACAACCGCCAACGAGGGACAATCGCATAGCATTCACGTGGTGTTGTGCAGCACACGACCGCAGGAAAGGGATCAGTTAGCTGTAGGGGGCACGCACACACTCGCACGATCGCCAGCGATCGTGTAGCGGGGGCCATCGTGTGTACAAAACCCAGAATAGTGCAGCAGGACTTCGTGAGCATCGTGCGCATGCTCCCTTCATTCACGAAGCGTCTCGGTTCTCGGCCGGAGCTGCCGGAGGAGGATCGTGGTGCAAGAACAAGATCGTTTTGAGTGTTCTGTGTCTGGCGTAGTTCGCATCAACGTGTTTAGTAGAATCGTCGGTCGTCCAGCGGTTCCGCAAGGTAGGTAAATTGTCCTTAGTAGATTAGTTCACATTATCGTTATCATGGTGTGCATGTGTGTTTTGTACGTGAGTTTGAGCGATAGTGATTGTTGCAATGCACTTTTGAATTTGAATTGCGGGTCCACAATCCATTCTCTACCACCACCGGAGTTAGTCGGAGTTAGTCGGATTATTCGGTAAGCGAATCGAATTTAGGAGTAATTATTAGAGTAACACCCAAGCAAGGTTGCCGATTGCCGATAATGAGCAATCACCCATAGGGTTAGAGATTGTTTTTTAGGTTCGTTGGTGAGTGATGCATTCAAATTCTTTCTTCGTTGCCATTCGACACGCCGCACCATGGCTCGGGTTGGTGGAAGAAGAAAGAAGAAGGTGTAGGGTAAGAAGAAATAGAAGCAGGCCGTGCCCGGGGGGCGCAGTAGGCGACCCGTTTTGATAAGAATGTTTACGCAAGCCCAATACACGCGTCGTCGTCGCCGTTGTTGTTGAGCGGGTTGCTGCGATGTACGCGCATCGAATCATCGTGCTCCGAAACGAAACGCTACACGCTGGTGACCTCGGAGACTTCAATAAAAGGTGCCTCGCCATTACTACCGAGGTGCCGCCGGAGTGATCCAAATTGTGCCTTTGTTACCGGGCTGTGGCGCTGCGCATCGGAAACATAATTCATGCGGATACTTCACGGAGATTCCACGGAGAACAACAGTAGGCCGCTCCGGATGATTCATCCTCTCGGTCGATTGGGAAGTTATTTTTAGAACTCATGCCGCAGCACTTGGGCAAACAGCGGAGAAATGGGAAGCCACGCCACGTTGGGCCGAGAGAATCATCCAAACCACAGCACACTGCGAACAAATCAAAATCGAAGAGGGCCGGTAAACGATCGGCAATGATTTCATCGAAGGAACCACAGATCAGGCACTCCCTCTCTCGGTTCTCGGTGTTTTGTTTTAAATCACTCAACCATGCTGCATATCGACGAATTATGCTAAACGCGGGAGGGACAAGGGAGGGTTGGAATGGGAAGCGATGCTGTCGAAGATGTTTCCCGTACGGCACACGAATACAGCACGCCAGCTTTTGACCGTTTGTGTTGGTGCGGGATGGTTTTGATTGTTGGTGCTGCTGTTCCGCGGCGCGAGCATGGGACAGTATGACGACTTCCTTTTTGCTGACACAAGCCATAAAGTCAACGTCGACGGGAGCACGGGCAGCAAGCAAACCCTTCTTTCATAATGCACGCCTTGGCGATCGCTGCGATGGTGGACCGGTGGACTAAAAGGGGGAAACGATCAAGATCTTTGGCCTCTTGAACAGCAAACAAACACCCGGCGGGAGTGAACTGTTGCGAGCGTTCTCTCCCCCTTTGCCCTCTAACCGCCGTTCCAGTAATATCGGGACAAATGAAGCGTAAAGATTTCAACGCAGCGCAACGCAACGCAGCGGAATCGTTGGAACTTATCCGGGAACGAATGGGTCAAAAAGAGAAAGAGGGCACTTCCGTCGCACGCCGTTGGTGCTCTTCAGTTCAGATAATGTTCTAGATCCCCGGCGTGGCCGCAAATGTGTTGCGCACATGTGACTTGAACGAAGGATGGCAACAAAGAGAAGCAGCAGCAGCAGCAGCAGCAGAGGGAAAGAGATCTTGATTGTTGCGGTCCGATTACAACCGAGCGAGCGAGAGTGAAAGGGCAAATGGAATCACTAATGAAGGATCGCAGGAGGCCAGCATAATGCGTTGCTGTTGTTGGTTGCTGGTCAGCATGCGCAGAAGGTGTTAGCATGCGTTTGTTTGTGGAGATCATTTTGCAGACCGCCGCGTATGTATTCTCGTGAAAAGCCAATCATTTCATATGGCTGGCTGGCCAGGGTTCCTCGCTCGCATCCCTCCCGTACGCGGGTTTCCAGCTTGGACCCATGTTGAAGTTATTGTTGCGTTCCGTGGTGCGGCCAGCATAATGCGGCCTATGCTAACCCGTATCGTCATGTGGCCTCCCGTGACAAACAAATGTGATGGTGGTTGAGAACGGGACGACCGGGATCCTGTCAACCATTGAAATCTCCGCTACTGCCATCCGCTTGTAGAACACGAACCTGGCACGAACAGTTGTTGAAAGTGTTTCAAAGCAAACGGAAGCTAGGACTGCGCTCGTTCGCGATTTCCTTTACTCCGTCCGACTAACTTCCGGTGGTGTGATGTGAGAATGCTGTATGTTTACGGTAAGTGAAATCCCTTTCTGTTGTCTTGTTATCTACAATTTAAATGAATTTGTCATTCCACTCCATTAATTGTGTCGCTCCTAAAATCCCTCCTTCATAGTGATTTCGTTTGGACGATGGATGAATCAACTGATCGAACGATCTTCCAAAGCATGATCTAAGGTTGGCGGGGTCAGAGATTCGGTTCTCTAGATAAAGGTGCTGTCAGCGCGGAGGTTCTGAACCCCTCGCCCTTATAACCGCTGGCATAAATTAGGAGGAATAGCAGGAGGCTACAACAGCAGTACGGTACAAGGCGGGTCAGCAACAGCAGCAGCAGCAGAAGGCACCAAAGTTCAACGTGACACCGGTGGTCCCAGTAACTGAAGCGCAAACCATGTCACCAACCTCCGCCGAGTGTCGTCGGAAATGTGATGCATGCATAATTCACGCAATTCAATTCGTAGCAGAAC
>NC_064878.1:1667500-1672500 GCF_943734665.1 Anopheles aquasalis | reverse complement strand
GTAGGCGAGTGGTTTTCTTTTGTTAATTCACGGAGAGAACGTTTCGTTTACGTTATTATTTTCCTCGCGTAGAACTGAACGCAGGGAATGGGTCCGAAATATGCACAACCACAAAAAAGGGGACAAAAGATTTCACATTTGACAGGAAGAAAACCGACGAGTCGACGAGGCAAAAGTCCTTCACGAAAATACTTCACCGTGAGTGAGGTACCGGCGCTCAACAATGATAGCCCACCTCATAATTGTCATCAGGTTTTCATCCGTAGAGACCGGGTTAGTCGTCGCATTTTGCGCCCCAATGTCTACTGGAAGGGAAGCTGCGAAAGAAAGAGCAAAAAAAAACAGCAGCCCAAACCACCCATCGTGCCGGCGCCCCTCTACGGGGACGATAATTGAATTGCTCACTTTTTAATAACTTCAACTTGAAATCAAGAGCAGAACCGAATTCTGAGCGGCTTTTTTTTTCTCACACCGGTGCTGGGGTGCTGAGAACCACTTTAAAGGGAGGCGAAGGGATGCATTTGATTGTGTCTGAACGAGCTGGACTGCCACACCGAGAGTGCTAGGCTGATTTATACAAACATTGCACATGATGAAGGTTTCATTTGTGGCTCGTGCCACATACATATGTGTTCTATCCATTGCAGTACATGATGGAAATTCCTTTTTATCCTCTTTCTTCATGGCATGATTTACACTGCGAAGTAGCATAGCATTTCATGGTGCACTGCAGGTGCACTTTTATTTTACTTATCTATTAAACCAATTATAAAAAATGTTCATTTAATTGAACTTTACGTTTCTTATACTTGTGCCAATAATGTCGAGAGAGAGAGGCAGTATCGTCGATATCGATAAGCGGATTGGAAAATGAAAGAATACAATGGGCTGAGCTGCGATTCCTTCATTTGCATTCCTTCTTATTGTGTCCTTTTACACATTTATGTTGTCTCTTTAACGCAGCATAATTGTCCATGGCAAGCCTGCTCGAGGTCTTTATTATTTATTATTGATGGAAAACGTTACCATATCTCTGCCAAGGTATGTCCACTTTAGCAAATTACGCGATAAGATATCGATTGATTATTTGTTCGCTCGGTGTTCCCTCCCATGCAGTGTACTCTTGACGAAGAAGAAGGTAATATTGGAGCTGTAAGAACGCGAGTTCCGTACCCTCTGTTTAAATAAAAGCAGCTTAAATCACGAAAGTAAACCAACTGAGTATGATGAATGATTGTAGTGCAATCGAATGCACACATGATTCTTCCTAACAAAGGTACCAGTATACAGTAGGCGCCATTCCTCCTTGATCCCCATTGCCACCCTTCTCGCCATTATTATTGCCCTCGCCTGGCTTGTTTGCGGCCGCTCGATGCTCGATGCTCGATGATGTTCTTTTCCGTACGCATTCAAAAGAGCTGAGCCCGAAGGAGAGCTTCCCTCATCTCATTACTAACTTCCCGTGTACCCGACGCGACTCTCGAAGTGGGTGGCTTGAGGGTTAAGAGTTGGGAGAGCACCAGTCGTTTCACAGTTCGATATCGGCCAAGTACGGGGACGATACGGCGGCTCAAATAGGGCAGCGGAAAATATAGGTATATTCCTCCTAATTGATCTCACTGCTCACTGCGTGCCAACATTATCGGCAGGAATTGGTTGGAGATGAGATGTTGAGCCGGTGAGCCAGTGAAAAGTAAAGTACATTTTATGTAAAAAGACCCACGTGCACACGACGTACCATTATGCACGTTCTTCACGTTATTATATGCACAAACAATCCCTTGGTACGGCATGGTGGACCCTTCCGGGCTAACCTATTCGACAATTTGCGGATTTTCTTCGCATCCGGTCGCTCGCCGGTATTGCCGGAGTTTTAAGCTGTGTCCTACACACTCTGTACCTATCATGCCGCTTCCATTCACCATGTTTTATGTTTCCCTCAAAACGCGCCCGGCCCGGGCCACATATTTGCTCCGTGCCGCACCGTGCCGTGTTTCGTTTTCAGCGTTTTCCTTCCCCTCGCGTATTACAACTCTCTTCCATGGCATCCTACGGCCTTCGTCAAATTCAACAACCCTATTCCAATTATTTTTACATTCTATCAACTCTCGGCAACGATTTTACGGCCGCCTCCATTTCGAATCGATACGAATACCTCGCGTGGGGCCCAATCATTCCCGAGATGAGAGTGAACCTGCTACTGCTGCCACCGACACACCATACCGTCGTTCCCGCCGTCGCCGCCGCCGCCGCCGGGGGCTGTGTCTTTCCGCTTCCTTCCAGAATCATCGCATGAAATTGCGCCCGACTGCGCCTTCGCCTTCGCCGTCGTCGTCTTCGCTTTCGAATTGTGCTGCTGGCATCCAGCGTAGGCATCGACAATGTTCAATGAAGACGTTGTTCCTTCCTTTTCGATGCCCTTTTTGCTCGTCGCCGTCCGATACTACCCGGCCAAATCAAGGGTGGACTGGGGCAAATAAGAGAAATAGGAAGAAATGGAAAAAAAATTGGAAGGAGACATCTCCCCGGGGGGGTCCTATGGTGAAGCACGAGCTCATATCACCGGGAGAAACGTCTTCTGCGCGCAATAAACAGTAGCAACAGACCTGGAGGAAGCTTCTTCGGCACTGTTTCTCCACAGCTCAGCATATTTTCTCGTTCAGTGTCCCTTCCACTCTACTTTCACGTTTCCATTTGCATTTCCGATTCCGACAGATTATCGTCCTGTCAACAATTCTGAGCAACGGTGAGTTGCGGTGAGAATGGGTGTGTTTTCCATTAAATCTTCATCGATGACGCAGACGGACAGCATAGATGGTAATCATTTCAACTAATTGTCGCTCGACATGCCCCCTTCAACGCATGGATGGTCAGGTGGCGGGTTTGGTTCCACAACATTTTAGAGTACCGCCAATTGTAGCTCCCTCGTGTTTTGTGCTACGTTCTTGGATATCGATCCTAGCATATCGATAAAATATTACACGGCCAGAGAGACCGAGAGAGAGAGAGAGAGAGAGAGAGAGAGAGAGAGAGAGAGAGAGAGAGAGAGGTGGAAAAACAGAGCTTGAGTAACAGGAAAAGGCAGCAAGTAGATGAAGGCGGGGATAGGTATGGCTAAGAACAGGAAATGGATGCATTCTCGAGAAATGCTCTCGTCGTTCAGTCGTTAGTCGCGCGCGCGTGAGTGCTCGACGCGCACTGCCGTTACTGATAAGGATGAAAAAGAGTGAAACTACGGTGGGTGGCCGATGCAGTGGCGCTGGTTGAAGGCGGGATTTCAAAAGATTGCAAGACTGCTGCTGCTGGTGGTGTTCCTGGAGCGATCTTGGTAACGATCTGGCGAGCAGTCTCCCTCTTTCTCTCTCGCGTTGGGACCCCGTTTGGAATGTACATGTATATTTCTTCTATGTACAAACCCAACACCATCGCACCATCTTCGTCTGTTTGTCGTTTTGCTTCATTCCCCAAGCAGCAGCAGCAGCAGCAGCAGCAGCCTCGATTCGCGAACATTCACTTTAAGACTGTTCTTTTCCATATATTTTTATACAGCCTCGCTTGCCAGCTGACCTCCTTCTTCGGCGCTACTCAACACATTCCATTCCCGCCTTGCACCTAGATTTCATCCTGTTTCCCGCTCCCTGCCACGTGTTGGGTGGTGTGTGCCTTTGTGCCATATACATTAGACAGATTTTTGTGCTCCATTGTAATGCATGTACAAGCTTCTCCATTCATCGCCGTCTCCGGCAGTGAAAAGGACGGCTGCAACAGGACAAAAAGGGGAACGAGAAGGTTGGATAGTGCCACTTGCCGAGGCCAACATTTCCCACTGCCACTGGCCCACGGCCCTGGCACTTTCACAGACGTTTCCAGTGCGCCAGGTCGTCGATAGAGAATGCTGTAACGGCGCTGCTCCTAGGCCTCCACTCCATTCCGCCCCGTCGGTGCGGTGCGGTCGCTTGGAGCGATGAGATTCGATCGAAACTGGGACGCGCGGTAGCTTACTCGGTACAGGAGAGAGAGAGGGAAAGAGTACAAGAGTAGTAGCAGCAAGTAGATGATGGCAAACCACACCACAGCCAACCCAGTCAGTCAACCGTGTGCTGCAACCCTCGGCATCGTTTCCATCATAGCAACCTCGGCCACAATATTGAACAGCATCATCAACAAACGACCGCACTGCTGCGCGCTGATTCGATGCGGCGGGCGGCGCTCGTTGCAGATTGTTGCGCTTGCAAGATTTTAATCAATAATAGTAAATTGAAAAAAAAGGCAGCAATTCGTTCATTTCCTTTTTGCGCTTTCCGATCGCCAGTACGCGGGTCATTTGCTTGTTGTACCCTTGCTCCGATGCACTCGATGCGCTCGGCGGAGTAGGCAACGGTAGTTGCCGATGGTGAATGAGCCCCCCCCCCCCCCCCCCGTGGTTGCTGCGATGCTTGCGATGAGATGAAATAAGGATGGTGGGATGGAAATGCATTGCAGAGGAGAAACGAAAATTGCACCAGCTCGCCACCGAATGAGACAGCAAATCAGGGAGTCAAAAAAGGACACCGGGATGGATGGAGCGAGTGTTGTGGAAAACCTGGTGGAAGTGTGTGAGAGAGAGAGAGGGATGTAAGAGAGAACTTGTTGTTGATTATTGGCGACTGGCGAGAGAAAGGGAGATAGAGAGCCGAGAGGATTTTCCATTTCCAGCAAAAGATTGGTATCATCATGGAGGATAAGTATCAACTGGTGTGGGTGGTGGTGCTGGTGGTGGTGTACAAGCAATCATATTTGTGACCATCGTGGCATCTATCATCTGGAGGCTGGTGGAGAGTCGATGTCCGTCAATTGCTTCTTAACTGAACTCACTCGCGGACGCTAGAGGAAGCTCTAACTTATTGCGTTCTTCCTTCGATAATGAAGCCATTTCCCTTGGTCACAGTAAGCACTGAAAATTAACTCAAGTTCTCAAGTTTTCGTTTCTGATTTGAGCGCGTTAATGCCCTTTAAAATAA
>NC_064878.1:1662500-1665000 GCF_943734665.1 Anopheles aquasalis | reverse complement strand
GGGGGTGTATATAAACTTCTACTATTTGCACAAATAATGTTATCGTTCCTGTAGCTCTCGAGTCCGCCCTTTCCGATCAATTACTTGTTGGTTTTAATTGATTTCCCGTTTTCTCATTTGCCCTACAGCCCAGCGAAGCTTCCTATTCGTTCGTTAAATTGCGGTTATGTTGCTCATGAACGAAACACACTTGCTCTGGAATATTCTTCTTCTTTAGTTTTGTGTCGGTGTTTTCTTTTCTACCGAGAGCTTTGGTTTTCTCGTACGTTCGCATCGCGGTTCTGGAGAGATCCTTTTGTTTTTTTGGCTCCCTCTCCCTATCGCTTCACTTAGGATATTCACAAACTTTGGCCACAACATCCTTTTCGGTGTACTTTGTGCACTATTTCACTCAACATACTCATCGCTAAATTAACTTTTCGCTTCATTTTGGTTTCGCTAATGCCCATACCATATACCCTGCGCTCTTTGGTTACAACACACATCGGCTCCGTTCTTTGCCTATTCTTTAAAAAAAGTGTTACGAAAAAAATGTAAAAAGTCATTATTCAAAATAATTACTTTCTGATAAATTCGATTCGTTTTAATTCATTAATTTACACTATACCGGGAGCTTACCGGCAGTAATATTTGGCTTCTGTTGTTTTTTCCCCTCCCTTCCTTCCTTCACTTATTTGGCCGTTTGTTCCCGGTCGAAAAGATATACGACGTCCGAGCATCATGTGGTTCCCTGTTTTCAGCGATAGATCTCCCTCACCCTTCTACCTCCCTATTTTTACAATCGACAAGTTCTATCCGACGACCTCTCGGTAAGGCAAGAGTCATGCCATTCAGTAATGTGGTAATAGTTTAAGATACTTTCGATACA
This sequence comes from Anopheles aquasalis, assembly GCF_943734665.1. Taxonomy (NCBI): domain Eukaryota; kingdom Metazoa; phylum Arthropoda; class Insecta; order Diptera; family Culicidae; genus Anopheles; species Anopheles aquasalis. The sequence goes on along the minus strand of NC_064878.1, from coordinate 1,664,132 downwards.
ATGCTGTTTCCGGATTCCGACACTCTCACTTGCCACACTTGTAGCTACGAGCTAAACGGGGTTTTTTTCTTTTTCGCGAATATCATCATTCTTCACTAACGATGCATGCTTTCCTCGCTTAGCGTTCTGCGCAAAACGCTGCCCGTTACATACTATGAATTGGCTCTAAATGATAATTATTAACCACTTTCGCGCTAGCTAATGGTCACCGGAAAAATCCCTGTAATTTGAAAATCAATGCTCCTTTTCAAACCGATTATCGACACTTTTTTTTTTTTGGGGTAGAGAAATCATGACTCGATCTGTTAGTTTGCTGCACTAGATATTAATATGCCTTGTAGAACTGTCCGTGAATTTACAGAATCGTCTTTCTCGGAGTCTTCCTTTGCCGCACTTGACTAGCTAGTTGAACTAAAAAAAGAAGGTTTCTCAAACTACCACAACCGAAACAATGAAACGAACAATTATCTGCTAATTTGGCACAAGAACTTATTCCGAAATCAAAAGATTCTTTCACCTCCTAACGATCTTATCGAGTGTTCACTTGCGCCTTTCAAGTGAACACGCACACTATTGCAAGTAAGTCCCTGGAGTCGCGGTGGAAGCCTTGCCACCAGCATGGCACAGCATATCGAATCATATCGATGGTGGAAGCATTCTCTTTCAATCGCCAATGAAAACCGAGTCAATGGAAAAGTGTCTGCCCAATCGGATGCAATAAAAAATGCTCCAACTAAGGTTATGATTGGCACAATTTTCTCTCTTCAACGCATTTCAATCACTGTCCGTCGCATTGTTACATTGCGCAAAGCTGGACAGTACAGGAAGGACACAAGTCCTTCGCTTGTTTTTTACACAACTACCAATCAAAGGTTTCGTTTGATCTTTCAAAAAAATCAAAGCTAAATATACTCCACATTCGTTCAGAGTAATAGAGAAAAATATATCGAAGATTCTCTTTTGCGAGAGAAAGTCTCTGAAGCAGATAAAGTTTTTGAAATTTCATCAGCATCTTGCTTAAACACGCTTGCTAAGATGAGCATTTTGCACGTTTAAAATCGATCCACAATGACGATGTGGCACGAAAATCGACACGTTGATAGCACAACCGAAGACTGATGGGGCGTTGGAAGTATAATTAAACTTTATACATTCGTCGAGACCGCCGCCCAGGATTATTATCTTTCCTTTACCCAGATTGCACCGTTTCCTGTCCTAGCAACACCACCACCGAGACAGGAGAGTGTGCCGCGTTCGGTGCTCATCCGCCAGCCACATGCTGTGCACATGCTCCTCTTGGTGAAAAAAGGGGGAAAAGTGGGAATATGGCACTCGGGTTGGTAGGTACGTCGTCGGTGTACATTTCAATTTGGCCATTGTTTGCAGAACGTATCGTGCAGTGAAGCGCTCTTTTGAAGGAAAGTTGAGGGTGTTTAGTAATAATTTTACCATTGTTTCTAGCGGTTGAAGTGGAGTGCAAATTAATTTTGTTCGGCTCAGAATGCAACCCTCGGCAACCACACATCATCGTGTAGAGTTGATTATATTACGCTGCTGGAGCACACAAAGAAGAAGACGACCATCTCTACTAAAATCTCTTTGAAACTATCCGTCTTTATGTCTTTCGAGTGA
>NC_064878.1:1622500-1647500 GCF_943734665.1 Anopheles aquasalis | reverse complement strand
GGCGGTAGTTGAGATCGGGTTGTTTCACCAGAAACTGGTGCAAATAGTACTCTTGGCGTACATCGTTCCATTCCCAAGCAGAACCACGGAAAACACTGATCCAATTCGACGGAGGCACACGTGTACCGTTGGCCAACTGCTTGCCAGGATGCCACACGTAGTAATCACTGTAGGTAGGATCCTTGGTCACCGATTTCGTGAACCAGTCACACTCGTCACTGCTGTGATTCGGAACAAAGTCCAGGATGAGCTTCAAACCTTCCTGCTTGCACGCTGCCGCCAGGTTTTCCAGATCTTCTATCGTCCCAAATTCGTGATGAATATCGCGGAAGTCACTAATATCGTAGCCAAAGTCGGCCATTGGCGATTTGAAAATGGGAGACAGCCAAATCGCATCAACGCCGAGCTCGTGGCGCAAATAGGGCACTTTTTCCATCACACCGCGCAAATCTCCCACTCCATCACCATCACTATCTTTGAACGATCTTGGGTAAATTTGATAGAAATTTGCATGCTTCCACCAAAATTCGTCCGCCAGGCAAACGGCCACGAAGAGGGAAATCACACTGATTCGAACAAGCACTTGCCACATTTTGTCCCTTCAAGACTTTGTAGCACCGAAGAAGGGCGCGAGTGATTCGTAACGAGTGTGGGGTGGCTCGTTTTATAGCGCCACGATTTGATTATCGACGCCCTTTGGTTGCCCACCCAAGTCCGGTAGTTGATATTGACCGTAAATAAAATTATTTGTTCAGTAGACCAACTGCACACACTTCACACATTCGCCCGCGGAGAGTCAAAGTGCAAAAACGCTTATGAGACAACGAGATGTTTGTCGTTTGATAAGCGAAAAGTTCAATTTTGTTCTTCCGGTATCTCACGTACCACCGCAACACCCCTCAAACCCATTGTTAAAACGCATTCAGACTCATTACGACCGTTGATGTGGAGCCGGTACGCACGTGGCGACGCTCATTATTTATAGAATGAACAAACAAATTGAAAGAAAAACATACTTAGCTTAAAGGAAAACCATTTATTGTAAAAATGTTACGTTCTCAATAGATATCAGGTGAATTCCTAACAATCGTTTTCGTTCAATCACAGTAGCAGTGGAGTTTATTGAGCGATTGATTCTAGACCGATGGCTTCCACATTCTTATTGTTATTTAAACCTCCTCTTAAACCGCCATAGCCATAAAACACATTCAAGAAACAATAAAAAGTACACACGAAAACTCATTTGATTATTGTCGTTCGTTTATTGCTCTATTATTCAGTGAAATGTTCTAGAAAAAATAATTATCAGTAGTGATAGCGCGGAGAACAGTAGTGATAAATTCGAAACAAAACTGCCGGCCCCATTGGTCAGCACAATCGCTTCATACGGTTCCAATAGAATGCTCTTAGTAGCGACAGCAGGGCTTCTGTAAAAGAAAATAATTGATATAAGCTTCTCCTTCAATCGTTTGGAACGGTGTACTGGTATGGAGCGGCCACTCACGTGCTGGAATGTTTCGATGATACGCCCACAATCCGGTAGACCATGTGCTCGGGCAATGTGCCATCCATTACCGTGGCATCAATTGTTTCTGCCTGCGGACTAATGTTTGTCAGCACTAGATAGGTGCGTTTATCGTTGGGAAACGATCGTACGATGGCAAACACATTGTTCCCTAGCACTTGTGACTTGTAGGAACCCCACACCAGCGCCGTGGTCCCCCGCAGGTCCATAAGCTCTTTAAACACCTTCAGGTGACTGTTTCCGCTCGTCTCTTGCTGTACCTTCACATTGACCGTCTGGAAGTCATCCGCAAGCGGGAGCCATGGCTTAACGGAAGCATTTGTAAACCCAGCATTAGCGGTGCTGTCCCACTGAAAAGGAGTTCTTGCCGGATCACGTGTACCGTCCTGGTAGGTTTCGGGTGTGAGCTGACATGCGGCCGGGTCCTGAGTGTCGGTCCAGGAAATATCTACGTCATGCATTCCGATTTCCTCGCCTTGGTATGTAACGGTGATCCCGGGCAGGGTAAGCTCGATCATTGCCATTATGTCAACCATATGATCTCCGCCCATCCGTGAAGCAACACGACGCTTATCATGATTTCCCAGCTGCAAATGAAACAAGGAAGTAATTAAACCGACATTGCGACATTTCATTCATGAGTAACTTACAACCCAGTTCGGCGTGTGTCCTGGCGGAATGATGTTGATCCACGAGTCGATTACCGTCTTAAAATCGGACGCCGTTGATCGCTGATCCAGTCGCATGATTAACTGAAAATTGAACGGCATTTGCGAACCCGGACGATTGTTGCTGTCGTTGAAGTACGTCTTGACCACATCCAACGATGACCAAGCCTCGGTCATGAGGACCTTCGTTTGCGTGTTGTGATCCTTTTTGTACTGGTCCATCACTTCCCGCCACTGGTACACCATGTCCACGGTTTCCGGTTGATCGAGCGTGTAAATGTGTCGCAGATAGTTTTGACTCAACGGATCGTCCGAGTCCCCGCTAACCGGCTCATCCGGGAAGCCTTCCGTTTCAAACAACCACGGAACGGCATCGACTCGAAAACCATCCACACCCTCGTCCAACCAGAACCGCAGCACATCCTTCATTGCTTCCACAACTGCGGGATTCCGATAGTTGAGGTCGGGTTGTTTTTTGTGAAATTGGTGCAAATAGAACTGGCCCCGTTCCTCGTTCCATTCCCACGCTGATCCGTACCATGCAGCTACCTATCGACCGATCGGAAAGCGTAGAATTAAAACCAACCACGATCCGATCCGGGTCGCTGTGCCGTTTACCTACCCAATTATTTGGAGGATCACGTTCACTTCCCGGTTTCGGATCCTGCCAAACGTAAAAATCCTCATAGCCAGCCTCACGTTTTACGCTCTTCTTGAACCACTCATGCTCGTCGCTGGAGTGGTTTGGCACGAAATCGAGGATCACGCGTAGCCCCTGATTTTTCGCTTCGCTAACCAACCACCGGAAGTCATCCAGTGTCCCAAAGGAAGGGTGAATGTTTTTAAAATCCGAAATGTCGTAACCGAAATCGGCCATCGGTGATGGGTAGATGGGGGACAGCCAGAAAGCGGACACTCCGAGCGATTTCAGGTACGGTAAGCGACTGGTGATACCGTTAAGGTCACCGATACCGTCTCCATTGCTGTCTTGGAAGGAACGGGGATAAATCTGATAAAAGCCGGCCGTTTCCCACCAATCCTTTGTCGCGGCCAATTGCACCATCCCACTCCACCCTAGCAAGATGAGTAATGTCACTCTTTCCGAGAACATGCTGGAGAACAATGACTAAAACCTACTGCGATGTACCCCACTATCGATGCTAGTATATATAGAGTTTTGCGGTGGAAATTGCCCTCATGGTATTTGTAAACCTCTCAGAGGGCCCCGTATCAGAGATAGTGCAATCTAGCATAGTGGTGCCGAGATTTCAAGCACAGCTCCACTTCAAAGCGTCTTGCAAGGTCTCTGCTAGCCACTCGAACCCGATGCTACTTATTGACACGCATTCTCTACTGTCCAGCCCGGTCAAAGCTGCCGGTTCCCTACGGTGAAAACAATTCCAGTTTAATCAGTATTGTTTGAGAGCTAAACCAACCAACGGTGTGGAGGTCCCTTATAAGCGACCATGGCCAACGCAGCGTGTCGATCGTGGATCTCCGATCACTCATGGCCGATGCACTCTCTCTCACCCTCGTCATCTCTGCTTTCGTTACGTTTGAACGCCCCCTGGAGAGTACGCGGGGTTAAATATAGCAGATTATTCTACAATCAACGTCGCGACACAGTCTTCTTGTGCATCCTCCTATCAGTCGATCATTGGGTGTGACACGGAGATGTTCCGTTGGATCTTGTTGGCTGTCGTTTGCTGCTGTGCGGTAGTGTCCGCGGAAGGATGGTGGAAATCGGCCGTTTTCTATCAGATATACCCACGATCGTTTATGGATAGTGATGGCGATGGGATCGGTGATCTTCGAGGGATAGCTCAGCGGCTCGACTATCTGCGAGATAACGGTATCGATGGGTTCTGGTTGTCACCAATCTTTCGATCACCGATGGCCGACTTTGGGTACGACATCTCGGACTATTACTCCATCCAGCCGGAGTACGGAACGATGGCAGATTTCGATGCTTTGCTTCAAGAGGCAAGGAAGCGTGGATTGGAGGTGATTTTGGACTTTGTTCCGAACCACACGAGCGATGAGCATGAATGGTTTAAAAAGTCCGAGGCACGCGTGCCGGGATTCGAGGATTTTTACGTTTGGCATCCGGGGAAAAAGGCGACCGCGAACGGTACGGCAGGGAGGCCGGCTCCACCGAGCAATTGGGTGAGCTATTTCCGTGGTAGCGCCTGGGAGTGGAGCGACGTACGCCAGGAGTACTATTTGCACCAGTTTCTGGCCAAGCAACCCGATCTCAACTATCGCAATCCGGCGGTTGTGGAAGCAATGAAGAACGTGATGCGTTTCTGGTTGGCTAAAGGAGTCATCGGGTACCGTATCGATGCGGTGCCAGCACTGTTTGAGGTGGCGATGGATGCTGATGGCCAATATCCGGATGAGCCGCTCAGTGGCAACACGAATGATCCTGACGATCCCGGCTACACGATACACATCTACACGCAGGACCGTAACGAAACGTTGGATATGGTGTACCAGTGGCGTGCCGTTATGGACCAGTTCCAGCAACAGCACGGTGGTAAGGAAAGGATTATCATGACTGAAACCTATTCGCCTATTGATATCGTTATGAAGTACTACGGTAATGGGACGGTTCCGGGGGCACAAATTCCGTTTAACTTTCATTTCATAACGGATTTGGGTGCCGGCTCGAGTGCAGAAGATTTCCAAAATACGATCCACTTTTGGATCGATCATATGCCTTCGAATTTGAACTCCGTCGTACCGAACTGGGTGGTGAGTGTTCTTTGTACAACCCCTTTGTTTGTGGTGGCCTGTTTCTTATCAGTGCAAATTTACAGGCCGGAAACCACGATCAACACCGTGTTGCGAGTCGCTTTGGAGATGGCATGATCGACGGTATGAACATGATTCTGCTCTCGCTACCGGGTGTTGCCGTTACCTACAACGTAAGTCGTTGTCGAGTGATGCATTTCTATGAAGCAGGAGATAATATTGAATCCTTTTCTCTCGTTTGCAGGGGGAAGAGATCGGCATGGATGATGTTTGGATATCGTACAATGATACTGTCGATCCGGCGGCATGCAACGCAGGACCCGATCGGTATCAGTATACAACACGCGATCCAGAACGAACACCTTTCCAGTGGGATGGCAGTAAAAATAGTGGATTCTCTTCGGGAAATCACACCTGGCTTCCGATTTCACCCAACTACACGGTCGTTAATGTAGAGAAAGAGCTCTCCGACGATAGTAGCCATCTGTGGGTTTACAGAAATATGACCGCCCTCAGAAGAGCAATCATCTATAAGCCCCTCAGCCTGGTAACTTTCACGGAACAAAACGTGTTGGTGTTAAGACAAAGTGGCGAATATTTAGCATGCCAGACCTGTTACATATATACGATGGTTAACATAGGAAACGGCCCTGTTACGATCGATCTCAGCAAACAGGAACCTTCGTTGGTTGGAGTAGGCATTTACGCGGTGGTTTCTGTGTCCTCTAAGCACCGCGTAGGGGAAGTCGTTTCAGTGAATCACGTCGCTATCGAATCGAAGGAGTCCTTCGTGCTGCTCGTGGATTATTCAACAACTTATGAGGTCATCCATGTATGAGGGTAACCATGTGCCCTTTTTCGGATTCACGAAAATATAGTACCGTGCATGGTTTAATAGAAAATATCGAAATGATTTTAATGATTTACTTTCACTGCACGCTACCGAGCTAAACAGTTTAGCAGCTGTGTTGAGTGTGGTTCACTCAAGGGTAAGTGTGTCTGCAGGGAGAAAGGGGACGGGAGAAACCGAAGTAAATCATAAACGAACAAATCCCTCTCTTCAGCCCATGTATTCGTGTGTGTTGGCATCGCGCTCCTATCCTCGGTCCTTTACTAAGCCAATCATTTTGATACTGACTTTACGCCACCTTTTAAATAAAAATGGAAATGGAAACCGGGAAACGGGGCAAAAATTAAAACGCATAATCAAAATCAATCAAACCGAACCGGAATCGTGAAATACAATGGTTTCAGTAATTTTTGCTGGCTTGTTTGACTGTTGACTGTAGCGTGGCAAGGATACCACACCGGGGGGTGGATTGAATTCAAGACAAGTTTTTGAACCACGACTTACCGCAACCTTTAAGGCTCTTTGATTTGGAGGATTTCTTTCGCAGTTCCGGCCCGCCCGCAATCTCTCGGCTGTTTTCAATCGCCATCGCCTCGTCCGACTCCACAGCCTGCGTTTTGATAGCCTTCTTCAGGTTGACGATCTGGAAGGGGAGGAAAGAAGTTTGTTAGCTTGCCGTTGTAACCTAACACGGGTCCGCATCCTTACCTCTTGTTCGATTTGTTCCTTATGCTTTACGCGCTTGCGTTTCTCGGCGTTGGCCCGGTCAATTTGAGCCTCCAAGCAGGATAGTATAGTTTCGCAGGAGTCACTCCATTGCTGAAGGGTGGAAACGATCTCCGTCACATCGCCCTTGCGTATATCTCGTCCGATCGCATAATCCGTTTCGAGTTGCTTGTTTTTTTGGTCCAGTTTTCCGTGAATGACATCCGCATAGATGGCTTCTATGATCAAATCCTCGAGGATGCGAACGTTCTTGATATCGAGCTCCTCCAGCAGCTCACTGTACGGGATGCACTTGTTCTTGATGGCCAAGGAAACGATCGTCAGATGTTGCAACTTCTTGCGCATCGCCGGGGTAAGTTGGATGAGCTGGGCCTCGTTTTCCATGTACTGGCGGTAGGTTCCGTAGGCGAACAGGTTCAGTGTGTTGTAGTAGTTGGCGTTGGGTCCATTTTGTAGCTAAGGATGGGGTGAAGAATCGTCTAAGTAACGTGTTTTGTGGGATGGGGAACGGTTCCTGCTTACCTCCTCGATGTTTGGCATCGCCAGTAGCTCGCCGAAAACGTGAACTCCGGGTGCCTCCAGCACTTGTTTGATGAGCTCCAGACAGGCTGCGCCCTTGGCCCCCTTGGCCAGCAGCACGTACTGTTCAATGGGATTGTGCGCTGAATATTGTTGTTGCGGGGACGAATCGCAATCAAAGTTCGATAATTCCGGGGCCATTTCGTAGCAGGATGTGTTCAGAAAATCCTTTATCCTTTTTCCTCGCTCCAGGCTCGGACCAAAACAAACGAATGACGTTTGTTTGACAGCGGCACGTTTGACAACCGAAGCGTAAACAATCGGAAAGCGTGGAACGGAAAATTCAAGTTGAATCCGCGTTTGGAGGTAATTTCCCGGCTTTTCAACCCCATACAGCGCCGAAATTGATGTGAATTTGTTACAGATTAACCTCCTAGCACAGCAGAATGTCGGGGATTTTGTTTGAGGACATCTTCAACGTGAAAGACATGGATCCGGAGGGCAAAAAGTTTGACCGAGTCAGCCGGTTGCACTGCGAGTCCGAATCGTTTAAAATGGACCTTATTTTGGACATCAACTCGTGGCTGTACCCGATGGAACTGGGAGACAAATTCCGCCTTGTGCTGGCCACAACGTTACACGAAGACGGCACTGCCGGTAAGCGCGCAAAGGGTAGGGGCGTTTTCGGGATGCTCCAGCTAAACGTACGATTCTTTTTACTTGTAGCCAGCATGGAGTACAACGCGGCCGAGATAGAAGGGTCCCGCGCGGACAGCTTCGAGTACGTTATGTTTGGTAAGGTGTACAGAATTGAAGGGGACGACGCACAGACCGAATCCTCCAATCGACTCTCCGCGTACGTTTCTTTCGGCGGGCTCTTGATGCGACTGCAGGGCGATGCAAATAATTTGCACGGCTTCGAAATAGATCAAAATATGTTTTTGCTCATGAAGAAGTTGGCGTTCTAGGGTAAGAGTGTATAAAGTAATCGGTGAGCGCATTCGACGGATGGAACAATAAATTCAACATTCACCAACGAAGCTGGACCCGTAGACCTGTTGCTTGGCGCTATTGGTCCGTTTGGGAAAGCCGGATCCACAGGTAAATGTTCAACGAAACACTGCCAATAAGTATGAATATCACCAGTAAAGTGGATAGCAAGCTGCAAATTCATGGCTGAAATGTAAAATCCCAAGTGGATGCGGATAATTCCATAAACTAACCATAGCAAAGATGTATTTCTTTGAAGAGATATTCCCTCGGTAGCCTCCATTATCGTCGTTGGTTTCCGCTTAACAAAATCTCATGCATACTTGGATCATTTACCGTTCAGATTGTAGACCAAGAGGGAGAATTAAACAGAAGTAATTTTACATTTTACACTTGTATTTCAATATGGACGAAAAATGTTGTAATAATCGTTGTATATCGTAAAAATCTTTCGCTGGCACCAATGCGCACGTTGAGGTCAATTGAGAATGCCAATATTTAGCTGGAATCCGTCGTGTAACTAGATGAAATAGGTGGTAGTTCCATGGTACCAATGCAAGCTGTCTGAAATATGATTCATCTATGTTAGTGCCTGCGTTCTGTACCACTTTCAAACCAGCACTTACTTAATGAGATTCTGAAAAGCGTTGTGTAGGTACACGTGTACGGGTGTAGCTAATCGTCTAACTTTTTCAACCCATCTTTGATGCTGTGTTTAATCTTAGATCCAGCATCTTTGATGGCATCGGAGGTAGACTCGTCGACGTGAATAAAACCGTAGTAGATGGCTACTGCGATGGCAATAGCAAACAGGATGCAGCTGGAAACACACAAAAAAAATGAAATGCTTTGTACTGCGTGGAGAACGGTGAATCATCGCAACACAATGGGATCAATTTATGTGCATCGCCAGCCACCGTCATCTCGCTGGTACGAGTTTAAAATGATTCTTAAATAGGGCCTTAAACTGGTGCAAACCGATTTTGATTTTCAAAAAACACACGAAACCACTTTGTTTGAGCTTATTTAGTTTCTTGTTGGTCCAATTCGTTCCACAGTAATACACCTTGAATCGATTTCAATGGCCTTGATGCGATGCGCTTAACACAGCAACTATTTAAAAAAATTGGTTCAATAGTTACCAAACGATTATTGTACCGCAGTGACACATTTTGCAGTTTAGCTCAACACTGAATGCTTTGAAATGGAACGACGAACGAACTGTTTGCACAGACTCACACCTTACTGGAAGGCTTGTTGTAGCGGAATTGTTTCTCGAGCTTCTGTTTCAACAGTGGGGGAAAGGTAAAGAAAACGTGCCACACAAACACAACGTAACCGCTCACGGTAATTCAATATAGAATCTCCCTCCCTCCCTAACGATCGCACGCACTAGTTTTCCCCATCTCACCAACACACACTGCAAAACTGACCAGTTTTCCCAGGTGTGATCACGGAACACTGTTGGGCGTTTTCCTTGAATAGGCGCCTGACCGTGAACCTGCACATGACTTGTCTTGACCCACTTTTATTCAAAAGGACCCTCAATTTTGGGCTCTGGTGGGTTGCGTGTAATTTTGCAAGGACATTCTACTACGTTCTGAGGAATGTTCTTTCGAGGCGAGGCGACGTTGAACATTAATCTTGAATTGTAGAATATTCTTACCATTTGGTTGCTGGTCGTCAGTATCGTAGGCCAATTGAGCCTGGGTCCGAGTTTATCTATGTTGCGCTTGAGATTCGTTTGTTCTCAAGTATATACGACGATTAAAGCACTTTAATTTGTACGACTGCTTGGCTAATAGCAGGAAGCGTCCACCGATCTTTCTCGTCGGGCATGCTTTGGCAGGCGGCAGCTCACACCGAGCGGGGAGATTCGCGAATAACTTTAGGTAAATGCGAGTAAATAGGAACATTGGCGATTGATTAAAGTGTAGGTGATGTAAAAATATGCTGCCGATGTTGCCGAGTGAGGAAATTTGCTTGGAAGCGCTTCCGCCTAGTCAAGCTTCTTCTGGATGCTGTCCTTTATCGAGTCTCCCGTTTTGTGCACCAAGTCGGAGAATCCCGGTGCCGTATCATCAACGTTGAGCAGGCCGAAATAGACACCAAGTGCCACGGCCACGGCAATCAATATCCCGACAAAAAGCAGCGAGATAAAAATGCTCATCGCGCACTGGCAACAGCTAGAAGAGGGTAAAATTAACAAAGGAATTAATTCTTCCGGTATCTTCGCAGACTCCGTTGAAAAAGGGCGCGGACTTTCGTGTTCTTACCAGCACACACATGTTCCAGCGATGCACTTGCACATTTTGTGGTCAAAGTTGAGCAACTAGTTTTGCGTTTAGTAAATTATTTTATCAAAAATCGATTTTTCCTTGTTGTTCAAAGTTGTGATGGATGAATAAACAAACCAATCAACCACAATGCCGTTATTGAGCCAATGCTAGGGGTCTTGCTATGTGCATTCCCAAAACGTGATTACACCTTTTTGGGCGTTGATGAAAATCTGCGAAAGAGAAAATTTATTTTACTCATGTGAAACATGCTCTTTAGACAATGATTTTTACTTGTGCTTGCCGTTTTATTAAGTACTCCGCACAAGAAATGATTCTTTAGACGGATATAAAATTTATGCTAAAAATCTGCTGACCGGGTTGCGCGGTCAATCGCCCTCCCCCCACCCATCGCGTTGCGTTTCGCACGTGCTTTTCGTCTCAAGGCAATTTCAATTTCAAGATTAAGGCCCCGAGCCGGCGGCTTACATTCAAAAAGATTTTGAAGATCGATTTTGGACGGCTTAACATCGTCTGATTTACAAAAAATTTACCTTTTCTCATTCAGTGAAACAAATCCTTTCATTTGGTGTAAAATGCACCGAAATCAGTTTACTTTATTATCATACACCAGGTACTTTATAATGCAAATCTTAACCTAATAACATCCGCTGCTCACTCCTGGACTACTTCGACAGCTATAAATACAGCTACAAATATTAATATAAGATAGATTTTTAAATCGTCATGCGGATTTGAATCATCGGATCCTTTTCTACGAAGATGCCGCTTATTGCCAGGGGTAATTGAACCGAGTGTCTTCGTCATTTGTCGTACTTCATACGTTTAGACAATATGAGATATCTCAGGTGTACTGTTTCAAGAATGTCACGTTTTAGTGGCGGAACCGGCTCCATGCTTGATATGATGCAATATGATGGCGCCATGTGAAACTAGGGAACTCCGATCAGCGTGGTCGTCATCGCAAGCACCAACACGAGGGCGCGCGACACGCTGACGTATCAAAACAAACATTTCCGTAGCAACGCACACGTGAGGCGGTCTACTTAAACCGTCTACTAGTTGCAAGATGCGGTGTGAACATCTGATCGATGCCGGTCATTCTTTTTGTAATTCAAAGCGCCTTTTCGGGGATAAAACTCACTCATTTTTACATAAAACATAGCTCGTTGTGTTCAGGGTGATGTACAGCTTCTTTTGATGTGGTTAAAATGGTATTTCATATTTAAGGTTGAAATCTATCAAACTGGCTTGAAATTATCCAGTTTTTCGTGATTTTTCTCTACATTATCATTACTCCTTTCGATATAATCCAAGAATGAGTTAAACGGCTGATTCTATCCTCTACCGGCTCCCATCTTTTAGTGGCAATATTTTGACATCATCATAAAGGAATCGACTAGCACATTCCAAAAATACCAAATTTTCCAAAATCTGATCACAGAAACGTCCTTAAATCGTGATTGTTAAAACAGATTGAATGAAAGTACGAGCCTTTGCTTGCCGTGACGTCAAGCCTTATCATCACGCGGCGGCGAAACCACTCGTCAGCAACGAATGTTTGAATCATCGCCAACAATGCCAACAAGCACCGTGCCGCTCTTCCGCCGCAACTCCCTTCTAGCACCTGAAAATAGCACCGAGACACACGGATCAATTTGCACATGCGCTGCCATTTTTGTTGGAGTTCATAAATGCAAAAAAGCACCGTCTGTCGTTTAGTTGGCCTCTACGCCAAGGAACGATGCGAAACGGAATTACCGTTACAATTCTCTAAATCAGTTTTTTGGGGGTTTGCACGCACATAGGGGGGAGGGGGGGGGGCTTCTCTTTGGGAGAGCGCAATATTGCATCAAGGGTACTGCGGACATCATGATTATCAATCTAGATCGTTGTTTGTCCATCACACATAATTGGCAATGATTGATGGGTTCTCGGATTGTCATCTGGTTTGTTTGAACTCTCCTGCCCCCGGCGCAAGCTTATGCAGGATCGCAAACAATCGCGGCAATCACCGCGAAAGCCGGGCGCACATTATACGGGATCAGTGATAACGCGCACACAAAGCATCCCGAACATGCGTCCGTACAATGATTGACGTGCGCCCGTTGGAGCACACATCCGGCACATGGCACACGGCACACACTTCAGGCACAGGCGCAGGTTCGGTGGCACTGATAACCTCCCTCAGGGTCCTATTTTTGCAAATCACGCTATTTTTCAATCCACTCGTCACTTGATAACTATATCTAAATTAAAGAACATTCCGGTCTTCCCGGCGTAATTTACGAATACTGTTTTGAGGTCATAAACATTTACGATTCGTCTAGCTTGTTTATTTTAAAGCCACCACCAGTAGATCCGATTTCGTATGGGGGGCACGGATCATAGGGCTCAGCAGTTCCAAGCCCCAAAGCCGCGTGAATTGAAGCAAAACAAGCAAGCGTGATTTTTTTATGATCTTTCTCGTTTGTCTTGCCGAGAAGAACTGATGAGCAGAAGAGATAAATGTAAGCCGATACGGTATCACGCACTCTTTCTCAGAAGAAGAACCACGAAGACGTTCGGGCCCGCTCAGGCGATCCGGTTCGATCGCGTGGGTTCGGAGCTGGAGAACCCTTTCTCTCGTGGCTTCTTTCGAGAGCTGCTCTCCTTATTTGGAGATGATCAAAACAAACACGCATACTAATTAAAATGATTTTTGAGTGCCGTTTGATGCCCTACCCCCCGTTCCAAGATAAAAGTAAACATTTGAGTGAGTTGTTCTGAACGCTATTGACACAAGTGAATGCTCTGTGCCACTAGAGAAGTTCTATTCATAAATGTGCTGCGTTATTGTTTATTTTGATTCGACTATTTTTGAAACGCGGGAAAAGAAGGAGGCATCTTGGCAAAAGGACATAAATTCATACGCTCCGTCGAGAACTTACGGTGAAGCACTAAAATCCCTCAGGACCCTCTAGAGGAAAAGTGCGAAAAAGTGTAACGTGTTGGTTCTGTTTCTTAAAATATACGCATAAAGGTGCACGGCCACGATTGTCACTTTCCGCTGTGAACCGAAGAAAAGAGAAAACATGAAATTTGCCTTCGTAGCTGAGCGTCTGCAATAAAGTTTCACAAGCCACTGAAATAAAATTTCATTCAATGAAAAATGTCATCCTGTAAACGTTAAGGGTTGAATTTTCGGATGGACAGCTTCCAGAAACACGACAAAAGGGTGGAAATATGGGTAATTTTTTTAAAAGTATTCAATTTATTTAAAATTAACATAGCGTTCCCTTGGTTGGTTGTTTTATAAAAACTAGTATCACATGATTTTATGCCAAGCTTAAATATGAGGCACTGACCACTATTAAAGCAGAGCAGAATTATGAACGAAATAGCCTCAGTTTGTACTAGCATTAGAGCCTCCTTCTGCATCTGGCAGCAAAAATGTCCAAGGGGATCGATGGGAAATGCTTCAACAAAAAATACCACCTCCTTCATTCTCGATGACATAGTTGCGTACGTAGTGAATGTGTTCGGTGTCAAGCCCTAGCCAAGGAGCCTCGGATTCAAACTGTTCCAGTCCGCCGACTCCGATCAGATATCCGTTGAGCCTAGCCGCCACGTGAGAAGTTTGTAAAAGCTCCGGTGTCAAGCCGATTGCTTTGGCCAGATCGCTGTGTCCCTGCAGCCGGTACTTTTGATGATAACTAATCATTGCCGAGTGGCAGAAGAAAAAGAAGAGAACGAAAAAGAACATGGTCGGTCAGCGCCAAGTTGAAGGTGAGCGAGCAGCAAGTGATAATTCGGGAAACGAAAGCCCTGCCAACTGCTCTATGCTGTCGGTCGCCTGCTACGATTCAGTGTGGTAGTGTAGTGTAGTGTTTCATGCTTGGGTAAGCCCCCTTTCCCCACCAACCATCGTCACCATAGCAACGCGAAGCGTGGTTGATCGCAGTTCACAACGACACGATCGATCGGGGACCTTGGCAATGACTTCGCGGCGACCGAGCAACAGGAGGTTTTCGCTTAATTACGAAATCCTTGACATTTTACACAAAGGTTATACTCACTCTTCAGCCGGATAGAAGTGTCCTGCCTCAGCAATTTCGGTGACAATTTTCTCTGGGGCACGCTGGGTTTGCTCGGTGGCCAAGCTTTCTTCGGCGATTTTTTGTTGCTTCTCGTCGTGATAGAGTATCAAGGACATGTACTGGCGCTTCATCCGCTTCGTTAGCCCGTACTCATGGTTGTTCCAGAACAAATCCAGCAGCTCCTCGTAACTAATTTCTTCTGGGTCATAGTCTATCTCAATCACTTCGGTGTGGTCACCCCTGGATATCACAAACAAACCCGAGAAAAAGCTCTTCAGTATCCGCACACCGTAACACCGTTTGATAGTTGCAGCATACGTACATATTTTTGTAGGAGGGGTTTTTAGTAGTACCTCCCGCGTAACCGACACGAGTGCGCAGGACTCCCTTGGTGGCGCCAAACAGAGAATCGCAGCCCCAGAAACAGCCCATACCGAAGGTGGCCTTCTTGCAATTATTATGCACATGATGCTTTGGTTTTTCAAATTTGCTCTTTGAAATGGCAGCAAAGATCGTAATTGTTAGAATATTGTTGGCACTGAACTTCCTCCTGGCAGAAGAACTTACCGATTGAACCATTTTGTTTGGAGAAATTTGTAGCGTGTAAACTGTAAAAAACACGATGTTTTAGTTGAATAACGAGAGAAATTGCACTCGACAGAGTAGAAAGTGTAGCGTGTAGCTTCCGCAGCGCGCGTCTGACTATTTTAAATTAACGAATGAGGCATGCTACGGTTATATACGTTTCCCGCCACCAAGTGTGAGCAATCTCGTTCTTCAACGGAAAGCTCTCTCTCTCACAAGTCTTATTCTCTAATTGCTGATAATTTGGTTTGATCAGGGATCTACTGAGGGGAGTTACCACATACAACTCAACTCTCCCTCGCTCTTTTGCTGATCTAAAGCTGCTCCTCCACGACACACAAAGTATTCGCGAATAATTTTACTCATTCTGAGCAAAACTATTCGCGAATACTTTGTTTTCTTCGTCAGACCTCTACAACAGTCCCTTCAGAGCGCTAAAACAGTCACACTTTTTATATAAATTGTCAGCTTTTTCTGATGTTCTTGCTTGTTCGCTGTGTATTTGCTCGCTAAACGTTTACTTCTATTTTCGCGATAAAGTTTTGACGGATTTGTATGGAATCATGTTTAATTTAGAATTTCTCGATGAGAAATTCTTCAATATTCGCTGTCGTGTAGACGCAGTTTAAACGGAATCACTTCTTCTTCTTCTACCGTTCGTTGGCTCTATAAGTGAACACTTTACGCTCCTGTCAAAAGTGTCTAAAATATAAATAAATCTGTTGATAAAGTGTGAAGTGGAAAATGGAAAATGAACCGATTTCTGAAGAAATTACCGGGGAAAATCACACCGAAATCGCCGCTGAACCCGATCAACTTGCAGCCGAATCAAACGACGATCCTTACCACAATCAGGAGTACCTTCAACGGAAGCTGTACTTTTTGCTGGAGCACCTCAAAAAGATGCACGCAAACCTACCCGAGTACGACTGTGCGCGACGAGCGATTAGCGTGGAAAACTAAACGATTTTCCCTCTTTCCCAGACAGTATCAGATGCGAATATCTTTCGAGCTGCTGGCTGGACTCGCGAACACTCTGTTGAACGACACAATCTTTGAAATCGTGAAAGGCCTCATGGAGATCCAGCACGTCACTGAAACGCACCTCATGCAAGTGCGAGAAAAGGTGGAAAACGATCACCAGCGTAAGTTCCGGTGGCCACCTGTTCGAGAACTTCACTACTTTAATACTAATCTCTCCCTTGTAGTGGAGGTAAAGCAGTGGGAATCCAAGATACAGGATCCCGAGGAGCTGGAGCACATCGTTGCGCTGATGAAAATCAAGCACGGTAAAAACATGAAGGAAACCGATATGAAGCTGGTGCTTCATCTGGACCAGAAGGTTAAAGACCAGCAGTCGACGCTAGAGAAGGCGGGTGTGCCGGGTTTCTACTCCACCGACAACCCAAAGGAAATCAAAATTCAAATGTACCTTCTCGATTTCATTCTACGGCTCAGTCGACTCAAATTTGAACCAAACAGCAGGTAATAAAAACATCCGTCCATTCCAACCGATTCCAACTCAAAACGATGAACATCGGAGCGAGCAAATACCTTCACGCAATCGCCACAGGAGAAACGGATAATTTACCCGATAACTTTTCTACTTACCTCCTCGTAGACGAAAGTATCGCTGAGCAGCGATACTCTGCTACAACTCGTCAGCTATTACACTTTTCGTATAACTTTGCACTTTTTTAAGTTTTCGTTCATTTAGAGCCATCGTACGGTAGAACACTTTCATTGAACGACACAAAACAACCAACACTTTTCAGCACACATAGTAAGCGGGCTCGTTACTAAGACGAGGGAATATCCGTGGATTTGTTTTATTGGATCACGGGGCCTGTAAGTTCAAACTTTCCAACGCCAACGATTCGGCATCAATATTTATGCTTGCTTTAACAGGCTCCGAAATGATGACGGCACCTTCATGGTCCGAGGAATCGTACAGCTCATCTTCGTTGCCATCGTCCTCCTCCAGGTGGCACAGAAACTGATCATCTTCGTAGGTCGGGAAAAAGTATTCCGGTTGATCCCACGGGCTACTCTCCCGATCCAATCGACAGTGGCCGGTACTGCTCAAATGGGCACATAAAGTGTCGTAACCACTCATCTGCTCACCACAGCCGATGCACTTGTGGATGTGCATCTGGCGACGGACAAAATTAACCACCTTCACTCGCTGATAGAAGCTCAGCCCGGCCACCGATTGATCAAAGTCAAACGAGTGGTTCTGCACCATGTGTTGCTTCAGGACCGCGATGTCCGCTTCGAGGTGTGCACAAAACAGGCACGTTGTGCGTTGCTCTTCACCGTTCCAGTCTGACCAATCCGAGTCGGATTCGGCGTCCGAAACGAAGACGCTACTTTCCTGCTTCCTTTCGGCGATCGGTACGTAGGCGGGTTTCTGCTTATGCCGGTAGTTGACGAGAAAGAACCGATCGTAGTAGTGATTGTCCGGGTTGATGCGCTTGTGTCCCTTCTTGCGCATATGCTCCTTGAGGGTGGGCCGATCTTTGAACACCTTCTCGCAGAACAGACAGATGAGCTGGTTCAGCTTCTCCTGTACCGTCTCGATCAGCTCGTCCACAAACACCAGATGCTCCGGTTTCCCGAGCTGCAGATAGTGTTTGGTGTACAGGTGGGCGATGAAATCAGGCCGCGTTTCTGACCGATAATCCCGGCAGTAAAGACAATCCCGGTGAAAGTTGCGATCCGTGCGTTCAAACTGATGCCGGGTTAGAACTAGCTCCAGTTTCTCCCGCCTCAACCGCTGCCGGATCTCGGCATCCAGCGGTTCGACGTCACTTAGCAGAAAATATTTCTCGCTCGTCGAGCTCGCCGTTCCGTCCGGCAGCTGGTTCAGGAGCATGGCCGAGCAGAACTTTTCCGGTGGATCGTCACGGAATTTCGCCTTCCAGTAGTAGCAGTAACTGGCGAGACAACCGATTTCCTTCACCTCGTCGATGATGAGCCGATGGACTAGGTAAAGGTGGGCCAGATAGTGGTCGGGACCATTCTCCCGGCTATGAAAATCGTACGTTTTGTCGCAGAACATGCACGGAACGTCTCGCTCGTTGACCAACGACGTAGGAGGCTCATCCGCGGTCTGGTCTTTGGAAAAGTTTAACGGGCCGATTATTGAGGAATTCGCTGACGAACCGGCACCATCCGCCGCGTCGTAATCGATTTTTATACTCATTTTCCGGCCCGTTTGGTAGCTGTAAAGGAAAATTCGATCGTGAAAGGAATTGGAATGTTTTTCGTGGTTTTTTCACGATTTTCCACTTACCCGGCTTACTTTTCCAACGAGGACGACGGCGGGCGTTGCAACCGTCTTGAAATTATTGTTAGCACGTACGAAAAGGCCGAAAAGATTGAGATTAAATTGAGATTTTTCACTTTGTTTTCTCTGGGACCAAAACAGCGGCACACAGTGGGCGTCGGGAAAAACGGCCAAAAACGGCAAAAAGTGTGAAATGTTAGACAGTTTCTACACACAGCCAAAATTTGGCGGCTAAAGTCAAAAAAAGAGAACTTCATTTTTCCAACATTTTGGAAAAAATAATGGCAGATGGAGACAAATTTACATCTACGGTACGGCCTACACTGGAGTGCAGCATTATGTGTCTGCCGATCAGCTTAAAGCATATTATATTTTTAAAAAAGCTGTTTGCAGGTGTGTTAAAGTTATTTCGCGATGATTCTGTAGTTTTTCTGAAGTTCTTCTTTTCAAGCGTCCCTACACACACCATTATTTTTTTATATGGAGCTTTTGACTTTTGCCGACAATTTTGACTTTAGCCGCCAAATTTTGGCTGTGTGTAGAAACGGTCTAACGATTCGGGCTATAAAAGGATTACTGTGAATTTGCATTTTACGGTGGCCAACATCGTCTTCGAGCGTGTTAGTTTGGCTAGATTGGACACGGATTTATGAAACGTTTCCTAACCTGCACTGCACTGAATCGCCCGAATATTTTAGAAACAATTTACGTCCAGAAAAAAGCATAAAATAAAGGCGAAGAACAAATGCTGGACCCGTACCTTAACAGGGCGCAGGTGCGGTTTGATCTGGTGCCTGCGTTTGTGGCAATTCCAAACCAAACCAAACCAAACCAAGCGAGCCAAACGATTTCAACGAGCGGGACCGCCGAGTGCGAAAACTGGTTTCTGCAACAACCACAAACTTGTTTCCCAAAAAGGTCTTAAGCACATTTCGCGGGTTGCTTTCGCTATCGGTTGCGGTTCGGCCGCCGCCGCCGCCGAGGAGCTTTTGATAAAAAGGGATCGCGCCAATCTGTGCCCAGTGCCATTGACGCACGCTCTTTTGAATTGGGTAGAATTAAATGCACGTCTCATATCAATATTCGATTTTAAGCGATCTTTCCCTGCGCTTGTGAAAAATCATTGACGAGATGGAATGATTCAACGATTCCTACGATAAATCCCTCGTTGTCGGTGACGCGTTTCCTTCCGCGTCCCAGAAATCCCGATGATTCAATTCAATTCACCCGATACATTGTATGATTCGTGTTGATAAACATATTTGCTTGGTTGTAATAACAAAGAGATTCTGTAAAATAAGAAAGTCATGTCACATGCTTAAAAAGATGCTCCCTTAGTTCCACATTGATTTGTGAAGATTGACGCCACCGTGGTTCGTGGTGGGTGGCCACGTTTGTAAACGTGGCTAATCAAGTATTTAGCAAACTAGTGTCCGCAAGCTCGACAGCCTTTGTTCCCAGCGAAGGGCACCGCATGCACGTGTTCCTCAGAATCTCGTAACCGTGTACTGGCGTAGGAGAATAAAGTATATAGCTTAGTCAGCTAGACGCTTGTCCAAGGATCTCTTCCTTACATGGAGAAGACATTATGATCGTTCAACGCCATGCCCCACGCAGCTGCCTCTGCCTGTATTAAGACGTCTTCTCTCCGAAAAAAACTATTCATACGATAGCAGACCCGGAGACCCGTTTGAGATAAATAGGTCGCACAAGATGCGCGTGCAGCCCGCTTTAGCCACGCGGATGGCTTCCGAGTAATGCGGCGCCCGGCGGTGCGAGTAGGAAATACGCATTCAAACGCAAAGGATGTGGTGCTATCAGGAGCAAGTGTCATATCAGCTACAGCTATGTAGAGGTCAGACTTGTGATGGGGAAGTCGAAAGCCTCCTAGATGCAGTCTAGTGCACAGCCGGCAGCTCTGTTGATAAGGAACAAGGGCCTATGGATGTTGCTTTCAGGGAAAATAGACTCTATCTCGCTGCTCGATGAGTTATTACACTACTAATTATTTATTTTGGAACTCTCGTTTTTTAGAGGTTTTTTCTTGTGCATTTTATGTAATCGTTTTAGGCTAATAATGAATAGCTTTAGCTTAGCTTATTAAATTAATCCACGGTTCTTGAATCTTTTTTTCTTTGCAGGTTTCAACTCTCGTAAAATATTCCAACATATTCAAATGATGCAGTTTCGGCGTGGTAATTCCGTGGCCGAAGAGAACCCGATCACGATCGTGCCCGAGTACAATTCTCTTCTGAATGATATCTGTAGCCTTAGTCGCAGCTTACGACAGAGAAACTTGTTTTGTAAATGAGAATAAAAAGGAAGTAATAAAATTTATTGATAAACATAATCAGCGTGTTCGTCATAATTTTAATAAATATTCCACGTTGCTTCAATCCACATCATCTCCCAAATCGATCCGAAATTCGTTCCACGCGTTTGCGGCTAACATCATGAAACGCACTGTATGGGGTGGTTATAACCAATGAAGAAAGATCACGCACCAGCATTCACTCTCCCGACGCTCAAGTGATCGCGCGTCGATCGGGAATCGTGATCGTGGCGCAAAACGGCGGCACAGCATACGAGATTGCACGTGCTTGTATTTTGGCGGGCGATCCAAAGGGGTAGTATACAACCGTTATGAGCGCGGATGCGTTTGCGAGTGCCATTTAGTACGCGTCGATCGCGAAAGTGTTTGTGTGCCACGATCCGTTCCATTTCCGCGCGGGATTAAGCACGTCGTGTCCTTGGCCACAGTGAGTGAGATATCCTTGGCCGAGATTGGTGCCACAATTCGCACATGCTTATGTGGAGTGTGCCATTCGAGAAAGACTTGTGCTTTGTGCAGTTTGCCGGTCGCGCGGAAAGCAAACCCCAACAAAAGCAACGAAGAAAGCGGAAACGCCGGAAAGGAAAGGAGCCGGAAAGCGGTGAAAGCAGAGCAGCAGAGCGACGTGTAAACGACCGAACGCACGCAGGCGCAACCATTGCTTCCGTTTGCGTAGAGCGGCGGCCACTTGCTTGCCTCTAATTCTCGTCCTGTTGCCGGTCTGTCTTTGGCACGTTGTGGCGCCGTTGTGTTCACGCGTGTTTTGTTGTGGTTCCTGTATCCTAGTGTTTCGTGCCGAGGCGAGTGTCTTTTTGTTTGTGTTTAAATGGTTTGTGTTCTTCTGTTTGTTGGTTCATTAAAAGTCCTGTGATCCCCTAAAAGTCTGAAGCATTTTACCGAGCCATCACGATTATTGAGTCCAATAATATCGTTCGTTGTGCCGAGTGACCCACACGCGTGTTCACCCTAATCCTGTTAAAGTCTGTGCATAAGGAGAGAGCGAGCGAGAGAGAGAGAGAGAGTGTTTTTCTTTGTGACGTCACAGTAATCGGGAAACTACCCTGTCTAGCAAGGGTCGTGAGTCATCGAGCCGAGTCTCGAGTGTCCTTGTGGTGTGAATGAGTATCTAGTGGCGCGTGTGCTCTCTCGCACAAATACAGGCGCCGTTTGTTTGGCGCCAGTCAGCTGTTGGTCGATACGCCAGCTTCTTTGGCCGGTTCACTGAAAGAACCAACAGTAGTTTTCTTCCGTTGATTTGTGTGCCAGGTTCTAGCGAGTGTTTCCGATGGATCGGTGCCGAAGCATTCAACACATTTTCCTAAGGACAAGACGGAGAGTCCTGGTGCGGTGTGGGCAGAGAGCATGGGTCGGGTATCAGCGACCGAAATGTATGTGGCTGGCTCTACTGGCGCTTCAACTGTGGTTCGCCGAGCACAAACAGTACGGAGTCCTCACCATACCTATCGCCGGGA
Source organism: Anopheles aquasalis (assembly GCF_943734665.1). Lineage (NCBI taxonomy): Eukaryota > Metazoa > Arthropoda > Insecta > Diptera > Culicidae > Anopheles > Anopheles aquasalis. The sequence goes on along the minus strand of NC_064878.1, from coordinate 1,625,414 downwards.
CGGTAGGCAAGGCTGACGGCAAATTCTGGGATTACGACGATGGAGTGGTAAGTCTGTGCCTGCGTGTTGCGCGATTAAACTCGAGTGGCACGTTTTTTTTCTTTCATGCGCATCTTGACTGAACTCTAACCTGTTGATAGGCTGGTCCATTGATTGATTCCATCTAGTTGAGAGGTTTATTTTTTATATGGAAGACTCACGCAAAACAGGACACAAGAGTAATAAAGAAAATGATTGTAATCTACAAACATCTAAACGGCGTAGCATAAGTAAATGAGTACGTGGAAGTATTCGTAAATAGGCTTTAGACTGTTGTCGTGCTGGCGGTTGCGCGATAATCTTCTCTCATGATCTACGACTGGTTTATGTGAGGCTGGTACATAAATCGTAGCACAGCATGCGTGTTGCTCGGACTCGGGGAGATTATCAAGGCCAAAGCATCATCACCGTATGATTAGCTCAACCATAGATTGGCAACAACAGCAGCAGCAACGGAGAAGAGTGTTAGAGATTCGATTTGTAAAAAACATTTATGATTCCAGAGGTGAAAGATGAATTGCTTTCATATCCTCTGCTATTACCTCTGCATGATCGATTGATGGATCGATTGAGGTGTTGTAATTGTAAAGCACAGAGTGAGAATGAGAACGGCCAATTTCCGTCTGATGTATGAGCCGCGCTCGGACCGGGCCCCGTCAGTGAGTCAGTGGCTGGAGTCGTCACTAATTATCCTTCATCATCAATAGTTCTCCGCTTGGCAGTTGTTCTCGCTGGCTGGCTTAATGCAATCGGATGACCTATTGCTACCCTCGTGAGCAATGAATCATTGGCCAGATAGCCGGAGAACAATGAATTTTATATCCTCTCTCTCTCAAGTGTCCAGCCATGGATCGGCGCCGGCACGTACTGATAGTCTACTAGGAAAGGGCCGGATATTGCAGTTCTATACGGTCATGCACATGTTAGAATGCAGTTCCAGTGTAAGGCGAGTTTGCGCACTTGAACTTGATAAAACAATGCTCCGTCGTGGCGATCATCGACTATTGGTGCAAGTAATCGAAAGCAGTATAAAAATATTGAATGAAATGCCGTTTCCATAAAATTTCCGTAAGATTAGTCTTTATGCTCCGATTCATGCGGCGTGGCTGTGGCGTTCTGACAACATTCGATGTCACCATTTCCGTTGGGACGACTGATTACCCGACCGAGGCCAAAGTGCACAAAGCAATCGTCTCAATCATCGGAGGTGGGGGAGAGAAACACTGCAACAACCGGGAGAACCGGGAGAGCAGAACCATGGCGGGCCAGCATAGAACGCACACCGCCATACAAGCCAGACGGCCATTGCACCAGACCCGTAATGTTCTGAAGCGTTGCTCATCACTGTTTAACTTCTCTGCAGAGAGCATACGCCCGGCTCGTTTAATAATATGAAAGATGTGTGTTTGTATTCCTCGTACCTTCCCTTTTCTTGCACTCTGTTCTTCCGGTTCTTCCCCGGGCACTATACTCCCTCTATCGCTCTCGCTTGATTCTTTCATTCGTTCCCCTCGTTATGGAACATCGGAGCATGAGCCATGCGTCAGCATCTGCCACATATGTTGGTGGTATGTTTTCAGCTTCGAATGTTTCCCTCTGCTCTGGACCGAACCGGAGCAGCAGCAGCATCATCCACAATCCCGCTACACTGTGGCAACTTTGGTCGATCGGTTACATTCTGTTTCAGCGGCACGAAGATGCATTTCTTTGGTGCATTTCTGTGGCCGTTCTTTCCAATGTTCTTACACTGACTCGCGCACAAATGAATCATGATTTCAATCTCATGGAAAGGCACGTTTTTGTTCCGCCGACATAACGGACGCTTATATGAGCTGATTAACGCAACGCGGTAAGAGATTCGGGACTGATCGATCGTTATGTTGTGTAACTGCTTCTGTTTCCGCTTTAAACCGGAAAATAAGGTCAGGAAATGGTAATGTTTGCCCAAAAGAAACAAAAAGAATCGATTGATGACGAGAAGAGACAAAGCACCCGGCAAGCACCAATGGAAATGCTGTTGACTCCCCGTACCGTCCATACTAAGTAGAAATGGTCCCCGTTGGGAGGACCGCGAGGGTGTTTCAGAGAAAGCTACCACAAACGGTACCCCAGCTCCATCGCGATCGAAAGAAGTGAAGTTATTTAATGAATTCAAATTTCATCGTCGCCCGCCGGGGTTTGGTTGATTGACGATCGGTAGAGAACGAGACTCGGAACGGAGAGGTTTCATTCGTCCACTGGCGTGAGCTGGTTGTGTTGAAGGTCGCATCGTTCGTTGATGAAAAAAAAATGTGTCATTTTCATGCGTCACGCAATACTCCAATTAGATGGTGGCCACTCTGGCGAAGTGAAATGAAGTTTCCACTTTGATGAGGCCAGAATACGCAACCATGGAAATCGCTAAACAAACATGCTCCATCATGCTAACGACACATTTTCGAAGCAGCTTCAGACACGAACAAACATCCCGGCTGGCTACCAGCTGTTCTGAGCGAATGTCAGGCCGGCCATTCCGGCTTTAAGTCCGTCGGGAAAGATTTTTGGCAGCCGGCAGGCCAGCGCGTCTGCCGTCAGCATGGCTAAAACCGTCCAAATCAATCAACTTTGATCAAGTCCAACTCCCGATCCAATGAGCTACCAGCTAATGCCGGGACGAGAGTTTTGTTTTTCCTTCCTGTCTATCAACCATCAGCCCAACCGGTCTTCTTCCGGTTTTCCGCCTCAACAAGAAGCCACTCTCGTGTTCGTGTCGGGGTGACTAAAGTCTGAGCAACCAGCAGCAGCAGCACTTCAGAAGTCGATTGAGAGGTTAATGAAAGTGGGTTGGCAGACGGGCTTGAATGAATCGATAAAGAGAAGACCTTCTATGTTGTGC
>NC_064878.1:1612500-1615000 GCF_943734665.1 Anopheles aquasalis | reverse complement strand
CATGTCATCGGACAGCAACATGCTTTTCATTGTGTTCCATGTTTGGGCTGCTGGTCACTGCGCGTTCGTGTGATCGTTCCGATCTCCTGCTGGGATCCAGCGTGGATCGTGGCACCGGACTGTGGCGTTCGTTTGAACGCAGATAGACAGACAGGCTGGCACCCGCTACTGCCCCGCGGCTTCAGTTGTTTGCGCGGGTGATTGTCGGTTAGCTCTTTGTTTGCTTATTTATGCGTCTGAATCCGGCATTGCATTCGCATTATCTGTGTTGTCCGCTCTTCACATGCCTTTTTTCGTGTTTTTTTGTGCTCCCAAAGCCGGCACCATTGTTGCTGTTTCTTTATCGCAATAAAAAGACACCTTTAATGATCATCCTCGTGCCCTTGGCCAACGGAGAAATGATTTATGGCATGGAAATTGTTTCGTCGAATTGTCGTAAAAATCGAAATAGTTTCATGGCGTCCTTCGATCCTGCCAGGTCGACTCTTGCGCTGGAGTTACCAGTTCTGATACAGGGCCGCTCGGTGGGGCCACCACTGCGTGATTACGATTAGACTACTTCCGTCTCGCCGGGCATCCACTTGGTCCGATTGCGCAATGCAGCCAGTGGCAGTAGGAGTCGCGGGCGATATGCGTTATCAACTCGCGCGACGTACCAGTTGGTGGTGGGCTGTAACACAAGTTGGCCACTTTCGAGTGGCGATCACCCTCATGCACCGTCTCGCTTACTCATTACGAAAGACGATAAGAAACTCCGCTTTTAAAGAGTTGTTGAGGTCATTAAACTCCCTCGCGACTCCCTTGTTCGATGCTCTTCCGCCGATGCGCTTTATGAACATTTCTTGGCATCATTAAACGGTTTAAACACAACGTTCAACCCCCTTGCCAATGCAATGACGGAAGCGTGAAGGACAGTCACAAAATCAACATTGACCCGTTCTTCGGGCACGATGCGTCTCCACCGAGGCGTTGATTGGCCAACAGGCTGTCGATTGGCTGTGGGCAAATATTGATGTCATACCGTTGATGGTTTGTCACAGGTAATTCCCCACTGCCACGGCTCCCTCTTTGTGTGCAACGGTAATGCACTCCAGAACAAAGCGCATTTTCTATGCGCTCGGTTTCCATCCATCATCGCCAAGACCACCTCGGATTTGTCCTTTCGTTACCGTTCCGGACGCCGTCCGGGGACGATTAATCCCTAGCCAACCAGCTGGTCAGCGTTTGTGGTGACCATGACCAGCTCTAAGGCTGACGCTTGTCGTGCACCTCCCCACCCCGGGGAGGCTGTGGCCCCATAAAGGTGTGCATCATGGCCTCCTCTGTCGTGACGATTCGCATCAACATCGCGCAATGGTTACTACGATCATCATCTGCGGTGCGGATCTGACCGTGGGTCTTTGTTCTACTAGAGAGAGATATACAATTTCCTCCCCTCGGTGGGGTGATGGTTCCGAGAAGGCACAACCTCATTATTCATCTGGGACAGAGAGGGATCGGATCGCGGGAAAAAAATACATATCCGTTGCAGGTAGGTAAAAAAGGTGGTGAAGTCTCCAAAATGTAAAAAAAAACATAAAATTATGTTTTTTACATGCAGACATTGGTTTCTTTTTATCAAAAAGCATAATGTAAATACAGAAACGCCACTAGAAATGGGACTGCAGCTTGACAATAATTCACTTTTTGAAAAATGCGAGTCAACGAAACGGAGGCTCCCAAGGGGGTGTCAAGCGAAGAGCACGCGAGGCGGATTAACGCGTCAGCTAATTCTGTTCGAGACATGTCATGCAACATTTTCGGACCAAAGCAGGAACCCGGGGTTCCGGTGGCGGAGTTTTCTGGTACGCATGACAGAACACAGACACGGGGGCCTTTCCTTGAGTGGTCTGACATTGACGAGAGCGGCATTTATTCAACGGCACGAGCGAACGACGCTCGCTCGATCCCGCAGAATCGCTAGTGCGTGAGGTTTCTTCTCGAAGGCTTGGAAAGGGTTTTATTATTTAAACTGTTTTCTACATTACTTTAACGAGTCAACAAATAAACAAACGAACGTTTGAATGTCGGAAGCTGCGTTGGCTTGAAGTATTTGGTTTCCGTTTGCATGGCATCGTATGATTCATCGAAATTCACCGAACTCTTGCATCGGCCCCCGGGGGGCTTGCACTAATTTAATGTCTGGCCATCTCATGCTTCTGGCGCCACCGTCCGACCGGCTGCCAGATCAGAGCTCAGAAATAGCGCAGCATCAGTGATCGACTGCCAGCCAGCCAGAGAATGGATCGCGTTACCAGCAATCCGAGGCAGGTTCAATTCCAAAAAGGCAATCTACCGACGATTTTAGTCTCGGGAAAAGAGGTTTGAATTGTTTACGCCAACGGGAGCGAATGTCACGAGGAATTTCGGCGGAACCACGGAGCGATGGGAAGTCATTAAAATTTTATTTGAATCCAGTCGAGAAATCGAGATCCGAGGAGCGGTTGGTGGATTTTAATGT
>NC_064878.1:1597500-1602500 GCF_943734665.1 Anopheles aquasalis | reverse complement strand
TCGCATAAAGGAATTCATTCATTTGTCTGACGATGATCATGTGGTGATCAACTAGTTTTCTTCTTCTCCGCCTACCGCGCCTAGCTTGTGGATTAGGTTCTTGTGTCCGATCGTGGCAGGCAGCATATGGACACTTGGAGTTTGTACAGCACGTTCGAGTGTTTGGTTTTCGAAGAGACTTTTCAACGAGCGCTCGAACACTTGAAAGCATGATCACCAGTAACCAGGAACGGTCCATCGAATGCCATCTTTCTTTCGGCTTGGGATGCCCACCAGCGAGCGTGAGATTGAAATCAGAGTAATTGAAATGCATTCACATCTTCGTGGATCTTTATGCTACAGGGTGGTGGAATGTTAAGACTTCCTGAGAATTTTAATGATTCCACGGGACTCCTGCTGCTAACAGTTCAAAAGCTTGCTGGTTTTTTTAAGGGCTAATAACACGTGTGTTTGACGATAAGGATGGTGATTCATAGATAGCACCACTAGCTGCTGCGATTGGCGAACGGTGGCGTACTGGGTGGCGAACACTTTCCCAAAATGCAAATCACCAATCACTTGAAGTGACGCAGCATATTAACCGTTGAAAACGTTGACCGATTTGGCGATAATGAGGTGACGAATTTCAGCCAACCGATGAGGACGTATGAGTGGTCAAAAGTGCCAAAAACCGTAACCAAGACGTATGCCAGCCAGCAGGGGTTGAATATGATTATCAGCTAAACAAAGGTGTTTGCTTCGTGGTTGGTCATTACTATTTTGGTGTTAACTATGAATAAATTTCTAGTTGATAAAATCGCTGAAATGTAAAATTAGCAGCTAAATGCCGTTTTGTTGAGAGGCGCATTGTAATTTTGGATAAGTTGATTTCTTCTTACTTCGTATCTTAATAGAGATACTGTCTTTTTTACTAAAACATAATCTTATCAAACAATTGTGCTCGAGGGGTGTTATTCTCATCGAGTTTCTCATCGTGGTGTCAAGTGCATCCCAGCAGAAGATGATGATGAGTTCAGTGACATAATAAATGGTCGTGCGTCCACTTGAATCCACGCATAATACGATTTGTGTCGGAGGCCTAGGCGAGTGCCTCGGCACAATAATTAGGCATTAGTGTCGCCAGCGAATGCAGCATCGACAATTGAAGGAGCCGCGTGTGTGGATATGGTGCCTGGTCTGGTTCGTCCTTCCCGCAGTAATACGCTGAGACAAGTTGATTAATGCGCGTTCCTGGAGTTTGTCAACTCGCGGCTGGGACGGTTCGTTCACACCAGTGTCGCCAGTGAGATGGATTAAGGCTGCACCGACGGCCGCTGCTGCTGCTGCTGTTGGACTCGAGCTGACATATATGGTAACGACGGGAATAACAGAGTAATAAATTTCACTTCGATTAGCTCGATGGCAACATATTAGTTGATTAGAGATAAAGCCAGAACCACCGACAAGGCACGAGCTTATTCGACCTTTTATATGATATGAAACTCTTCTTGGGTCTGCAGCAACCAGTGTTTCATCTTGATAACAGGACCAGAGGCTACCAGAGAGAGAGAGAGAGACCAAACGGACGAACTAATTGATGATGGACGTACGCTTGGACGGTTCTGCGTGGACTGGTTTGCCTCACATGCCACTGCTATCGACAGGAGCAATGGAGCAGTAAATTTGCGATTAGCGCGAATTTATATCCCATAAAATTGTGAAAAATACACTCGATTCACTTTGCGCCGTCTGACATGTTATTCTACATTAGCGATAAAAGCACTTTACCCTTCAGCAGCACACGTTTCTAGTACGGTGGCGGCGCCATCGAAGTCTGTTCGTCGAGCGAGACACCGTTCCATCATCTTTCTCGTTAGTTAGAGTTCATCTTTTGTGTCTGATCGGTCGATGGACCGGATGACCGGTCTCCATCCTTCAACTCCGTTGCATGTTTTGTTAACCTTTCCGTAATCCCGATAGAGTTTGATCCTGTTGTCTGTCCCTTTGCCCAACAAGTGCTGAACGCATTTGAAGGCCTCCGGTTCCGTTCTGATTAAGGGCCGATGTGGCCACTAGTGAGTGTGCATTCGCTTCTGTCGTCCCGGGTTTATCAGACGGCTTCACGCGGAACCTGTCAATCCGTTACGGTCTGATGACGTGCGGTGATAAGCGAGTCGCTCGATACTATGGGACGGGTTTCTTGGGCATGAAGGAAGAAGATTGAAAAAAGAACGATCTTGTCTTGCGATTCTGTACCATCAATGGAATAACCCGGCGTAGCATAATCGAACAGCGGAGAGCCGCCTTCGAAGGCCAACGGTGAGGGTCTAGTAAATCGATGCGAATATGCGCTAGTCTCTGCCAGTGCTGATGATGAAGCTCGCATATCGCGGGCACATCAGAGGAATGACCGGCAGCACGGTATCTCCGTCCGGGGCCGGGATTCGAACACGGAAAAGTGTTTTCTCGCTCCCGATGAAAATCAATGTCCGCGGTTTCATCTCGAGACGAAACTCCCTGTGCTACGGATCGTGTTATCTTTCCGTGGCGTTACTTTGCGTGATCTGTTTAACCGGGATGCTGGGCACCAGCAGCATCAACGAGTGGTCGCTATTTTGGGCCAGATGTTTAAACGCATGCGCCCCAAACCTCGTTAGCATGCCCGTGCGAGATGCTGCGTGGAGGGGACAAGGTATTATTTATAGCACACAGCGCCCGGTAAAGAGAAGAGGACAGGAGGAGAGGAGTCGTCCGTATCTTATCTCTGAAAAGAGAATTACCGAGGACGGTCAGGGTTTGCTACGACACCCCTCGAATCGGATACACAGCTGAGTGAACCGACCACTACCACCGACGACGTTCGATGGGTTTCGCGACGATTGGGTTTCGGGCTGGGTTCGTCGCTTATGCACCTTGCACGTTGAGGTCGTTCGAATGGCGTGGCGACGTTCTTTGCGGTTCTGGTGTGTGCCGGCGCGAGCCATGTGCTCCCTCATCCGTACGCTATCGGAGGACTGCCCAGTGGCCAGTGGTACGGTGGTGGTTCCGATGGTTCCGCCCCGATCGCCTATCCCGGTTATCCGGTCCAATCCGGTCTGATCGGTAACCATATTCTCGGTGCTGCACCCATGTCCGGTCGCTTGGCCATGGAATCTTGGCCAGCGCCACAGGGTAAGCCGACCGTCACCAAGACCTTCGTCTCAACGTCACCAGAGCGTCTCCGTTTTTGGTTTGATTGGTTTGGTTTTTGATTGTGTTCTTAACTATGATGGATAGTTAAGTATTTTCTTTTCCATAAAATCCACAAATCCCGGGATTTTCGGGACCCGGGTTCGCTTGAAAGGGATTTTAGTATAAAACATTTTCTTGCCTCGGTTCCTCGGTCGGTCAACTCGACTGGGTCAACTCGAACGAGTTGGTCAACTCGAACGAGTCAACTCGAACGAGTGGGTCAACTCGAACGAGTCAACTCGAACGAGTTGGTCAACTCGAGTGGGTCAACTCGAACGGTCTCGAACTCGAGTGGGTCAACTTAACAAGAGCGAGAAAATGCTTTGTGTCAACGGGGTAGTAACGAACCGTTTGAACCGCGTTTCAAAAAGTAACCGAACTGCTCGAAATAAAAGTCGAACTGCTCGAATCTCCGCGAAGAAAAAAAAAAAGGAGGATGTCAGAAGTGGGGTTCGAACCCACGCTCCCTTACGGGAACCAGAGCTTAAATCTGGCGCCTTAGACCGCTCGGCCATCCTGACTTGTGTCGGACGTGACACCAGTATACAATTTGAACTTGATATCCCATGGTCGCACACGACGACGACTAATTGCGTTCGTTGCCCTCCCGCCACCCGCCCCCCCCTCCCGTATGAGTGTGTGCAATTTCAAGGACACCGGACGGTACTTTTTTATGGTGTTCTGTTTTAAGAAGTTACTACGACATTTTCTTGTCATCGCACTTCCTCGGCTCGGCTCCGGATGTTATCAGTCCCGAAACTTTATCCTACTCTCGACTCCATCGGTATCGGAAGGAAACTGACAACGATGGTTTGTGTGAAAATGAGAAAAGTTGATTTGCGTTGGCTCTCGTCGTGAGCAAACTTTACTTGTAGCACCTTCCGGCTCGCTTCGGCCTCCCGGTTGAAGGTTCAATAGTGAAGCGCATCTTGCCGAAAGCTATTATCATGTCTTACGTCCTCAATTTGCATAGCCGTGTCATCGACTGATTCGCGTGAAATGGCGCAAATGCCCCCCCCCCCCCATTCTCCTCGGGGCTGGTACGTGAACGACGAGGCGTGTACGTCAGCCGTAATATCCGATACGGAATCTCATCTATGTTTTCCGGTATGTCACGGCCACGCCACGCCACGTCTCCTATGCGCCGTAATGCATTCCTGAACAGGCAACCTCTCCACTGCGATCGCGAGACACAGTCGTTGGCAAACTTTTGATGAAAAGCGTAAAGCCACGACGAGCATTTCCCGACCGGATACCACTATCAGGCAGGGCGGTGGTCGTTCGTTGTCGTTCGATTTCATCGTTCGAATCCGTCCGAGTAGTCCTTGGTGCGAGTGTCTACTTCGATTGAGCGTTCGCGGCCTTAATAGCTGTCATTCGCGGGCGCACTGTAGCGCTTTCTGTCCGTTTATGGACCATTAATCATGCAGGTGTACTGGACGACTGGGCCGGGGGAGGGTGCCCATAAATGGACAGAGAAAGTAGACGAAGTAAGACGTCTCACATACAGAACCCCTTTTAACGGGACTGTCCGTTTCGGCGTAATTACGAGACCATTTTATTACTGCTAATTACCAATAAAGATTTGCAGCGTATTGCCTTCCGTCTGCCGGAGAGCTGGTTGGATCTGAAGTGGAGCAATAAAAAAGGACGTTTGTAGAAGTTTTACGTGCGGTGGATTTGAATAAAGGATGATGATGAAGCGATTATTACTACAACACGCGCTGCAGTGATAAAACAAACTAAACCCATAAAATGCATCGCAAGCATTGATCTGGGGATTTCGGTTC
>NC_064878.1:1585000-1595000 GCF_943734665.1 Anopheles aquasalis | reverse complement strand
CGTGATCCGACTGGGCAGTGACTTTGTTTCTAAAACCACGAACGTGCATTTTTCGATGCAGCTGGCTCTCGACCAGTAGCTTGAGGAGCTGTGCTGGCTAGTTAGACGGTGGATGGCCCCCATTCGCATTGTTACCATTACCTCTTACGCCACTTTGCCCCCCACATTGCCGGTGACCGGATATACTTTCCATTTGGAGCCGCAGCGCGTCTAGCGCGTTGAGTGCTGCTGAAGAGCGGTGCGTGCTCTGTGACGCTGTTAGTGACGTGGCCAGTAGTTTGCTAGCTGGCGCCATTCTTCCGCCATTCGTGAGTGCAATGGCAGGACGTGACTCGGGAGTAATCTCTCTCTCTGGGGGGGGCTAAATCGTGCCACTAAACCGTTCGCTAATCAACATGTTTTTATTGAACTGAATGCCATTAACATCACTAGTTGCTGTTGCAGTGCTAAAAATGGTCGCGCAGATTATGGAGCGCATTTTGAAAGGAACAGAAAACAAACGAAGGATTAACACCAACATCAACACTCTAACTAGGTATCTATTTGCATCGCGATTGATAGTTAGTTGATGCAGTATAAATATGAAGCTCAACTTGGTACACCAGCCCGCCTATTATTCATCACGATCGGTGAGCGGAATTGTCATTTGCAGCAGCAGCACACAGATCTGGTGGACCTCTTCTACATTGATGGGACAGTTCGAGTTCGAGTGTCAATCATATTCGATTCGGGGCGAGGCGTGTTTGTGTGTGTCGGCATGTTGGACCAATTCCAACAACTGAACCGGTGGTTTTCACCCTGGGTCGTTGTCAACAATAATGCTGACCCCAAATGTGGACCCGTCGCCATCGCCATCGTCTAGGTCATCTAAAAACATCCGCCACTTGACTCGAGTGTGGTTCGATTGTCAGTTCCAGGACATTTCGGAAAGCGGGGAGGAGGCACAGTTAACAATATAAATAAAATCCATATCGTGCAGCTCGACCATCGATGCTGGATCGTCTGCTGGCTGCGCTCCAGCCAGCCATCCAGCCAGCCAGCCAGCCATCCAACCAGCCAGCCAGCCAGCCTGCCTGCAATTTCAGGATATGGGGAGGTGATTGTTCTATTCACAGAGTCCTTTTCACATTCGCTCCAACAACATTCCGCCTGTTCCCGGGCGGAAGTTCCGAACCCGGGACGAGGTCCATTCAACATTGAAGTTTATCCACTTGAAATCAATCTCAATCAGACCAATTTCGATTCCTGGTGAGTTCCCTGGTGTGCGCGGGAGAAAGGACAGCAATAACAATCCTGAATGAATGCCAACATCAGCAGGCAGCTTGCCAGGTATACCGGGGAGCGGGTCCCCTGCTGCTGTGTGCTGCAGGTGACAGCAAGAATACATGAGAATGACCCGGTATGAGGTTGGACTTGGAGTTGGATGTAAGGAGTTCGGAGTGGCTAATAACTAGCATCACTTGATGACGCGAGCTAGGAGCTGTCACAACTATTAGTTCAGTTTTGTGCAGCTTCATTTCACCGGAATCTAGCGTGTGACGCATGAAAACCACGGGATAAACCCCTAGCGCGATCCGGTAATCCTCGCCGGCAATCCAGTGACGACTCGCGACCATTTTGGGATATTTATAGCCATTCCAATGGGTCACCAGTTGGCGGACCAGTATGACCACAGAGAGCTGTGTTAGATCCGTATCATGAAGGATTCAGATCAATGTTCAATCAGCCATCGACGAGGAGAGACGACAGAAAAAATGGCTGATCGAAGCAGCATAGGAAAAAAATCCCCGCAAAAAAAAAAAACGAAAACCCCGGGACGGTACTTTAAAAACCCACGACATGACGTGCACAACTATTGATTAGATGTCGTTCGGTTTTATGGGTGAACTAAGAGGAGGTGCCCGTAGTGTGTGTGTCCCCATGGTATCGACTTATCAAAGCTCATCGTCAGCTTCACACCGCACCGGGTATCCGAGAGGCTAACGCTCGGGAGAAGAGCGCAAAAAGGATTTCTGTCGATTGAGCCATTCCTCCCCCCGAAAGGGTATTTTGCTTAGTTCTACTTCGCTTTCTTCGCTTTTGGTGGTTCTAAAACCGACGGAGGTCGTTTCAAATGGACTATGCAAATTGCTCGTTTGGCATTCCCTTGTCAACCGCAAGGATTGGGGAGGTTTAGATGATCCGATATCGTCATCGATCCCATCGATCTCGGCACCGGATAACGACACCAGTGCTTGTCCAACAACTGCTTTAATGGTGCCGTTCGTTTTGTTCTACTTCGACGAAACCAGTGTCATTCGTGAAGTTATGATGGCGCTGGCGTGTGGAGTGCTGGTGGTGGTGCAGCTTAGCCAACGATAAATGGCCCCCTCGGGACCACACCGGGCATACCGTTTTGATTTTCGAGCATTTCTGCTTCGGGAGCAATCTGTTGGAAACGATGCCTTCTGCTCTGTGTGCGGATTTTTTTTTACTTTGTGTTGTACAGAACCAGGGATAACATGTTCTGTCATTCTTTTATTCGGTCAAGTGTCGGTGTTCTTGCTGAGCGAACGCAAAAGAATCATGAGCCTATCTTCCCATCCCTCGGGTTGGCGAGCGGAAATTGATGGCTGAAAGCTTTCTTGATACAATTTCCGTAATTAAAGATGCCAAAGCAGCGCGAGGACCGCCTAGATAGGGCCTATAGAGTGCGTACCGGATGCTTGGAACACTGGACACAAAGTGCTTTCGTTCGTGTGAGCGATGCGTGATTCTCACGTTACATGCGATGCTTTTACCATTGTGGCAAGCATTGGCATTGGAATATTATTATTTCATCTGCATTCCGCTGCTCATAGAATGGATAAGAGGCATATGCGAGGCTAACCTCTGGCAAGCGTTTAATTGAAATTGATTGAGACGTGGCGCCACTGTGCTGGCTGCCTTCTTGCCCGGACCATAGCGAGACAATTTGATTAAAGACCGCACAGAAGAAACCAAAAAAAAAGGAAGAGAGAATGGAAAGAAGAAGCTCCTGCAGCAGATGCCACTCAATTGGCCACACAGCTGGCCAGCCGACAGCGAAGGCAAAGTGAAACGAAGAGAACGATATTGAAGCAACTGGTTGGTTGGTTGCTTGGTCGGTTGGCGGCGTCGGTTGCCAATTTCTACCTCAAGGACTCTATTAAATTGCCGCCGGATGTAGGGCCCTGCTGAAAGGGCAAAGGATGCACATTTGTCCGCGGTTCCTGGCGTCCCCTCATCGGTCGGTTGAAGCTTTGTTTTAACTTCCTTTCATTTATTTTTTTCCAACCCCCCTTTCAACACGATCCGATCGTGGTCAATCGAGCAAATGGTGGTGGTTGATGTAGCTTGGTGACTGTGCTCTGTGCTGCTACCGCATCCTTTGCACCCAACGCAGACCATAATTCAATTGCGATCGAATTGATTTTTATTGACTTGTTCCTTCCCTGGGCACTTTCGGGGCCACTGTTCGGAGCCGGGCGCATATTTGGGCCGTGCCCACTTCCGGTTCGTGCGGTGATGTTGTCAGAAAGGGCGAAGCAATTAACTCTTTCGTTCTGAAACGATGATAGCAACCAAACACGAATGGAAAGGTTCATTATTATGATCGCATTGTTGTTAATGCTATCACGCTATCAAGCAATGGATTGTTTTTTTTTTATGTTGGAGATCAAGTGTCCATTGATCGCATCGATTGTGGTTATTTGTATAATTCTTTCAATAAAAATATTATTAAAATAACTTTTTGCACAATATTAACTTTAATTTCAATTTCTTTTTAGCAAAACTATTTGATGCAATTTGGTTACCTAGAAAAGTCCAACATTGAAACGGGCAACCTTAGAACAATAGACGAGTTGGAGCAGGCCGTGCGTAAATTGCAGGTAAGTCACTGAAGCACATCATTCTGTGGGAATAGTTGTTTTCATAAGCATTTTTTTCTTCTCTTTCATGGTGCAACACTCGCGAAGTCGTATGGCAACATCAAACAAACGGGAAAGGTTGATCCACCCACCCTGGAACTGATGAGGCGGCCCCGATGCGGGTCACCGGATTTTCGCGACTCGCTGGACTTTCTGGCAAACAACGACGAACGTCTGGAGTCACGCCGGAGAACACGCCGATACGTTAAGCAGGGTCAGAAATGGCACAATCCCGTCGTCACTTGGAGGTAAGCAATGGGGTAAGGAGGGAAGGGGAAGTGTCTCTTCCGCACTAATACTCAATTTATTACTTAATTAAATAAAAACGTAATCAGCCAACGCAACTGATTTGGAAAAGTGACACTTACCGGGACCGAGGAGCGCGAGACCGCGGGGTGGTGATGGAATGTCTGTTGCATGACAGAAACAAATTGACAAACTCCACCCAGAGCGCAGCTACCGAGTGTTATCTTAAGAAAAGGAGGAAGAGAGGGAGGTTTTCCACAAGCCAAGCTCCAGTCGGACCGTAATTGAACTGTAAAGCATTCCAGGGGTTCTGCGAGTTACTAAACAGAATTGACAACTTGAGTGATTTCGAATCCCGACGCTTCTTCAGAATGTCTTTGTAGGAGTGATGGTGGTGCTAATTGTACGCTTAATGAAGTACGGATAATTGACATCCTTTCGGAAGCCTTTCGGAAGCTGTAAACCGGAAAACATCTGCTCGGTTGCGCAGAACAAACCAGCCAGCCAGCCAGCCAGCCAGCCAGCAAGACGAGCGAAACGATGGGCGATGGGTTTGTCTGGAAAACAAACGAACATTTAGCACATCCGGGTTCGAGGACCTGCGTTTGCGTTCTTCCAAACTGGAAAGTTAAACTTTGAAATCGAGAAAGTTCCACTCGAAGAAGAACACCCTCCTGAAAGGTCAGCTGAGGTCTGTCGTCAGGCCAGGACATTAGTGGCCGTGACAGGAAGTGTAACCACTTGTTGATTCGACTGCATAAAGTATGTCGATGCGTTGATGCTGTCCGGGGCATTTTTTCTTTTCGTTTGAAAATTTACTCACGTGGCCACCGATTGATCGATGGTGATGCGTGTGAGTATGTGAGAAAGAGAGAAAAAGTGAAGCTGAATTTATTTTCGAGGAAAAACTCTGGTTATGACTTGAATGAGTACAAAACGAAGTTTCATTTCCATTTACATCACGTGCCGAAGCCAGCGGTCACGTTGCACGCCTCTGGCTGTGTGTGGGTGTGCGGGTATGAAGACTTTGACAAAAGTATCCTCTCGCAGGACACATTGTGAGGATATGGGCGAGAGCTTGGACCTGCCACAACCGGTTGTCACGGTTGTTGCATCAGACCGGCAGCGAGCGGAACAAGCGAGAAACCTTTCAAGGATTGCGCTTTGTTTCCGTCCTAGAGGTGAATAATGTTTTCCACTTTCCAGCCCGGGGGGGGCGGCAAAACAATTGTTGGAACTTGAGTTGGGCTAGCAGTTCCACCACCAAAGGCGCGTTTGTCCAGGTCGCTTCGCTATTATTGAAGTCATAGCATGTTAAGTAAGTGAAGTTGGTGTTGTTCCTCACAAACAGTCCAAGAAACCCCTACTAACGCTAGTAGGCATGCCGTTTCTATGCAGCTGTTTGACATTAGGAGTAGGCTGGGTTTAAAATTGCAGCTCCAACTCTGAAAGGCACAAAGAGTGTGGTACGAGAGCGGACGCCCAAGCCAAATTAAAATTGTTTGCACAATCAAGGAATAAAATAATTAATTATCCAAAAGGATGTAAGTGGTCGGAGCTGAGATTGCTTCTCGCCTTGTTGGCCGTGCAACCACTTTGGCACCGTGACACCTATATTGGTCTCGAAACAAACTACTAAACCATTTACCGATGCCGTTGTCTCCCGGTAGTTTCCTGGTTGCTTGGATGGGCTGACAACACCGTCGACGACGACGACGAGGACGACGACGACAAGGTTCGAAATCGAATTTTAATTTCTGCGCGTTCCATATCGACTGTAATTAGATTTTGGGACGGAAATCTTCCGGCGCTAAGCATATTTTCCATTAAGACCGGCGGCCCACCGGAGACCAAAACGCCAAACGCGCGGGGTGGTGCGCCACCATCTTCTTCCCGGGCGCCCAAATGTGTTGCGGAGACCGAGGCGACCGAAGCAATTTGCTACTAATAACAATAATTAATATATAATGTAATATTATTATCCCCTCACTGTTCTGTGTCGCTGTGTTGGCGCAGGCAGCAAGAACGAGAAAGAGAGAGAGAGAGAGAGGCGCTTGGTGTGCATTTGGGTGTGTTGCCGGTTTCACAGCCCGTTGCATTGAGCCACCGAGCGATGGTGAGCGGTCAAGGACGAGGGTAGGAATCTGCTCCGCCACGTCTTCGGTCGAAGCACTTGCCAAGCGATGCTCACGGTTCTGCTGCGCCCTGGGAAAATGCCTTTAATTGCTTTTTGTGCGGGCATTCGTTGAAAGCATTTCCGTTCCCTTTTTCCACTCATCAGACTTCCGTTTGCGTTTAACCCCTTTGTATCGTCCTGGAATCGTTCTTCTTCTTCAAGTTGCTGAGAAGACAAGACAACAAGACAAGGCACAAACTACGGTGAGCATAGATTTCTGACTTACAACCGTCACGATGGCCATCAGCTTGAGTTTTTTTCTCAAGACACACATTTTCTTTCTTTCGAATATGTTGCCCCAAAAACTGAATCTAATTGATCGCCTCAACCGATGGTCTCAGCTTTCCCACAGCAATTTACCCTGTGGCCTTGTGGTGGAGGCTTTTAATGGAACGGACAGCCACACACCCGAGTTTGTGTCCGATATAAACGTATCGAATTGCTCGAATGGGGCCCTGCAATTCGATCCTGATTGCCAGATGCAGATCCTTCTCGCACTCTCTCAGGACTCTTATCGACATAATTCAAGCGGGCACGTGGCATCGTTGGCACTCGGATGAGTTGGTTAG
This sequence comes from Anopheles aquasalis, assembly GCF_943734665.1. NCBI lineage: Eukaryota > Metazoa > Arthropoda > Insecta > Diptera > Culicidae > Anopheles > Anopheles aquasalis. Next base: position 1,588,080 of record NC_064878.1, on the reverse strand, counting down.
CGTAAAGCGGAATGAAAACCATTTGCCTTCCCCCGGCACGCGGGCCCCTAAATCACGAGCCTCGTCTCGCCTCGCCTCGCGCTCAATGTAATATTGTTGGCCACCTGCTGAGCGGCCCACTTCTATGCCGTTGCCGGTTGGACTAATGGATGGATGTGGTCGTCGTCGTCGTCATCACCACCAACTTTCCAATCAGATCCACACAGCACCCCCACAGGCTTCCGGATCAGACCGGAGGAGGTGCAACAGGTCGCCTGGCAAAGGCAAAAGATTTGGTTCACGTCTGCGGTTGACATCCTCGTCCTCGTTCGATGGCCATCACCGTCACCCAGCGCTGCCTTATTCTATTTTTTATTAGATTTGTGTAAAATGGTTCGCGCGTGACGGTCATTCAATATATAGGTGTCCACCTCTCCTGGCGGCCAACCGACCGCCGGATCCTTAAAAAGGGTTCAACAAAATCCGACACAAAGGTTGCGAAGGATTTATGGGTTTCGCCTGGCCCTCTCACGTCAACCACGCGTCACTTGGGGCCGGAGGCAGGCCAAGGAATTAACCTTCCCCAAAAAGGGTGGGGGGGGGGGGGTGAACGGGGCTCCAAACTCACACAACAGCCTTTTAACGCTCCTTCCTCTCGCTCCATCCATCTCGGCAGAAAGGGATAATTTCAGCGACGGCAATCACGCTTGATCCGTGCCTTCGAAGATCACCTCCGGGGGCCACCGATGCCGATGTGGGTCCGGAAATGTCGACACATCTTTTACGATTGTGTCCATGCTGGAAATCCTTTCTTGTGAGTCACAATTTAACACCCTGGCGCTCTGGTCTGGGCGCCAGTCCAGTCGGTCCGCACGCCACCGCCCTCCAACAAGTATAATGGCAAATGTCAATTCTTTTAATTTCATCACACACATTTTCCATCGACCGCCACTCTTTCCACTCGGTGTCCGGAACTGTGTAATGGGTTCCCGACCGACCGACCGAGTCTCTTGACATGCTCGCCGGTGAGCCAGCCATGCACTTAAGCATCAACATCCTTCGTGCAATTGACTTTCAGCGGGTTGCTGGCTCGCCGTGGAAGAGCGGGCGAGTTGCAAAGGGAACTATCCATTTCCGCTGGACAGGCCAGTACGGGGTTTGCGTGCTTTTATTGACCTCTTCGGTCTGGAAGCAGGGCCAAGAGGATCCATGGCGTGCGGTTTCGGGAGGTTGTTTTGTTTGCCAGTTTGCTCGGTTTTTATTAATCTCTCAGACGTGATGCCATTACTCGGTCCGTTTCCTCACGGCGACGATGGGGACGAGGACGACCACGACGAACCGACCGCAACACACGTCATCACGATCGGTGTCAATGTTTCGCGGTGAGGGCAAAACCATCCGCTGCCATCCTTTCGTGTGTTTGGCATGCAGGGAAAATGCACAAAAAACTCGCGTGTTTCTACGTGTTTCGGGTTCCGTGTGGCTACGCTTTCCATTTCCATTTTCAGTGTAGCTCTAAGCCGGGGGTACCTGAAACGAATGGGAAAGGATGGAATTGAAATGGACCTTTCTTATCAACCGGGGATCAATCGTGTTGTGTTGTTGAAGCATATAAATGCAGAATTTGTTCGCTTCAAGAAATTTAATCTAAGAGCACTTGTTGGTGAGATATTTGCTGTCAATTCAACCACCACGCTTACTGAGCATATTTAGGAATGTTGAAGTTGGAGTCTACTGAGCAAACATGTGCTTCATTTTGACGATTGGGAACTTTTTCATAGCGAATCGAACAAAAATTCTCTGCAAATGTCCCCAGACGCCGAATCTAATAATGGCGCGCCGATCGCGAGCTGATGCGAGACCGTTAAACGCTTCTCTCGCTCTCTCTCTCTGATGTGCATTTAACTGCCAATGAGGTCGTTGTCAAAGCATCATTTATGCTGCTCCTGCTGGCGCGTGCAAGTAGTAGACGAGCAAGATGAAAAATAGGAAGGGAGGTGAATGGGGGTCCTCGGTGTTTGACAATTTAGCATGCAAATCGTTTTGTACGGCAAACAGCAAATGAACGCCCGCCTTAATGCTGCTAAACATTATCGTCCGCCATCAAGCCATCGGAGGCGCGCGCGTGGCGTCTGCCAGCCAGCCAGCCAGTCAGCCTGGAGTGTCGCCTATCATCGTTGAAGGGAAGTTTAAGATTAATACCAGTGTCACCCATAATGAGGCAACATGAGAGTGAGATAGAGCGAGAGACAGAGGTTTCACCGGTGGTGGAATGGAGCAAAACGGGGGGATGAGCCCACAATAAACTCTTCTTCGAATCTGTTCCTCCTTCGTCTCTGCTGGGGGAAGCAGAGCTGCGCTGCGATCGTACACTGGCGGACGACGTCACTATTGTTGCGACAGTGCAGAGCCGTCTCATAACCACCAGCACCAGAGTCGCTAATGATAATGCTGCTAGAGCGAGCATATTATAGAACCAGAACCACTCCCACCACGCCATGGCACTTTGCGATGCGGTTGTACAGAGATTTTACTTTTTAATATTCACTGTTCGGCCCCCCCGTTGTTCGGGGGTTAAATATTTTATGTGTGAAGCAGCAGCAGCACACTCTGTTTCTGCTGCACAGTTTTTGTAGCTCCGTGCGGCCTGTAATCATCATCAAGATGAGCGGCCACTAGCAGCGCTGGGCGTTGAATTGAATCCAACGCTCGCCCATCGGTCGCTCAGCAGATCATCCAGCATTTGTCATCATGTGCTGCTGAATTTATAAACAGTACAATCAACAACACAACTTCTTCTGCGTTGCAATAAAAAAAAGGGAAGGACAAAAAGGGCCCGGCTGAACTGATGTAATAAAAAGTTATAATAAAAATTCATGTAAAATGCCATTCGAGGCGCGCGCGCGCACGCGGAGGGTGGAACTCGCCAAGATGTCTGTCATTAGGAGGAGTGGGCCCAGAGAGGGACGAAGCGACGAAGAAGCTCAAGTGACGGTGAAAATATGTGTATGCATATTATAATTTACTGCCAGTGTCGCGTTGCTTCACGGTTCCTTCAAAAAGACGTCACACAGCCGCAGCACGCGACCGCCAGGGAAAGC
>NC_064878.1:1567500-1580000 GCF_943734665.1 Anopheles aquasalis | reverse complement strand
ACACGATATGATAAACAGCTTATGCTGGAACCGTTTTCACGCTTTCTGCTTGCACGTGCCACCTCGAGGCTCAATTGTTCGCGATCGTCGATGGCAATAAATTTATGATAAATAAAGAATTATTTTATGCGCGCCACACCGTGAGCTGATCCATCTCAGGATAATGTGCTCATGAAGCTGAAGGTTCGTGTTGGTGGAAGGTACTTCTGTTCGTACTCTAGCACTAAAGTCCTTGAACTTCCATCTCGCTTCTCCTTTCTTGTTTGGTAAACGTGGGGATTCATTCGTTCCGCAAAACTATTTCGTTGTTCACAGTATTATGCACTCGAGCGAGCATCGTACATAAGCGGAGGCTTATTCATTCCCTGGTTGCTTCCTTGTCACTCCAGTAGATAGGGTTCGATTTAGGTTTAAATCAGCATCCGTATCCTGCCAAGTCTGTCTGCTTGGTTGTCGGTAGTTCACAAAACTGTTAAAGGAAAGAAAAAGGTTAGCATCGACATGAGACGACGACCTGTTGAGTTATGTACAGGATTGGGATGTTACCGTTTATGTAATGGCCAGACGTTTCACAGCTTCCTCCATTAAGCCGTCATAAAACTGAGAGAGAGAGCAACTTATACGTCTTCTAACTGTGTGAAAACTGAATAATTACGACCGACGCTCGAGGGATGTCCGGTATCGGACTATATGTAATACACCTCACTCCATATCATGTGCTATCATGTGTTTAATCGCTCTCGAAACCCAGCACACCGGGAAACCTGCTACCGGGCCATTCACTCCTGTTACTGACCAAACAGCTTTGCTTAGATATTTTCCAAACTAAAAAGTATTAATTTTAAAACTTTTCCTAACTAACTTACCACAACGTTTTTGTTTGTATGGTTTCGGCACCCTCCCAGGGGGGCTGGGGCGTGTTTGTTTAGAGAAAAACCGAGGGTGGCCTTCCGCTTTCCTATTCTTCATTTGCCTTCATCCCGCAGCTACAGGTGTCACCACGCCGGTGGCTGTCAATCAATCGATGGTTTGCTTTTTGCATTCCATGGAATGCAATTTGACGGAATTGATTCAGTTACCGCCGTGCTGTCCTCGCTAATTAATTAAGTTTCGTGAATGTCGCGCCCTGCGGGAAAGTTTTGGGTAAATTTTGGCTTTTTTGGAAGTCCCCTGGTTGCTAGCAGGACCGCATACCGAGATCAGAGGTAGCTATGATCCACACTTTGGGGGTTGCTAGCCAACTAGCTATCTAAGCAGGCCTGTGTGCAGTTCCAGGGATGTCGGGAAATAATGGAAACATCGGGGCCCAACCAGGCGCTCAGTCACCGAAGGTAGCTCGTATGTATCGCGGCACACAACATCCGGGCGGTAGTCGTGCTCACATCATCTTCCCTCGATGGGACAGTTGTTTAATGATCAAGGCTGTGAAATACAGTTTAGAAGTACATATCCGTACCAGGACATGCCGGGACATGCTTTCAGGTTACTCATGACTGAGCGAGAAGGCACACAGCTTTGTGTCTCACTCTGCCCTTTCCCGAATGAGATGTAACAGCTCCAATGACAGCTGCCGTCGGTGAGCCGTCGACGATAGTTTCCGGTGTTTCCCGGTGGTCCAAGGGAAAAAGGTTTAAAATCCTCGTGAAATAGTGGCGTCTACCAGGGGCTAATGCTTTGTAGGATGTTGCTCTACACTAAGACCAGACTGTTTATCTAAACACTATCGAGCAACATTGAAAACAAGCCTCCTTCTCAATCATCCTTACCCCTCGCGCCGTGGCACAAGATCCCTGGCTCGCTGATGGTATGGCGGCGGGTACATGGTTGTGTATTAGGTAGCATAATGCGTGCATGAGTATGCGCATAGGGTTAGAGAATGGTAATTAAACATTGACATCCTCCGTTCAGGTCCGGGGAGAACCCGGGGCCTTGGTCGGCATACTTCCTTCGGATTTATATCCGCAAGAAAGGGCCACTCGCTGGGGAAGCTGCGTGAGACAAGATGGTTAGGATTGAATTCCGGAAGGCTCGTACATAGAACCGTGGTGCGTTACCACGTTACCATCGGACCGTCCGAGATCGACGTGTGTATCCGAAAATGCTGCGGTATTTTGAGGCCTCTCCACTGACTCCGAGGCTTCGCGTGGTCGTTAGTTAAGAAGATTTACATAGATGAACGGTGTTTAGTTTTATTACCAGACCGTAAATAGCGGACGGCTAGAGCAGGCTCTCTCTATCCTTTCTGTTGCTCTCTGTCCCTTGGCTGGAAGTAACAATTGTTTCCCGTACAGACAGAGTCGAAGGGACCGGTGGGGGTGTAAAATTTCACCACATCCGCTCCATCCGCTCCTTACTGAGGCTACTTTAGAGTCTGGTATGAGTGTGGCTTGTGTTAAGCTCCAACTCGTGTAACAGAGTCAGTGCAGCATGGAAAGGGTCTGTGCTCGAGGACTTGCTGCCTTCCTGGAAGTGGAAATTGGTCGTTGGGCTTCAAAGCCCAAAACCGCAGTCTATGTAGCGCCAGTTGCGGGGTTCACAGTGAGCTATATTGCCAATCCTTATGCATAATGTGCGTCAAAAATTTATAGTTTTTATGTGCCTCAAATTGGCTTCTAGTCTTATAAATCGCACTGATGAATTTCCTTAAAATTTTAGACGTTTTTTGTACTTTTTTGGATCACTTTACTACGTCGAATTACTGTTTTATATACATCGTAGCAGGCTAAGCTTGTATGTGCGAATGTAGAACGTAAATGTTCTATTCGCAGGTAAACCGTAGCTGGCTTTGAGCGAGAAAGCGAGTGCAGGCGCTGACTGCATGCATATCATAGCCTCCTGGTAGAAACACGGCTTTGCCGAAATTTGTCAAATCGTCAAAAGCTGGTCAGACTCTACAGGACGTCTTCTATGGATTCCGTTTCTATTAAAAAAACATATTTCACTGTCCACACACATAAACAGCTTGGGCTCCAGGGATGGGCAAATATATGCAAAGCGCTTCGCTTCCTCACCATCTGCATAAGCGATAGCCATACAGGCGAGACAGGTTGGGTATCGTTTTGAAGAAATACCCGAATGGCCCTCCTGGACGCGGTCAGGAAATGGAAAGAGTTTAAGTGACGGAGAGATCGTGCGGCTATCGAGAAAAGCTCGCCACTCAACAGGTTTCCTTCCGTAACGGTCAGAACGGTTAGTGCAACCGTTTGCTCCGCTTGGCCTGTCGCAAAACCGGAAGCGCTCCTTGGCTTGTCACGATCACGGGCTGAGTTATGTACACAAATAGTTTTCGGTGTTGAAAAAACATATTTCTTCCTTCCTTTCGTCTTTCCTTCCGTTCGTGGCACGTACGTTGGGGCGCACCCCATCGGACAAGCAACACCTCTCCTGGACGAGAACTTTTCCCTTAAGTCCGGGGAGGGGGCCACGAACGAAACGGTCATTTGTTCCGTATTCTTCAGGGAAGGCGACTATCGAACACACTACTCCTCGTTCTTCTGCTTGCGGAAGGGTGCGAGAACATGGCTTTTCCTGTTTCTGTTGATGAATTGTCGCTGAAGGATAGGACGGGAATCTTAAGGACATGGTCATGTTTTTCAAATATTCATTTTTGTACCGGAAAGTGATTGTTTGCCAAAACACTTGCATGCACAGACGGACAAGTCTCTTGAGCTCACTCTGATGAGCTACAATGGATAACAAATTGTCCTCATCATCGCGAACACCATCATCATTATCATCACCACTACTATCTCTGGTGATGTTTAAAAACCAATTAATGAGACGATTTATCGCTGCGCATAAAAGTGTTTATTTATAGCGTGTTACGTGAATGGAATGGTTGAAAAGGAGCGAGAAAAACGAGCGATCGGACAACAACTCCCAGCACCACCACCACCGTCCCGGTGTTTCCCGGTACTCCTTTTCCATCTTTTCATCATTCATACCGCAGTTCCTGGTGGTGGTGGTGGAGCGAGCGCCACATATTGTTGCGCTCAAATGGAGGCGTACTGGGCCTATGCTTATGTCGTAGCCATCCCGTTCCCTTTTACGCCTTGGTGGGCAGACGCGTGCCTCGCGGCAACAAAATATGAGCTCATGTTCTACAAGCGATGCGATTATGATGATGATGATAATGTGGCACGTTAATCGTGCATCCGCGCATGTGGCATGTTTGGTGGGTGTATGAATGTGTTTACCCTGTCCCATCCCACGCAATCCGGCCCACCGAAACGTCAGGGAGTCAATAGCTGAGTAGCTGAACACAAGAATCTGTGTGGCAGCCAGTGGTAAAGGGCTTGGTATTAATCGAAATAAAAACCAGACGCGGCCGGGCGTGTGTATGCTGAATCAGCTTCAACAGCATCACCGGCACATGCCACCGTGTCCCGAAGGAGCAAGCCTCGTCGAGAAGTCGGAAGGTCATTCGGGGGTTGCCCTCCGTCCGCTGCTCCAAAGTAAGCACCATTTTCTATTACTTCCCGGTGGCCTTTCGAGATGGAAACGATGGAAGCGAAATAAAGGGACAAAAACACGGAACACGGGCAATAATATGTGCGAACCTGTGGCGCCACAAGAAGCCCGGTCCGTTGGGTTGGTGAACTTCAACGTGGAGTGGTTTTGCGGTAGTGAGTTACTTTAAAATTCTTTTCAATTGTCGACGCGACGTGGTTTAAGTTTTGCCCGCGAGCTTCACGAAACGAACAAATCAAACCACACCACATCGGGTACCGTGGTGCCAGCAAGAAATTTGATAAAGCCAATTGTGTGTGACGCTGGGTTGTGGGGTGAGGTAGAGGGGTAGGGAAGTACCCACTACAATGCATGCAAGCTCATTGGAATATACGCGACGCTAGAGCGTCAAACGGGCACAATGCCGTCTTATGCTGGAGGCGTTAAAGTGCGTCGTTGGTTAAATATTGCCCTCTCTTGCAACACCAGCAGCACTTGGAGTAGAGAGTTAACAAGCGGTTTCTTTCATTGAAAAAGTCTTTTTAAAACATTTTCAAATTTCTTCTCCTCTCTTTTCAGGTGAGTCTTATAAGCAGCGGACAATATTGGGCAACAGCAGCAGCAGCTGTGGCGCGGTGGTAATTCATTGAAAATCATGTTCTTTGTGTTGAACTCTGTGTAAGTGATCAGCAATTTTCCACATTAATCGGAAGTGATCAGAGCCAGGGGGAGGAAAAAATCCTCCACCGAAACATCTCGACAATGGATAAAATGGCGATACTTTGAACGTGAGTCAGCAGTCTCAAGAGAGAAAAAAAAAGAAAGCCATTTTGAAGGAGATTTTAAATCCTGCGCCTCTTTCTTTTTCCGTTTTCTAATGACGACCTACCACTGATTGATTACTTTCTGCTGCATTCATTTGGCGCAAACGCCGCACGGCAAAACAGTGCCCTTTTCGGCGCACTTGGAGAGAGATAAAAGAAATGTGGGCCGCAAAGGACATCATTTTAAACGAGCCTTTGCCACTGCTGTAGGTCCACCATCGCGGGCAGCATAAAATGGGCAAAGAGAGCGAGACAGAGAGAGAGAGAGAGAGAGAAAGAAAGAGAGAAAGAGAGAGAAAGAGAGAGAGAGAGAGTGAGCGCGATATGACAATGATGAACAGGAAGAGGGTCCGCAGGTCAGGAGAGAAAGTTGGGCAGCGCACGAAAACTAATTGACAAATTGGTTTACATGGCCCACTTCCTGCAGGGATAGGACAGGGAGTGGCCAGAGAGCGGACAGGGAGCGGGACGGTTGAGTTTGGCGTTTTCCATGGTTCCCAGATATTCATCTTCACCGACTCTCGACGGACGCGGAAGGGAAGTGTGTTGATGCAAAGTTAGGCTAAGGGCATGTGATACCGAGTAGGCGCAGATATGGCGGTCAGCCAGCCTCTCACCAGCTAGGCCTAGAGGGGGTAGGGGGGTGGTTGGCCGTGATTGGGGGGTGCAAGGGGCGGAAGCATAAGCGGAACATTTAATTAGATCATAAATCATCGCTCATGAATATGTATGGTTCGATGGAATCCGCTTCAGTGATGAAGGCGGAATGGAAAGCGCTGCCAACGCCAACCCCCCGGGGAAAGCGCCAAACGAAACAGGAGGAGAAGCGAAGGAGCAAAGCAAAAAAAGCTTCCTAAAAACGCGAGCCGCGGTTCCCAGTATCTAGCTTTTTTGTTTTGCTGCTGGAGTTGCTGCTGCTGGAGCTGGAGGTGGTAGTAGCGAAAGATCAAAGGATCGAATGCACTCCGGACATTCCCTCTCTTTCGGTTTCAACACGCGTTTCCAATCGCAGTTTGCCTCCAGGGACCAAACACTGACATCGGAATCGCCGTTCGCCGTTTCGTAGTTTTGCATACATCTTCCTTGCGTTGTCTATCCGCTTTGCTAAAAAACAAACACCGGAGAAGCAGCGGATTTGTAATTCATCATTCTACATTTCCACACACATTCATACTCGAAGGACATGCAGTTTGGAAAGTTTTCCTCTGGCGTGCGCGGGCTCTCTCCCTCTCTCTCTTGCTGTCTGCACTGTCTGCGGTGTCTCTGTGGTGCTTTCTGCACGATTTGACGAACCGGATTTATTCAAATTTATTTTCTTCTCTCGGATTACTGGGCTGACTGGGCAACTGTGATGCCCTTGGTGCTAGTGCAACCTCGAGAGTGTCTGTGGCTGACGTAGCGCGCGGTGTCGAGTCGCGACTTCCATTCAATTTCACTCCGAAATTTTTTTCGCGATCCGCTTTCCACTCGAGTGCCACTCGTTAGTGGGTCCCTCTCACCCACCAGTAGAGGTAGCATACATGTTATTCATAAGAATACATTCCTCCTCTTGTTCTTCCCTCCAGAGGTGAGTGATGTAGCCCGTGTGAGCTGTCATCACCGTTCGAAAGGGACACCAAACAGCACAATTCTTTGCTATTTCTTTTTATGGAAAATGAGGATTACATTCATTTGTTTGTGTTCTGAGCCACCAAACAGGTAAACTGGGGGCCCTGGCCCTAACGGGGCCCCCCTTTTCATACTTTTTTGTTAGATTAAGTTTTGATAAGTTTATCCAAGTAGCGATGATCACACTATGATCAAACCGGGTTCGTCGCTTAACTCTTAGGAGGCAAGTCTTTTAAATTTTACCAAAAACGGTGCCCATCGTAGCCGTGTGATGTGTTATCAGAAATGTAAAAATCGATATTCTTTTGATAGATTATAAGTTTCTCCATGTAACCCCGTTGAGTTTTCCTTGATTTTTCAATTTTTCGATTTTTGGTAGAAGTTTGAAGTTGAAAAAGTGGTGTTTTTTTTTTAATTTTGCCCAAAAACAACAAGGTTTACATTATTGTTTAAAAAAACGTTTCAACATTTATTATTAAAACTCAACTCAGTAGTTTTTATGCCACGATGGGCACCGGCCTTGAAAACGTTGGTCCAAATGGGAAAGATGCGGCTCATGGCTGTACATGAGAGAGTCACTCATAGTCCGATGTGTGCATGTGTTGGATGATTATTTATTATTTTCATTACAAATCATCATATGCCCCAGGGGGACGCTGGAAGCTGAAAGCTCGCAATGTGGCCCCAATCATCAGCGGCGGAAAGGACTCGCGTGTTAGTAAATTCCGTGGTGAAAGTCTCGCCTCGTGAGTGGTGAGTTTCCGCTGCTGGCGAAAGCTTTCTTTTCGCTGAGCATTTTCTTTGTCCATTTTTTCTGGGGTCCGGGTCTGGGAGTGAGTGTTTGCAAGCCACCCCAAGCCTCCCGCTCCTCTTTCGTGAGGCTCATGAGCTTTTCCTTCGCAAAAACAGCTGACCACGCGACGGTTTGGGCTCGTCCGTCAACCAAAGCTTACTTTGAAAGAGAGCGAAAGAGATGGCAAACCCGGAATTTCCCGGAAGAGTCACTCAGGGGATGGCAGCGGAGGCGTTCGAGAAAATGAGTGTCTCGTTGACCGCGTTATCAGACCCGAACCGAAACCGAACCGACGGTTGTTCGTCGGATCGTTGCGCGAGCAAATGCTGCTGCGGGAAGACATTCCCTTCGCACGTACACTAACGCAGCGCATGCTTCGGTCCGGGTTCGTGTGCGCTGCGTTCGACGATGCGTTGGCATGCTCGGCGCTGAGCTGGGTAGGCTGTGACCAGTTAGACCGTCATCGAGCGTTGAAGTGAATGGAGTGGATCCCCTGAGTGAGCTCTCGGTGTGGTTCGTGCCAGTGCAGGATAGCACGAGCGAGCGAAGCGACCCATCGCCAGCACGAGCATCGTAATCCTGGCCAGCCCTGGCCCTGCTGGCCGGTGCATATCCGGGAACCGGGAACCAACCGAAGGAGCGAGAAGGTGGTGGTGGTGATACTGTCGTTCGGGTGCCATCGTTCGGGGCACGACGGGTTCGTGGAATGGAATGACACACAAGCAGGCGCCGCAGTTGACACGGAAGGAAGCGCGGATGAGCGGATTGCATTCCCTGGCCATCGGTAGCGGCGGCCACAGAGCCTTTTAGTGGCAGAGCGTCAAAGTGTGAGTGAGTGTGATGGTATGCGCGCGCGCGCACGTTTGTATGCGAGTGGCCGGCCGACTGGTGTGTTGGTGAGTCAAGTGTGACCGGGTGATCCCTTGTGCCCTGTGGCATCACCCCACTAGTAGCAGCACTAGTACCACCAGCACCAGCAGCGCCAGCAGCAGTCCTCTGGAGTTGAGTCCTTCTGGAGTTGCAAACTGTAAATTTAGTCATTGGCCAGGTCTTGTGACGAGTGGTTGTGTTCTTGCGCTCGCTCCTCCGCTACTAAGAGTGTACTTTCAAACACACCAACGACACTCTGGCCTCACTGGACGGACGCTAGGCTGGCTAGGAAGGAGCATGTGCATCGCGCAACTGGCCGGGCCAACGACGGTGGCAGTGTGACAGTATTCGAAGAAAGTGTTTGACTCCAAAACTCATCGCAAGACAGGGAATGAAGTGAAGTTAGAAAATTAGCCGTCTCAATCCTCAGTGTGATCTAAATTTCGTCTCCCTCGATCTGCTTAAAGTGTTGCTCGTTTTCCGGGTAGCTCCGGTCGCGGAAAAACGGTCGGTCATTGAGCGAAACCAAACAGGCCAGCTTACAAACACTTATCACCGGTGCGAGGTGCGCGACAGCTCGCGCAATTGAACGTGCCAGCAAAAGATAGAAAAAAAAGGAAAGGAAAAACATACGGTCCCTCTCCAAACAAATGATCCGACCATCGGACCTCGGGCAGGACACTCGGTGCGCGAAGGTGCACAACGTGGCCCCGGAAAACACTAATCCCATGGCCGCTGACGGCGAGCGTGTCATTTCGCGCCCGGGAAGCGTCGTTTATCGCCTCCCAGGGCGGCACGCGACCACCACCACCGCGATGCTGTCGGTCGGTCGGTCGGTCGGTTGGTTGGGTCCCGGTTTTGGGTTGGAAAATTTATGACCCACCTGCGCCTCCATCGGTAGCCCTAGACCGTTCCCGAGAAGGAGCGCGACACGAACCGGCACCGGGTTGATTTGCTGCGGTTTGGCGATTGGAAGCAACCATCCCTGAAGCTTTTCCATGTCCTGCGGAGAAGATGTAGGGCCCTGGTGTCCCTGTGTTTGCTTTTCGCAAGTGTCAAATGCACTCGCCAAACCAGGCTAGGCCCGGCGACCGTCATCACCACACATTGCACAGCATCAGCAACATCATCATCATCATCGTCGTCATCGCCAGCGATGGAGGCAAGCCCCCGGTCCGAGAACGTCCCTGGCAACAACTAGCAAGTGAGTGTAACTCTGTTGTATATTTTCCATTTTCCCATCCACCCCTCCCACATGATACGCGCACGTGTACACGTGTGTGTCTAAGTGGGAGTTTCCGCTTTAAAGATCTTGATGTCGCGATGTTTTCGTCGGATCTGGGATCTGTTTCGTCTCTTTGTTTGCTCCACAAACTGCAAGGCACCACCATTCGCTCGCTAGTTCGCTCGCGTAGTTCCATGGCGCGGTCATTTGCAGGCTCAACGTTCGGTTTTTGCCGCGCCTCGGTGGCTCGTATTTCTATTTTATTTTATTCCTTTCCTCACTCCCGGTTTACTGACGATGCCACACGTTGTCCCGTGATGCCGGTTGGTGGCAGGATTTTATTTTCCAATTGAACGCTGTTCACTGTCCACCCACTTGGCACGCGAGGTCTTGGATGACTGGGCCCCTGGGCTTCTCTTGCGCCCTCATTCGCAATTTAGGGGGAGTTGTTGGTCGTTCGTTTCCGTTGGCAAGTGACAATTATCAACACGTCAATTGCAATTTGTGGGTCGCGAGCGGAGCGGAGCGGGAGTTTTATTGGTTCACCAGAGATGAATGCACTTTTATGCGCTTGCGAGTATTGGAAGCGTTCGCCGAAAATTGAATTGCATTCTTCTCTAAAATGCATTTGTGCCTTTCAGCGGCACACGGCGTAAACGTTCCGTTATTTTCCAAATGCGTTCATTTAGTGCAACGTTCATCCACACAATGCTATCACTGCTGATAATCACACCCAATGTGCCTTTTCGCTTGTCTTTTATTTTATTCCAACCATAAATCTACTTCAGTCACCTCGGGTGCACACGTATGGGAGGTTTAAAAAAGGTTGGCTTTATCCTGGCGTCGCTCAATAGGGGGGGAAGGCTCATTTTGATACCACATGATGAACGCACGGCGATGGGCAGGCACGTGGAAGTGTGTTAATCAATTATTGATGGAATTAATTTTTGTATTTATAAAATCGGAAATTGATTTCATGAAGTGACACAGAGCGAAATGCAGCATAAGCGACACAGTGGCAGTCCTTTTTAGTGTGCTGGTAGCGTTCGCTCAGTTTGTCGTTAGTCCGTCACGTTGTGTGTGCGAGTCTGTATGTGTTTGGTGGACATTTGAACTGCAGCGCCACACTTTTCGACCCAATTACAGTGGACAATCCAACTGCGTCATGCGAAAAAAAAAAGAAATGCAAACCTCATGATGGTTGCTGGCGGAAAATGCTTAAATTATTATAATACCCGCTTGATGCGCACAACACCACGGAAGCACGTCAGGTGGCGGGCCGGTGTCCGGCACGGGATTGTGTGTTTACAGGTTCCCTGTTGCCTGGATTGCCATTCCCCGAAAAGGCCTTCTCTCCGGGAAAAAATAAAACACTCCATCAGGGATCAGAGGGTGTAGGACAAAAGTGAAAAATAACCCCTGCCACGAAACACTTCACCAGAATAATAAAATGCTCGCGACCCCAAATGGTGATTGTTTTCTGGGTGGGAAAATCATGACCGTGTTTTATTAATTTGTTATTTTGACATTTACGTACGGGACCGCGAGTGAGTGAGTGAGTGAAGGGTTCGAGTTTGAGCTCGAGAGTGAAAAGATTAAAAAATACATTATTATAACTTCTGCCACCCTCCGAACCGAGAGCTTCCCATTGATCCCCTTATGCTGGACACTGGAAATGGATTTTCGATTCGGAATGAAAATCCATGAAATCCCTCTCTGAAATAGGCCTCGATAGGACGACAGCGAGGCTCATCGGTCACGCGGGGGTTGTGCTGCAAATCAAATGGTTAAACCAATACCATCCAAGAGCCAGAGTATCGTAAACGGTGGCCGGCTCCGTTTAGTGGCCAAAAGTTAGCTCCATTATGGGCAACTTTCATCCTTTGCTTACGCATTCACGTTTCTCGGACGCCAAGCTCGGAAAATGATTAACGGCCACGGGAGAGCACGACCACGTGGTTCGGGCCGGAAAATCCAAGTGTTTCCACGAGCCTACCGAGCGCAAGCAGGTGAAAAATTAGGACGTAATGTGTGTGCCACCTTGGCCACCGGAGCCACCGACAAGTTTGCTAAAGGCGACCGCGTCACCGTGGTACGACCGCAGCGAGAACGGAGAGGAAGGGAGGGCCGCACGTAACGAGCTCCACCAATGTTCCAGTACCGGGAGTGGTGGCCAACACATTTACATTTGTAGCATATAAATTTTGCGGCTTTCGGAATATTTTTCCATTTTATTTCCTCATTCCCTCTCGCCATGGGGGTCCCCTTGGCCGGCCGATACTTTTGGCGTTCGGTGTGGGTGCTCTCCCTCTCTCTCTCTCGGTAAACCTTTACTTCCGGGTAGCCGAGACCGGGGGCACGCAATGTGAAACGTGCGTAGGTCGGTCGTTTTGGAGGGGGCCGCATCATCAATCTTAGTCCTCCTCGGGCGCTACTTTGGCTCCGAGAGGCTGTGGCAGCGACCACGCCGGCGCGTAATAGCCCTCACTCCCTCGCCGATCTGCGCGTACGGATTTGCGGACGAACTTTCGGAATCAGCTTACTGTTTCTGATCACTTTGAAGAATGTATATTTGGCTGAAAAATGTGTTTAAAACCCGGTTCTCCCCTCGGTTCGGGCAGCTAGGAATACGGGGAAACCACAGCACAACATTCGCCACAAGGGCGTTTGCTACAAACTTTGCGTTTGATTTGAGAACGGTTTTTGGACGATAAATTCACTACGCCACCAA
>NC_064878.1:1560000-1562500 GCF_943734665.1 Anopheles aquasalis | reverse complement strand
CCCCTATATTGTCCTCACTGAAAAGGGCGTGTAGCATCTGGACACTTGCCAGGTAGTACACGGAGACTGTCGCTTCTTCTGCTTCTGTTGGTTTGGTGCGGGAGGTGATGGTACCTTGGCTGTCGCAATCTTTCTTCCGCCTGCACGAACCTGTGTGTTAATATGTATATCTTCTAACAAATACATTGTGCTCTGCGTTGGCCTGGGCCTGGCTCACAAAGCCTCACGTACTACGGGGCACTCGCTCGCTGTCAGAGGCGAAATACTGTGACATTTTCGTGATGAATGTTCACATCCTTCGCAGCATGCGTGTGAGGGTGTGTGCCTTATGAAGATGCTTCATTTCACCGTCGTTATCTTGTTCATGATGGCGATGGCGACATGTGCATGTGCTGATGGTTGATGAGAGGGAAAGAAGTCGAGGAAGCGAGCAAGTACATCTTACGCACTTTTGTCTTTGCCCGGGAAGGCCCAGCTCAGGTGTATCGCCGATTCTTTTCACTTTATCGCCAACAACTCCAAGAAGACTAGGCCATAGCGCAAGCGAGCAAACAATTCCAGGCCAAGATTTATGCCTTCGTTGCCTCTGAGAGGAGCTTGCTTGCATGATGAATGAAGGGCACAGGGCTATAGGGATGGAGTGTGAGTGTCGTTGGTAATACTTTCGCCCCCGTTTTCGACCGTGCGTCATACTAGGAATGGAAAAACTCTTCCTTTCTCGCCGCTGTTTTCGCCAATTGACTAACGCTGGTTCACTCAGCCTCATTCGTGGAGGAAAATCAACAGAAAAGCTGTAAAAACCGAAACACATACAAAACGTGGCGTGGGGCCCGGAATGAATTCTTCAAAGAAAAAAAAAAAGTGGCGATCGTCTTGAGCACCGAAACGGAACCAGCGTGACCGTGCCGGGGAAGCGGCAAAAGTATTTCATCTCACGCACCAAAGCAACGGGAAAACAACAACAGCAGCAGCAGCAGCAGCAAAAGTATACCAGTAACGGAGAGAACGAGACCGTACGGGGAATATCATCCGCATGAAGAACCCGTCTGCCCGAGTTTCCGGTTGTGGTGACACGGAAATCATGGCGCTCCCATCGGAAGCTAATGGTTGATGATGACGCGAAAGTGGAGGGCCACGTGGCAACGCAAAAGACAGAGAGAGAGCCGAACCGTGCCGAGCCGAGATTTGTGAGCAGCCGATTTATATCTGGCTTGTGTGTCGGTGTGTGGCTGTGGGGCTCGGAAGTAGAATTAAGCTGTTAGGTTCTTCGTTTCCTCCTGGCTCCAACAGTGAGGCGTGTGCAAAAAGTAAGACATCGATACAATCACGGGACCGAAACATCAAGCAAAATAAAGGACAGGCGAAACAGAACAACCCCAGAGGCAGAGCTGGTGGGCTGAAGCAGAGGGAAAAGCCTTGTGGCATGATGGAAAATGACTTCAGCCGTTGGGCGGAGCGGGATGGGGCCGAGGTACCGCCAGGAAATGGCCGTGGCGTTTGAGAAGTTTTATAACGAGCACGTTCTCGCCACGGAACACGGGGCGCTTGTCAAGGAGTGGGGCGCGGTGTGATTACAATTAGGAATAAATTAAGAAGTAACACTCAAGAACCATCCGTACCCCATACCGCACCACCACCGATCGTGTCGCGCGCGATGCAATATTTATGAAAAATTACACGCCGGAACATGGCCACGAACCGGCGGGCGACTCACTCACTGACTGACTAACCGGCTGCCTGTGTCTGTGTGCCTGTGTGTGTCGTGGGAAGTTTTTGGGGCGACAACGGGCCACCGATTTCGGGATTTTTAAGAAGTAATTAACTTTACTGCCTATCTTCTTCCTGGCCTCCCTTTTTTACGACTTTGTTATCTGTTTCAATTTAGGAAAAGGACGAAAGAGAGTGCAACAAAACGAAAAAAAAACACATCGGAAGATAAACTGTTATGTCACAAGATGATGGAGGAAGCCCGATGACAATCTTGCAAAAATATGATTCAAACACAAGCCATTTCGGCGCTGGCGATTTGATACCGGCTCTCTAATCTCTGCTAGATTTCTAATAAATTCTCCACAAAATATCCACTTACTTGGCCATTTGACGGTCGGTTTCGAGAATATCTTCGGGTCCAAGAGTTCAAAGATTCAGTAATTTTTGGAATCAATGTCAATATCGTCGTTCCACCTCATCCTGGACCTACTAGGCTTTCAAGAAGATTATTTCACAACAAAGAGAACCTCAATTTACACAAACTATCGTTTAGAAACCGAATTAAACTTGCGTAAATAGTGAAACCAACTAACCAAATGATTGTGCTCGATGCCGCAATGTCTACTAAGATCCACACCGTACTCGTTTTGGTTACTTTGATGGGTAAAAAATAAATTAAGATTTCAAATATTCCTACGTAGACCGACTTTGGGGGCCACTTTGTGAGAAAGGTGAGGAGGATATTTTGGAGGCCGCTTGCCGCAAAAAGTGGAACAGCAGTTGGTTCGCC
>NC_064878.1:1555000-1557500 GCF_943734665.1 Anopheles aquasalis | reverse complement strand
AATCGAAGCACAATTAATAGGACGTACATTCGAATGCGTTCGACTGTGTCTCACTGCACCAGTAATTGGATGATTGATCGATTTGATTGACGGTAGCTAATGCTGCGATAATTGCAATTGCGAACTGCGAAACAAAACTGTCCATTACAGGAGCCAGGAGACCGGGCAAACATATCCTAGCCAGCCATCGACAAGATCGACAGCACAATCGATCGATGAGCACTCTTTAAAGGCTGCTTCTCTATGCAGCGCTTATTGCGCCAAAAAGGGTTCACTTTGCGTTGGATAGTTCGATAGAATCGATTTTCTCGGTTTCTAAAAACCGGCGTGTGGCGTGTGGCAAGTGACGTGATAAACAAAATCAATAAAAATCTATCCAAACTCTGCTCAGTTTTTGGTATGTGGGGAGGCGGGGGGCCCACTTACGGGCCACGTCCGTCCGTCCGTCGGCACCGTCACCTAAATGTATTATTCATTTCAATTCGCCACGATGAATAAATTATTGGGCAATTTGTTAAACGAGAAACGAAAGAGAACATGGATGCCAAATTTATGGGGTTTTGAGGAAAGAAGTGAAACCAGAGCAAAGACAGTAAAGCCCAGCCACGGTAGAAACAAATGCCGGGCGTGCTCTGCAATCCCAAAGGATAACAAAGGTATTCGCCTCGCGAGCTGGCGCAGCCGAATGCCTCCTGGTGGGCTGTGGCATGGCGATACTATCGATCCATCAGTCGTTTGGTTCCAGCAAAGATCATGCATTGATTGTCTCCCTTTGGTGGGGTTTTGAAGGGCGAACCTGAAGCGAGAAAACCACGAAGCCATTTGTTGTCGAGTTTGTCGTGGTTCCGGGCCGTGTCAGGTGACAACTATTGAGCAAAAGCGAGCAAGAAAGTGGCACAAGACTCGAGAGTATTTACCGGAATCCACACGGTTTCCCATGTAAGGGGTTGTGTTCCGGGCCCATGGACAAAGGCGTTCCATGAATAAGGCAAAATTGTGACTGGCGCTAAACCCATTGCACAGTAATTTCCACCTTCTCCTGGCCGTGGCTCGCTGTTCCTGTTTTATTGAGTAAACCCTGGACCTGGTCTGGTGTGAGTAGCCTCTAAGGAGCAGCGACCGCCACGACTCGTGTGTGAGGTGGTGTCTTTGGTTCTTTGGCTTAAAACACGAAACGGACCAGCAGACTTTTGTATATGCATGAGGCAATAAATTCTACGCCTTAGATTGCTCGTGGAGCACTTGCTTGTTTTTCGACTCATCATAGATCCTCATGTTTAATTTTCCTTCCAAGATAGCGTCCCCTTCTCGGTGGTGGCGGCCAGCGAGGGGAAATGTGAGCAATACCGACGAACGAACGGGCTCACTGGGAGGTGTTACCGTGTTAATTAGATTTATGTGCCTTTTTGTGAGCATCATTATCATGCTAGAGGAGCAAGGAGCATGGTATCCTCGAACCGGGAAAGAGTGAGCAGTAATTGCGTAGGATTAATGCATTCTTGAATAGGGCTTTCAAGAAGCATTACGAAGTGATAGTTCAAGTATTTGAAATGTTTTACTAGCTAGGTAACAGCTGGAACCCTTTTTCTCACTGCCGTGGTCTCACCAGGGACTCGGGGATTGGGTCGCGCTGGTGATGGTAATTAAACATGACAATATGGAGCATAATTTGGAAAACCAGAGGGCTGACAGGACGTAGGTTTATTGATCCGAGGGGTGGGCCCGTTTTTCAATCACAATTCATTGCACCGTTTAATTATAAATTAATTGCATTTAAAGGCCGGCGCCGAAGTCATCTGGTGCCGAAGCTGGGTACGAGCCGCGAGTTCAATAGGCCGGCGTGATTACCAAGCGAAAGTGTAATCTAAATTCTAGCGACGTACGGGCACCGACCTGATAAACATTGCGTTCGGTGGTGGCTTTTAACAGCGTTTTTGGAGCGGTCCGATGGTGAAGTAGTTTAAAGCATCCCACGGATTGACATGAAAAAGCGGCATCACCACCAATTAGTCGGTCACATATTGAGTGCGAGGTGCTGGCCGGTGCGTAAACAGATGCTTATCGCACATGTGGTACTACTAATCACATTATCGTGAGGCTAAGTGTGCCACCGTTTGATCCAAAACAGCATAAAGCATTACGGAAAAACCAGAGTAACCAGTAAAGTACCAAAAAAAAAAGCGGCAACACACCAAACTAAATGCCTGCATGTACGCATTAACAATGAGTTCGATTTTTGGCGCATTGAATACGTTTCCCAGCTCTCTGCGTGTTTGTCGTGGTTTTCGCGGTTCACGCGGCTCTCTAACCTCAACATCAACAGCAGCAGTGCTGGGGCGGTGGCGGGATAGCATAGTCAGCTGCACGGATGTTGGCAAAATGGCAACCGTTTTCAGTCTGTGGTTACTAGGCTGGCTTACAAAATCAAAATTTAATTATGATGAGCCACCGCCACTACCAACACCATCGAGAGCTCCATCATGGCAACAGCGCGACGATG
>NC_064878.1:1535000-1540000 GCF_943734665.1 Anopheles aquasalis | reverse complement strand
GGTCCGCATGCTTTGTTGCTGGCTGTCAGAACGCGTTAAGGTTATTTGTTCACAACAGCATGGCCTACTTGACGGGTCTCAAACTCGCGGTCCGCTAAATTATTTTCCGCGGTGTATATGTATGTTAAGTTTGCTGATTTATTTTATGTTTTATGTAATTTTATTCTATGGAGTAAAATTGAAGATTGGTGATAAATCTGCAATGACAGTATTGTTCGAAAAATGGAACGAAGAAGCATTTTTCCAACATTTCAAGATTTCACAGCGATTTACCGGTTACCTGGCGCCTCCATTTCGAAGGGCGCCTCCATCAACGGGGTTTCGGCACCGGATTTGGAATTCTCTTTGCCTCTCGGGCCACGAACACTGGCACCGGTTGGTTTATTTTTGTAAAGTCATGCACCTCTAACTAATGAGGTGAAACGGCCCGCAGTTGATTCTTTTTTCTGCGGCCCACATGCTAATATCTGTCAATACAATTGAACATTCGCTGACTTTTTTTTTCAGTGTTTTAGACAGCTTGTTACGCAATTTGTGGCTAAAGTGTTCGGTTTTCTTGTGAGGTGAACCACACACCACCACCATCGTGGCAGCGATACTACTTATCCACCACACACCCCACTGTGGACAGTGGTTAGAGATTTTTCTGTTCTGTCGCCCTGTTGGCCTCTGTGGTCACGTATGGACCACGAAGAGACGGTGGGATAATTATGCGAGCCTTTTTTCCTTCGTTAAATATGCACAAGAAAGGACAGAAACACAGAGGACGCTCGCAGGGAAGGAAAATGGCAACGAGCGCCTTATTAAAACGAAGCCAAGCCAGGAAGCGAGGAAAAGGCACGCTCGCACGCTGGATTGCACTTCTTTCCAGTCGATGATGCCACCAGCACCACCGAGCGCGCTAATGAGCTCGGTTTGCGCAATAACCATCGACCAAACTATTGGCTCGCCGCTCGGAATGCTGCAGAAACCGAGAACACTGGGAACGGGACCAAGAAAACAGCAGCGGTTCTTTGTCCGGCGTTCCGGCCACCCTCCAATTAAAGGTAGCTCACCACTTATGCCGCGGTGACAAAAACCACTCGAGAGAGCGAGCGAACAAAAGGAAGGAAATAAAACGCCATCGACACCGATAAAAAAAAAGGGCAAACACGGCGCGGGGTCCAGCTTGTTGTCACGTTCGGTCAGTATTTCTTTTTCTTAAAATATACAATTTTCAGTTGATAGAAGTGACACACTCTGGCTATCAGGCACGCAGGATGAACTGAACTCGGCGCTGCGCTGCACTACGCCCGGTTTAACGATGCGTCAAAATGGGTTTCCATTGCTCACGATTCCGGATGGCTCCCCGAGCGATGATAAGATCCGAGATGGTTACGGGCACACTGGGCAATAAAATCACTTCCGGCCCCGGGAATGTTTCTCGCCTCCTTTGTTTCCCCGTCGTCTTTGCGGTCTGCCCCGTTTTATGACTGAACGACTGGCGACGACTCTTGCTGACGATGACAGTCGTGCGTTCGTTGATCGGGGGATCGCACACGCTGAAGCCTTGACGGAAATGATAGATCTACGCTGAATCTCGTGTGAAACAAGCCAAACAGACAGTGGATAAGATTGGTTTCTGGTTTTTTTTTTTATTTTACCCACGGCACACGGTGTCTGTCCACAGGGACGACCACCGTTGCGATTACTAAACACGAGCATGTCCGTTTCCGGTTTGATTTACGCGTCAGGCGACGGCTGCTTGCCTTAGGAAATTCGGGACTGCATACACGGTTTGATACACAAATTTTGCGTCTCAGTTCAACAAGTCCCACAGTGTGCTGAGAATGTCGTCACATATTACACGCTGATACCGAAAGGATCATGGTTATATCCTCTTTGTGGCCAACATTAACTCATCCCTTGCGTGAGTGTGGGCAAGGGAATGAGAATTAATTTTGTGGCAAGAAATCCTCGTTGGCAGCGAAATGGAATCGCGCATCCTCCTATACTTGCTATAGACGCTGCGGGAATGTGGTCTCTGTGATTACTCCCTCCCGTAGCACACTAGCACAGCGGAAACCGGTAGTCTGTAACCGTAGTCACCGCCGTAGCGCGGTTCTGTATTTCAAGCGCTCACGATCCCGTGGCATGGCATGATGATACTTTTATGGCGCTCTAAGGACCGTTACCGTCAGATATCCTATTTGGCATTAGTTGCCGATTGGAAATCCATTCCAATCGCCCATTTCCTACCACTTCCCGGCGGGCGGGCCGGGTTTTGCCATAAAACTGTCCGGAGCGAACGGGACGAGAGTCCCCATCGAGTACGGTCACGAGTCAGGAATTCGAAATTCGTTATCCCTGCGAATGGGATGTAATTTAAAATGCAAAGTCCTACCCGCGTTTCCCTGGGGAGGCGGGAAATGGGAGGGTAGTTGCACGTTATATGCTTGTGAACATTAAAACCAACCCTCCAGTCAGTCAAACAATCATTTCAAGTCAACGCTGGTGGTGAATGGGAAGCAGCAAACCTGGTTAGCGACAACAGTGGCTCAGCGGTTGGCCACATTTATGTCTCCGACGATTGGTAGCCGGTCGCTTCGAAACTAGTGGTGAGGATGGCTGATTGCAAATCATAACAAACCGAGACTTTCATTATCCGGCCCTGCAGCTTCGTTCGCATATTAAATCCAATAAATCACCGCCGGTGATGTGCCCCATTCTCAATGCCATAAAATCCTCGTTCATTCACTCGCCTGATGAGATTAGCCTTTTTTACACTCCCATCTTTATCCCCCTTTTTTTGCAACGGGGGTTAGACTGTACGCCTTGGAACACAAGAGTCGAGTCCACGCCCTCGCAAGCATTGGCCTCGTTGTGGGTTAGTTTTAATACCTCGGAGATTCCGGTCATCTCTCAGATTCTTATTCTTCACCAGACCGGAACGGAACAACCCCAGCCCCCCACGGCCCAAGCGGAACTGGGTGAAAGCATGAGGAATGCAGAGAATTGGAGTTGTTATGGACCAGCATACCATGATGCAACCATTGGCATGCATTCCAGAGCATTCCGGCATGCACACGCACACAGCCACAAAGGCACAAAGCCACAGACACATCGACGTTTCACATCCAGCTTCGATCCCGATACACCTCTCTTATCACGCCCGGCAAACCGCATGAGGTTGGAAAAATCGTTTGGAAAATCGCCCCGTGCCTCTGCGTCTGTGATCTACATAGAAAAGGCCCGGGATGGGGGAGGGACGGTAAAAGTTGGATAAATTGTTTCAAAGTTTCGAACCAATTTCGCTACTTTTGCTCGATGGTCGGATGCGATACAGCAGAAGCAGAAGGAACCAAGTGGCAGCGGTGGCGACGTTGGTGGCCGACCATCATCAGAGCAATGGATATAAAAAAGGGGGAAAAATAGGGACACCGAGGGTTTTATGGGTGTCATTTTCGTTCAACTATATAAAGCACATGGACGTGTGCTGGTGCTGGTGTTGGTGGTGTGTGCGCGTGTGTGCGTCGCGGTTGGGGATAACTATATAAATCGGTTCTTAATTAAAAGCGAAGCGAATCATTTGGTCTCATCCCACGGAACCCACGGGTGGGCACTGCTGGATCAGTTTCAGCTCCTGCAGACTCTTTTTTTTTGTCTAGTTTATCATTACTTTATTGCGTCCCCAGGTCATTAAATGTAGAGCTCTGGCAGCATCGTTGATAACATATCAGCAATGCTTAGGGTTGCTGCCCCGTGGCACACACGCTTCCACGCGGGAGACGCTTCCAGATGAACATACGGCTGTCCATTATTGGAGCATTTCGAGATGATTCGCTTTGCTGAAGCTAATAATAAATTTACAACTTTTATGGTTAGAATTTGATTGATTTTAATTGCATTTGGCGGAGTCTGTGCTGGGAATTCAATCCCTTCGTCTGCTATCTGGCTTGAACACTCCTGATCCGGGTGTCCTTTATCCTATCCTGGTTCCTCTCTTCACAATGATCCCGATAATCGACCCGAATGCCACATTTAGAGGCATTTAATAATTTTATTGTGCTACGCATACACAGAGAGCCGCAGAGCCTAGTGTCCGATTAGGGGGGGATTTTCCCTTCGATAGAGAGTGAGACAGCAAAGCAATTAAGTGAAAAGGGACGTTATTGGGATATATCTTTTCAGGATAAAAGGAAACCTTTCCAGCTTGCTTGGTGACTTGGATGGTCTGTTATTGCCATAGCTTCATAAGGGACTCGTTTTTGCTAAAGTTCCATCGCGGGGATCAGATGTTTTCTGACAAACAGTGTGGATCGATTTTGACAATCGAAACAGACCAGGAAGACGCGCAGTTCATTTACTAAAGCACCCTGACAGCAGAGAGTAGATGGCGCGGATCGGAGTGAAGTAAATTAAATAGAAAGTTTACGACTAATTTGGCTGATTGAAATAGCTCTAATTGGTGTCAAGTCTCCGTGGTCGAGTATCGCTTGGTTTTCTCTTCCAGTGGCCCAATTGGCTCGGTCACATGATGCTGCTCGTAATACACAACGGAATACCGGCAGCTCCGGCGGTCAGTAACAATGGGAATAGTACTCGGGGAATTCGTTCCACTTCTAGATGGCTTTCTTCAGCTGACACCTCCAGTGTCGAGTTCGAACGGACCAATACGGTTGGTGGAAATCATTAAGAAAATTGAAATTACCGGTTCTCCAAATTCATTAGTAGGTGTACTGCAAGGTTAGCAGCCTTGCTAATCGATGTGGCCTTCCCCAAAGGAGTAGCACGATATCATGCGAAACATCGCATAGATTCTGTGTTACTGATTACCGATGGCTTTATGGCAATGGGCACATTCGGTGGTGGTGGTCTTATCAAATTGATGAATGCACTTTTAATTACATCCACTGCTTGCGTGCACCTCACAGGCTGCTTGGACTGCTGTCCGATGTGAGGTGAAATACCAAATTACTTCCGGTACAATGAGGACTCGGTGCAACGATTGCCGTGGCAGT
>NC_064878.1:1512500-1515000 GCF_943734665.1 Anopheles aquasalis | reverse complement strand
GCCCTAGGCCAGAAGCCATTGCGATTGCAGCGACTCGAACTCCGGCAGCCCTCAGTTTTGCCGACAATTGCATCGCCCTGGTGGCGGTGGTGGTGCATGGCATACATATAAAGTGTAATTTATGCTGATTTATATATAATTTAGCAATTTCCTTGATCGCCCCAGTCGCGCTCGGGACGCTTTGGCGTGGCTTTGGACACCCGTTAGGTCGGTGCCACTGCCAGACTGACGGCAGCTTCGTTTCGAGATAAGTCCATTTGCGACGATGATCATGGTTTACAATCTCATTACTGGGTGTGCATCTTTGAAAATGTATAAACCTCGCCGGGCAGGCCACCAGCAGCCGGGGAGTTTCGACTTCAAACGTCCGAAAATGTTTTTTTCCCCTTTTCGAATTCGGCTCACTCAATGCGCTAGCGTTGGCCCTCGATGTGTCTCCGAGATTCTTCCGATGCGGATGAAGAACTGAAACAAATGCCTCGGACGTGACTAGAGCGTCTGATTGCGATACGGGTGTACAGGGAGGACAATCGGGGATTTCAGATAGATGATCTTTTCTCGGTTGGAAATGGATAGGATTGGCTCTTCACCGGTGTACCACTGTGGGAAAGGAAGCCAGTGAATTTCCCTAAACATTGTGTATGATGGTTTGTAATAGATTCCTCTTATCGTAAAAACACACACACCAACACACTTACGGAATCGTTTATCAATTGTACTGTGTGCATGCTGCACTCTCTACCGTCAATGCAAGGCGACAAAACGACATTTGCATCGGTGAATGGGGAACACAGATTAGTATTCCACTTTCATCGTTTCTGTGCTTCCGTTTTGGTGAACAATCTCTGATCAAGATACTGCTGCAAAGCGTTATTTTCAGCAATATTACATGCTATCTGGATGTAAGAATGGGATGGATTGGATTGCATTCCATTCCACTGCTAAGCTTACAAGGAATTCTCTCACCATAATCGAAGATTTAATCGAGGATAATCACTTCAGATTGTGTGCCAAGAAGCGTGTGGAATGTTTTAAACTGCAATCAATTGTTAAATACCATTTGGTTCAATACTAGATTAGGGAATGAGTCGATTGCAACACGTGCCAAGCTCATTGGGATCAATTGCTGATCGTTCTTCATTTTTCCTTTCGAAGAAATTCTCACTACTCTAATGCCGCTCCTGCTCGTAGCTAGGTGAAGATTCAACTGTCACGGTTTTAAGCCTTCGATTAAATGGTCTCATAGTGGCCCCATTTCGTCCCCGTACTCACGCTCCGTCAACCGCTAATCCGTTAGCATAATGAAACAGCACGTAAATCCGGCCTCCGATAGGCGCCGACGATGCGCAAGAGATGCTAAACACACGGTCCCCGTAGCAGCCGGTACTGCTAGAGTCACGCTCTTTTATCCACCAACAAGATCTGTTTGCTCTCAACGGAGGGGTAATTAATTCTGGCGCCCGAAGCAGAGCGCTGCGATGTAAAATCTCTGTACATCCCCTTTTTGGGAGATTTTCCGGCAGCAAGGATGACTCTATTATTGCTTCTTCCTAGCATACACAAATGACGAGCCTGTCAAAGATAGAGATATCGCATAAACTAACCCACGGACCCGCTGGACAGGACTGTATCGTAATTGAATTATCAAACTGAACAATGAATCCTTTCAGGCGTTGTGTACCTTTTACACTGAACCACGCATGGAACAATAGCTTTGTCGAGGGAGTTTCCACCGCGATGGAGCTCTGATAGCGGCATCAACTGGCGCTGTATGTAGTAAACCGTTCAATTAATAGATCGTTTTATCGAAAATTAACAGCGTCAGCGTCAAAAAAAATGGTACCGGCTAGCGAAATTGACGGAAAAGCTTTCTGATCGATCGCGATTGCTCATCCATCGCTGGAATGTCAGGAAGCATTGATTTCGTTGGCGCACGGCCAGCAGCTGCAGCAGCAGCGCCAAAGCATAATTGCCAGCAAACACGAAAAGTGCATTTCCTCCTCGAATCCATCCGCCTCGCGCGCGCGCTCGCGCGTATCACGCTTGATGAGAGCGGCGAAACATTGTTAATGATGCAAGCAGCTGAAACAATGGTGGGCGGCCCGGTGCGGCCCGATGCACACTCTGACGGGTGCTGATTGCAAATTGTAAATGCTGCGATAATCGTATCGTATCACTGCTCTACCACGTTCGCTGTGCACTTTGCACACACGCGCAGTAAATTGTGGTAATTGACAGTAATTGTGTTTCGATGGACAAACGACGGATCACGCTGGGGACATGTTGACTAACTTTCACGGTGAATCCATCCCTGTCTCTCACCCGTTTATTGTTTTTTTCTGTTTCATTTCACACCAACGCACAATCACATTCTTCTTCTGGCAATGCGTTTTCCTTCCAATTGAAATTGGATTTATCGCGATAAATATTTTCAAACCAATCCCGCTCATTACTCGCAACAGATTGCAGGAATCCACTAGAGAAGCATCGGCGAATGGAA
>NC_064878.1:1495000-1500000 GCF_943734665.1 Anopheles aquasalis | reverse complement strand
ACGTTGGGCCATTTCTCCTCGGCGAGATTTTGAGTCAAAAATCAAATCGAACAGCAAGAGAACAGCGGCAAATTAAGATGGAACCTCAGGACGAGAGGCCTGGGTCGTAAGTCCTAGTCCCAGACGCCATTCATCGCGAACCGCTGCGTGCTGCAAGCGGAATAGCGAACGGTAACGTATCCTGTCAGCAGGAATTTAATGAAAATTGACGGCTCGGTAAATACGTAAGCGTCGGAGAATGTCATCTCGCTCTTGCTTGTGCGAGTACTGGCGAAACACTTCCGGCCAGAGGGGGGGACGGCTTGAAATATTCAGATACCGAACCGCAGCGAACGATTGACGACGGTTTCGGGTCTTCTGTCGACTTTCGGTGTCGTTGTAAGCGCAGGCCCTGGAGCTGGTGCAGCATCGCACCACGGCACGGCAAACAGATCCTTTTTCACTTATCCACCACCACCCGGGAAGGCAAACCTGCAGTCGATGATGCTGCTGCTGTTACGGAACGAGATGACGAGTGACGACGAGTGGCGCATGTTACGAAAATTTCCCGAATACCTTTTTGTGCCACCAACCGTCTTTTTGAGGGTCGGACGATCAGCGAAAACACCAGCCAGTCAGCCAGTCAGCCAACAGCAGCAGCAGCAGCTTCGCTCTAATTCCTTATCGCTACCACACACATTCCACCATAGCATACCGATATACCTAGGCGCGCTTCGCCTGGGACGACAAGACCCTCCAGGGCATTGGGCTGGCAGGCAAATGGTAGGCAAACCGTGTCGTGTCGAAAGCCGCCACACGCCAGTAACCAAACCACCCCCGAGGGGACTGGCACTGGCAGAAGGAAAGCGTTTCCGGTGGCGAGAAACTTCCGCAATATTTTCCCTAGCAGCTTAGCGTCTTTGCTCATGCCTCATGCCGAAGGCGAAAACATGGACCTGTGAGGCACGAATTGAACTTCCATCTTCTTGTGGCATATGCTAGCGTGTTTGGGGGGAGATTGACATCGATCGATTCGTGCCCGAGATCGAAAAGCAGTTTAATGAAGGCAGCCAACGCCGCTGGTAAAGGCAGTGCGGCTAGAGTACGCATTAGCGAAACTATGATAAACTCTGTTCCGACTCTAGGCTCGGGCTTTTGCGGGGAAATAATGAAGATTATCACCGCTGGCCCTGCAGCACGTGCTCGCATTCTTAAACGCTGGTCATCCGATGGTCCTTTGATTGCCGAGAAAGGTTGTGGCGACACATTTAAGGCCAAACCGCTGGCCAGTGACCTGTTACGTCTTTTGCTATGTTTTGGTTTGCTAGCACCAGAAGCAGAAAAGGTTATCTATGAAAGATCGCTTTCGCCTGCCCCAAAAAGGCATAATAAGGTGAACGCACGTGTTCCTAATGGTCAGTGTGTGCCGCCGGTCATTCGCCGACTTATGAGAAAATGATTAAGTAGAAGTAGAGGTTTATCGGTTTTTCATTTTTATTACCAATATGTGCCACTGCTGGCGGCCTATTTCCTCCACTTCCAAAAATTCACTGGCCAGAAAAGGAATCTGTTACTTTACTCACTCAAACGGAGCTTACATCGTTTGCAAGTGCTTTTGCATTGCGCTCAAATCGTCATTAGCACTTCGCTTCAAGAAGATGAAACGGGATGTGATTCAGTTCGATCCCGAGAGCATCGCTTTGTTGTTTTGCTATCGGATGGCGCCAATGTGACCACCACCGCCGCGAGTGCGCATATTGATTGAGCTCAATAAAGAAAATTAATCAGAATCGTTCACTTTAATTGAAATAAATTACCAATACGAATGCGGGATGACGACAAATGGGACACGACGAACTGGAATTCCGTGGCCAGTACGTTTCATCGAGGTACCGCCAGATGTGCCATCCTTGGGCAGGACTAGCAATCTGGCCAGCGGCACTGTCAACCTTCAATTTTCGCAATGGTGCAAAATGTTCTGTGAGCCATACATGGGTAGCACACCCGTGGACATTCAAACTGAATGATCATATTCAATACATCCAATCAAGGTGTGAGAGTGGTGTGCTGCTCGAAGCGATAGGGTCATTCAGCATTCAGCGGGTGGGATTTAGGTGCCAAGATGGCCGGAATACGCTAGACAAGGTCTGACACATTCATGGTCGGTAGCTAATTGCATACGGTGGTGCAGCACCATCCTGGGTGGACAGGCGAACGAGCTTGATTTATCTCTCAATTTCAATTTGCCTGATTTACAGTCCAAGTAGGCATCTGCACACGATTTCCTCCAAGCCTCGATCCGTCTCTGATCGACTGGTTGGCTTCTTTTCCAAGAATCGCCCGTCTCTCTGCTCTCGGTGACGCATACAAGGACCGCACGGTTGGCAACTAATTTGAAATTAATGCTTATTGCGTTAAATACTCTGCGTGATTGCTCTGCGGTGGTGCTACAGCACTGTCCGTGGTTGGTTGGCACGGTTTTGAGCCTGCTCCTGATGGCTTTTCCGATGGTCCCTGAGTCAGACAGAGAGCGAGAGAGAGAGAAAGACAGAGAGAGAGAGAGAGAGAGAGAGAGAGAGAGAGAGTTTATGAGCGCTTGACAGTACACCACAACCGAGTACCGCGAGTCAACCTCGGGGCTAAGACGCCATGTTTTGCCATTTCTATCCCGAGTCCCGACCACCGCCGTCGTCGACGTACCACGAAGGATAATCATTTTCAAACTTACTTCCATTCCGGTATCATTAGCAATGGCGGCAACGGTTTCCGTGCCTCGCACAATATTCCAACGACCGGATCTCGATTCTTCGAAGGATAACGAAAACAAGATGGGGAGGGGTGGAGAATCCGTATCCACTTATCCGGCACGACGGATTCTCGGTAGCTGTTCGCTTGAACCGTGAAGCAACCATCGGATCACCGCATTGGCTTCTGCGAACTCTAAGAAACAGTGAAGACCCGGCCAGGGGCACCATGCTTTCTTTATCTGTCTGTCAGTTAAAAGCCTTATTTGGTCTGAGGCTGGCTGACTGGCAAATGATTCCCGCCTGCCTGCTTCTGCTGACGTTCCCACAGTCAACCAAATTCCAATGATTCACCTAATGGCGGCTGGCGCTTCATTTTTTCCGCTCCATTCGTGGTTCTGTGTTTATCTTATCTGCACGTGGATTCGTCTAGGTCTAGGCGTTCACATCACCCACGATATCCTTTGTCACGCACTACTGTGTGAAGCGTGTGTATATGTGTGTATAGCTGAATGCTTTGTCAACAAAGAGTGCAGGCCGAGTTCGTGCCACATTTGCCTCGGGGTTGCATTGGGACGGCTCTGCTTACGGCACTTTGGGTTAAGATTGCCGGAGCGCCAACGCCGCGTAACTGTCGACACCACAAATGATCGTGCACACACAAAGCGGTATACAATGTTGGGCGGACCGAAACTCGGACTCGGATTGTTGTGTGCGCCCTGCGTGGAGCGAGCGTGACAGTCGATTCCGATATCTAATCAGGCGAATCTAAATTGCCACAATAGCATTATTTTGTTTGTTTATCCGATTATAGAGTCATGGAAATCGATGGTATTCTCGCTCGCTGTCAAAGTTAGGCCTGGTGCCCCCTTTGTCGTGATCGTTTTTAGGGGGGAGGAAAATTCGGTCGGCGGTTGGCGGATCGCCGACAGCAGTAGCGCCGATAAGAGGATTGGAAGCGTGGAAACCACGGTATGCTACGCCACGGTATCGCTTTTGGGGAGGTTTGCTGGTTCCTTCCAAGCATCCATCTAGTCCGGGCGAGCGCCTCAATTTGGGATTTGAATGCTTCTGCTGGCTGTGGAGGCCGATTGGGACTGGCCGTGCCGTAGCGCATACCTTTCAGGCTTCAAACGCTGGTGTAGAACACCGGCACCATACCGTGGTGTGATTAGGATCCCCGAACATGCTGAATGGCCTGTGAGTGTGGACGGTGTGAAGTGGTTCTCCAGAGCTGCCCAGAAACCATCGAAGCGAATCTTATTGGAATCGAATGGCCGATTGGCGTGAGGAGTGCTGCTACTGCCTTCAAAACCACCGATCCGGACGGTCAGCATACCAATCAATCGGTTTCAAGTGGCGCCAACGTCTCCGCCAACGATGCGAGCCCGTTCTCTGGTGGTTTGCAGCCTAGAAGGGTGACCGTTGCGAGACGGACCACGGACTACAAGCCACGAACGATCCGACAAACCAGATCATCAGTGGCCATGCTCCAGCAGACTGACTATGATGATGATGATGGTGATGGTGAAGGGTTGTACAGTTAGGAAGTTTTGGAAAGTTTTTTAAACGCTTTATAGCCGTTCCATCACCTCCAGTGAAGAGGATTAGCACTGCATTCCACCTGGAGAGATCCTTCTCTATAATGAGTACTCGTGGGCACTCAAAGTTGGCCTCAAATCCTGAGTGCTCGTGAACAGAATTGCTTCAACTTCAACTCTACTGTTCTGTTCCACTAATGAGTTTCCGGTTGACTTTTGAAGAAGTTGGCAAATAACCTGAAACAGGCAACAGCCTTCGTCGTCCATTGTAACATGGAAATGGGTAACACTTTAACTGTATGGCTTGTTAGCCAGCTTGCACCGACAAGCGACAGCAGGACTGCAGTAAACCCTCGATTGCAACACTGACGCTGGTTTGTTCTTTTCGCTCCGATGTCTGACCACCAAAAGCATCCCTTGTCCTGACAAGGCCAGTGCAAAACATAAATATGCAATCGATACCAGCACATAGCCTCAGGACAGCGCGGTAGTGGCTACCGGACGCGATATCAGTAGCAGGAAGCTTCTCGCTGCTTGTAGTCACTTTGCATCGTTCCATCGAAACAGCATGCCAGCAACGGGGCCAGCCGGTTCTCTTGCCTCTAGGCCATCGATTGTTGGGAGGAAAATTTGTAGTGAATCCGCAATGTGGTCGACCTCGGCTATCGGTTGAGCGAACACAGCACCGAACGACAGCTTGCCGGTCCTGACCTGCTGCTGCCAGACGGGTATCGGT
>NC_064878.1:1467500-1472500 GCF_943734665.1 Anopheles aquasalis | reverse complement strand
AAACACCTCTTAGAAGTCATCATCACCTCCCATCTGCGTTTTGTAATGTGTTTTGTAAACTTTAAATATACGGAAGTATGCGTTAAAAACTCGTTTCATCTACGGGCTACTAGGCGCCTCCATCGCGATACCATGCGTCTCCATCATCCGGTGCTCTGTTCGCTGCTAACAGGTTTTTCATTTATTTTTCACCTTGTTCCATTCTGGAGAGGCGGGGGAAATGTATATAAATATATTTAAATACATATTTCCAGCCCATTGTAAGCATGCGGTTGAATTATGGGCAAGTTTTTAAATTACAATTTTAAGCAGAAAACCCTCGGCTCAACCAGAAATCCCACACAAACTCCCAATCTGCACATCCTAAGCTTCCCCTTTCACCCAACTTGGCCGCCAGCAAGGCAACAAGTCGCCAGCGTGTCCAGCGGCACATGGCCAAAAGGAGAAGGTTATTAAAACTCCCCGCGAAAGGTAAACACTTTCCCGAAGAAGTTAATATTGCATCCCCTGCTTTCTTCTCTCGCTGCTCTCTCACTCGCGGTTTTGTTTGTCCCTTGGTGGGCAGGATGGCTAACCAGCAGAGAGCGAGAGAGCCAGAAAGTGAGTTAAAGCTGGAGTTTTATCCCATCTTTTCCGGCTCGAGATAGTTCCAAGCGCCTAGGTTAATACAATAAGCGGCTTTCCAGTGGTGCGGCACGATTGAAGCTTGGTGGCGCCACGCGCTCTCTCGCGTGCTTATTACACTTTGTTTGAGTAGTGTAACTTGTTACCGGATATTGAAACTTTGAAACGCTGGTAATCATTCGTTAAAAATTAAACATTTGCCAGCACAATGCTGCTCCCGCTCCCGGCTCCCCGTGGCCGAACTTGGAACTCGCGGAGCGAAAAAGCGTCTTTTTTGCGACCTCCGTCTGCACACAATAGCCCTGGCCACAATGCAAACTCCGCTCACAATGATCTTTCTTCCATTCACTTGACTTCTTAAGATGCCTGAGCGTATTACCCACCCGGATCCCCGGGCCCCTGAGCCAGAACCTCCGGTGGCCCCTCAGCCCATCGATTCCAATCCCTGGCTGCTTCCAAGATGGAAGCGGTTTGAGCTTGGTGGCTCGCTCAAGAACAAGCACTTAACAATTGTCTTATCAGCGTTTTCTCATGACAAAATCTACTACCATCGCCGACCACCACCGCCATCTTTCACGCCACAGCCACCGTCATCATTATCATCATCATCCGCGTCATTATCATCAATGACATGCTGCCTTCACCAATACCGTTTCGGGAGGGAGAAAACCACAGACTAAGAGGCCGAGAGGATCCTTTTGTGTCTTGTCGCACACCACGCCAAAGCACAAAGACGGGCACCGGAACCGGAACGAATGCCCGCACAGCCCCGTGTGTTGCTATCGTCCTCCATTGTCTTTGCCTGCCAGATTTGCTTACCCAGTTCCAATCGAACAACGCTGCAACGCTGTGTATGTGTGTCTCGGTCTGTGGTGCTTTATGCAAACGCTGGTGGTCGGCTGGCTGGGATGAGGACGTCCTTAAGGAAATGTACTTCACGTTCACATCCACAGCACAGCAGACGGGAGGCCTTACTTGTTATGCTAAGATTCCGATTGCCGATCAAATGAAAAGTTTAACCTCCAGCACCATCGCACTCGTTCGCTCGCACAAGTTGTCACAAGCATCCATTGTCTAGCGTTTGTGGCAGGCATTGCTGATTACGTCGATCCTGAGCACGTGTGGAGCCATGAGTGCGTTGCGTTAGATTACGCAACGACTGCACCGCCGGGGGGACGGGCACCGGACAGGCTCCGTATGAATCTCTTCTTCTCAACTGCAGCAGCATCACGGTACCCTAGCTGTACTGTAGCGTATCCCATTCAATGCCAGGATTTGCACGGGAACCAGCTGCTAGACCACAACCATGGTGCCGATGGGCTGTGTGAGGAGTGATAAAGATATTGTGCACGTCCTGCTGCTGCTAGTGCTGCTACTCATGGAGCAGGGAAATTATGTGGTTGAAAGCGGCCATTGGCCACTCCTCTTGCGTGTATCCAAGTGTATGTGCAAGGTAATCATCGAGTCTTGCGGACGAATGCCCTGCACCTCACTGCCAAATGGCACCGTGTTGATGTGCGAATCGTGTGTAAGCAACACGTGCTGCTGCTGCTGCCGCTCTACACATAGACCCCAAGCCAATAGACCCCAGGTGACCTGCTCGCTTATGCATGACAAACCATTCAACCTTTGAAAAGGATGATTGGGTGGCCGTTGGCACCATCACACGGCCACCGTCTGTGTATTACGCATAAAATCGACCTCATGACGTGCTCGTTGAAATTCCCTTCGAGTCGTTGTGTTGAGTGAGCGATAAAACGCTTACTCGCCAACACGATGTGACGATAATGTAAGGGTCTAGGGGTCTCCGGGAGCGGAGGCGTCAATTTGCTCGCAGTACCTTTCAATCGGCGTAGTTTACGCAATAATGAAGCTGCCTTACACCTTTTCCGTACAGCAATATGCACCTCCTCGACCGAACAGGGATCTAAATCTAGCAAATAATGAATTAATTTCATGTTAGAGCAACTTTTTCGCTCACCACACGCGCACCCACACGCGAATGGTTCGCTCGTAACACTAAATAGGGCATTGTTTGGTGCTTAAATCAACATTAGCCAACGGTTAAACGGTTCCACTGCACGAAAACGCTCCATTCCTGGCGCGAGCATTATCGCGAACGACCTTAAATAGCTCACCTCTACGCCAAGCAACAAATTACATCAACACACACCCAGCCAACCAGTGGAGACCTCACCCAGCACCCAGAACGTTGATGCCTTTTGGATCTGCCAAAGTCAAAGTCTGGAGTGGCTCCATTTTCACTTTAACAAAGCGAGACTAGAGCGGGAAAGTGGGAATGGCAACGCGAGGGTGGGAGAGTTTTACTTTAATGAAACTGTTGCAAATTGAAAGCAATAAATTCTCGCAGTTCCCTGTGGTGCCGCGCTCGCTCCACCAGTACCAGCTGGCCAAAGTGAAAAGTGGCCTTTCCGCGATTGGCTCCCTTCTGTTGGTCGATTGGTTGTGTGTATGGCTGATTGAATAAGAAGCGCTCCCACTCTACAGTTCACTCACAGTGGCGCCCGATAGCAACTGAAATGAAGCCCGTTCTCCCTACCTTATCACCACTCTGGTGTGCTGGT
Source organism: Anopheles aquasalis (assembly GCF_943734665.1). Lineage (NCBI taxonomy): Eukaryota > Metazoa > Arthropoda > Insecta > Diptera > Culicidae > Anopheles > Anopheles aquasalis. The sequence goes on along the minus strand of NC_064878.1, from coordinate 1,469,291 downwards.
CATGATTTTCCATATTTTCCCTTTATCGAATCAAATGAGACAGAGGGCGAAACGGGAGGGATGAAAATGGGAACGAGATGGTCTTCTTGAAGGCTGACACGGCTTCCTTGTCACTGCACTGCACTTCTCGTGTCTTCAGCAACACCTCGGTCTTCGGAGCGAACGAACAAAGAGCCAACGCTCTGCCAATGGAGTGCTAATGGCGATGCCAATGTGTTCTCGTGGCAGGTTAGGTGGTGCATCAATGCGTCCCCGGGCACCGCAAGGCAAAAGGACACGCGGGCAAATCCTTTGTGTGGCTTTTCTTCGCCCTCGCTCTCTCTCTCTCTCTTTCTATCCCATTATTTTTTGCTTACATTAATGGAAAAAGATGACATCCTTTCGATGGAACGTGACAAATAGGGAAGCAGGAGCAGGACCACCGTACGATCAGCTTCCTTACGCGAGAAATTTGCTCTCGCCTCATTGGCTTGCACAATGGAAGACAAAGGAATGCCCTCCCTCCAACCACTGTCCCGCTTCTTCATTACTCTTCCCTTCCGAGCGAAAAGTCAATAAATCAATGTCGAAAGCGCGTCCGACCGATGGATGACCGTCAAACGTTACGAGTGGATGTCCCGTTTCCATCGGTCCATCGATCCCTTCCCCCCCGGTACTAAGCTCTCTTCCGTGGGAGGAAAATCGATTCCTTCGATGGTGAAGCATAAAACCCTCCCTCCCACTCTACTCCCACTTACCGATGGCTTCGTCGTAAACGTCGTCCGGTGGTCCAGTGGAATCATAATCTTCCTGTGCACTCCAGTTACACATGCGGAATGCATGTCACAAGACGCAGCCCCAATCCAGAGGGATAACAGATTTTCCGAACTCTGCAACGGGCACGGGAGTGTCTTGATTTTTATGGCTAGATCCTTCGATAGATTTGCGTTCGATTCCTCCATTCCGGACTCTGCACACGAACATAAAACCATGGCTGACCAAATCCTGTTCGGTGTCCTTTCTCTTACTTTTGCCAGAGCTTTCGGAGCAGCACATTTACGAGCTGGGACGAGCTGGGTAAAAGTTTTAACGGACCGCACCACAAACTTCCCCTTCGCAGTGACATGGAGTGCAGTGCAATGCAGCCACTTTGCCCTCGGTTTCTTATACTCGTTACGTTATGCTGTGACTTGATTTTCCTGGGATTTCTTTGGGGTTTTTATGACACAAAGCTCTGGTGGTATGGCACCGTATGAAGGAATGTTGAAGAACGTTTTCTACACTCTCTTCTGTCGCCACTCGCAGCCTGGAAGCAGAAGGAAGAAAGATATCTCGCAATAAATCTCTCAACGACAAATGGTCCAACCCCCCATTTCTTATTGCTAATTTGTGTTTTCTCTTTCCTTTTTTCTATTTTCAGGTAAGAAGAGCAGCAACATTCGTGGCTTCTGGTTAAACTTACTTTGACAACACCGGTGTATTGAGAGTGAGTCCATCCTATTCTAATCCTCCAAGTAGAGCTTCGTGTTTTGTCTTTCTCTACGTTAATGGTCTCAAGCAAAAGGGGGCAAAAAACAACCAGTCGTTACGGAGTCGGAAGCGGACACGCAAGGGGAAAAAAGAACACTGAAAGAAAACAAGCAACAGCGGCCGAGTTCTGGTTCGTTGACCAAATCTTTTCTCGCTCTCGCCCTCCTTCTCAGACCAGAAATACTTGGCGATTTTCTTGGGGATCGCTTTTTTTCTCGTTCTCCTTTCGTTGGATTAATGTTTTTATGTCTTTTATGCCATCGAGAGTGAAACTCGGGGTCC
>NC_064878.1:1455000-1460000 GCF_943734665.1 Anopheles aquasalis | reverse complement strand
ATGAAGTGTCCAGAGAATCACAGTGCAACCAAATAGCGACCATAAATCCGACTGCAATCCTCACACACAGAGCCTCAGAAAAGCGACGCTGGTGTAGTCAAGATGGCAAGACGGCCCCTCCACTTAAGTGACCCATCCCGAGAGCGACTGGCGGTTCCTCATCTGATTGATGATATCGTTCGGCCACATTTTCGGCGGCACACAAACGGCGCTAACCTCCCCCCTCTAGGAAAGCGAAAAAGATATTAAATTAGTCCTGCACAGTCGGACGAGGCGACACTTATCCTATTATTGTGCGTCCAAACAACCCGCCAGGGCATGCAACAAACCCCTTCGTACGAAACGCGAAGGCGGAAGGCAGAGACGAATCGAAACAATGCCAAAATACTTGACTTGACTTGGCCGCACCGCTCACACAAGAGCACCATTAACTTTTGGCACTTTTCGGCATTGTCTTTCGTGGCGCGTCAAGTGCGCCACCGTCGTCGTCGTCGTCGTCGTCGTCGTCTAACGAATGAACTGAATAGATTTCCCGAAATGCGATAAGAGCCTGGCGATGACCACCCTACCGTTCAGCAAACAGCAAGAAGGTCGAGCACACAAGAGGGAGGTTTTTATAGGGTTCTCGGTGATGGGGGAGGGGGTGCGACCCTGCACACTGCACACGACAAGACAGTGAAATGTCTTCGAAGCAGACAGTGGAGACGCTGAAGAAAATATATTTAACAAATTGCCAACAAATGTGTCTTGTTTGTTTTTCACTCGATCGATCGGAGCAACCGCAAGCCCGAAACAAAGCGACTGCTGCGACTGCTGCTACTGCTGCGACCGCTGCGACAGTGGCCCTTCTTCCTGTCGATCGATTTTCCAAAATGATGCTTCGTTAGTTTAAGCGACAGAGTCAAGGGAAAGGGAATATCTTGTTTTATTTGTCCTGTTCTGGCAATGAGAAAGTTGGTTCCTTTTGGCCCGTGAGCGAAGTGAAAACCGCCTACGAGAACGAATGCTCACATAGCCTTTTATTGTCATTGCATGCATAATTCGTATAATTTTGCAGTAAACTCAATAAATTCAAAGTCAACGCAACCACGCAACCAGAGGCACGTTTGCAGCTAAAGTTTTCCCACGTTCCTTTCCACGAGAAACCAGTTCCCAGTTTCCATCTGGTTCCGGCTGGCCCTCAATTCTTCTCAATTATTGAGTTGAAAGGGGCAACAGACACAGACAGTCTTTTATGGCGCCAAAATGAACAGTTTAACGAAGAATGGTAACGGAAATGCGAAAAGAAACGGATGTGGTGCCATACCCTGAGTCTTAGATATGATGGACGGATATGTGGTGCAATACGCGCTAGCAATGCCACCATTATTGGCAGTTAAAGTTCTCTTATATTGACATTCCAGGCGCCACATGAAGTGCCACGAAATTCCTCTCTTGCACGTAGGAATGGTATTTTATAGTAAAATCGTATTAACTACGCACCGACATTTGGGGGAGGATATTTGGTTGCAGAAAGAAATAGAAAACCCCACATAAAACCCAATTGATATTCTGACATCCTGGAAAGGTGTCAAAAGGATGATGCCCTGAAGGACTGGGCCAGGTGCTCGAGCGCCACAGCCGTCGAAACCGTCAACCAGGCCCTACGCTTTGACGTCGGGCGCATGAAAGCCATTTTATCCCACTCTAGCCAGCGGGAGCAGCTTTTCCAGATACCCGACTACTCTGAATGCTTGACAGAAGAGAGTGAAAAGTGTGCTTAGGTTTTTTGCTCTCAGCAAGCGTATGTGTGAATGCTGTGATGACAGCAGGCGCTGTTTGGCCGGAAAAAAAGGTACGAAAGTTGCCAGTATGCGAGCGCTGGTGCTGATACGCAAAGAAAAGCGAGGGTACCGAGAATCGGGAAAATGCATCCAGCAGCAGCAGCAGTTGCTGTCGCTCTTCACGAATGTCAGCCAGACGATTCGCTCGCGATGAGCCATTCCAGTGGAATCAGCTGAAAAATGAACTTTTGAATTCGGTGCCCAACCGATGAAACCACACGCTGCACTATTCTGTGTGTGCTGTGTATGTGTGGCCACATTTATAACCAAAGCGACCCTTTCGAACCCCCAACCCTGGACTGGGAGTGTTTGGGAGGGGTGGAAACATTTTGAAATGTTATCACTGTTTTCCGTTCAACGCGCCCGACCTATTTCGCGCGCATAATCCGCGCTTCCGACCAAACGCCGTAGAAGGCTCCTCGATGTGCACCCTTTTTACACGCACTCACACTACGTTAGTCCCAAAGGGATCGTGGTGTTGGGTTTAACAGGTTGACTAGCGGCGATAGCGAGAGTGCGCAGCAGTGCCCACACTAAATTGCATTCGGAAATGCATACCAACTCTAGCGGAATTCTGTATTCGCATACATAGTTGAGTGGGATCTTTGGTTTTAGGTTTTTTAGTCTCGCATTTTAGATTACTGTTCCGGGAAGGAAATGGAGAAAATTTGGAATCGAGAACAGATTTTCACACAGAAAAATTCATTCCATCCATTAAGGAGGGGCTAAGATATTTATTTTTTTAGTGACACATTTTTTAATGAAGTTTTTAACAAATCGTCCCCAAAGTACGACCAAATATAATTGAAAACTTGCAGTTTATTATGGCATTTGCAAGTTTGCATGGTATAGTTTCTACAAACAAATCGTCAACCCGTTTTTGGTGCGAATCAAAGGACTTGCCCCTTAAGACTAAGCGACGAACTCGGTTTGATCATAGTGTGATCAATTTTTCAGCTCAAAAAATCTGCCAATAATCGAAAAAGTGGAAATTCAACAAAAACTCGACGGGGATATCAGGATAAACTAGTAATTTATGAAAAGAATATTAATTTGCGTAGTTCTGATGACCCCCAGCCACGATGGGCTCCGGAAAAAGAACCTTTGCGCAGGCGCTCCTTCATAAATTTGATGCCATAGATGAAGTTTTAAATGAATCTTCCCCAAAATTGAACCAAACATTCTTGAAAAGTTGTAGTTTAATATGACAGTCACTTGAAAAAATAAAGTGGAATGGTTTCTTAATAAAAAATCGACAAAAAGATCCTTCTTTGGACCCGAATTTACCTTAGCACCCACTTAAAAGTGAGGTTAGATGTTTCTCCAACTCATGGCCTTCTAAGAGGGCATACGAGTGCGTTGGATCTGGCCTACTAGGATGAGGAGCACCATTTTCAATTACGGACCGAGAATATGGGGAGCAAAAACGGCGAACGGGTGCATCTGTTCAACTGCCACTGTGAGCTTCGCGTCGTTCCGTCATTCATTCATTATGTCAAACACTCCGGTTCCCATAATCGTTTATCACGAAATTAGCAGCAAACCCGGCACCTCCGGCCCAGTGGTGATGGTGGTGAGTTGGTGAGGCGCAAAACAATGTCTCGTGCTACGTACATGGGCGCTTCGCCATTGTGTGCGCTTCGAGCAAAAAGGGGAGTTCGGTGGTTCAGTTGAGAGGTAAAGTTTTGCCCGACTATAGTGGGTGTTACTGCTGATAACACCGTTGTTCACAAAAGGGAGCCGCAATCCTGGCTCGACTGTCGTGTTTGTAACCAGCGAGCGATCGTCGAGCTCAAAGTCAACTTCACCTTCGCCCGGGATGAGGCCCATGCTCGGCGCTAGGACTCGGTTCTATGTATGTCCTCGCAGTTTTCGATAAACATGCAAATGGTGTTGAGCAAGCGAGGTACGAAGCAACGACCGAGATCAAACTTTCGTCCTTTTTTTTCATTCGTTTTTATGTGTGTTCCGTTTGGCTTCCATGTTCCATGATCCGGGCGCTCCAACGACACCGGGGTGTCACTGCACCATGTACCTCCGCTCTCCAGCTACACGACAAACAAGCCTGCCAAGCCTCGAACTCCAGCTCCACTAGTTTACCGTTTTAGTTGTAGCGCACCCAGTCCAGGGACTCTGGGTTTCGCCGGAAGTTGACAAAATGGCAACCACCCCCCCTTTCCCCCTCAGCACTATGCCGTTGATCTGTAGGGGATCGCCCCCCATATCCAGTTATGATGCTGATTGTGACGGGAAGCCAGGATGATGATGATGACAGTGTTCACCAGCAGCAGCAGCAGACCAGCGATGCGATGACGATGACGTGTATCATGTCATAAATGAATGTAATTAAAATTTACTGAATTAAAATACGGCAAAACTCGATGAGGATGTGTAAGGGTGTATGTGTCGCACTTCGTTTACAGTATTGGTGTTAGTTAGTCCTAACCAAACTGGAATAGCTTTTACGGTAAAATCCTTGCTCGAAGCAAAGGCCAACCAATTCGACTAATATACACCACGACACAGAAAGAGCGAGAGATAGAGAGAGAGAAGGTCTCCGTGCACAGGCGAAGGGGATAGTGAGATTTGATTTGAAGGTTTTACGACGTTATCCAATTTGAAGGCAGCAATGGAGGAAGTCGTCCTTCGTCCTTCGTCGTCGTTCGCACCTACACCTGACAGTGGACACAGCGTGAGCACACTGAGGAGAAGGTCAGTTTCTGGCTCTGGACTCAGACTCGAGTCTCGGTAGACGGAAAGCGATTTTCCAATTTGCAGCGGAAATGAAACGATTTTTCCATTCCGTCTGATTCCGGCTCAGGTGATGTCGCTCGCACCGGCGAACGCACTGAACCCCCCCCCGGGAGCCGTCGGCCCATACGAACGCGTTAATTGCATTGTAGAAGGTGTACAAAAATGAATTGGTATTAGTGTAGCGATTTGTGTGCCCTCCACGTGCCAACATAAACCATTTTCCCTCGTTACTAAACCATCCTTCATCCCCTGGCACCGAATGTTGAAATCCCAGGTGGACGATTCCGGTAGAACACGGGAAGGGATGCAAATAGCGGTGATGGTGATGGTGGTACACCACAGCGCAATGTAGCCAGATGCTTGTTTTCATTTAAATTATGCTTTGCACTTTACCACTTTTCGCGCGAGTTCCATTTGTGGCCT
>NC_064878.1:1415000-1435000 GCF_943734665.1 Anopheles aquasalis | reverse complement strand
CCGTATCAGGTGCACGGTGCCGCTTCTGGCCTCGGGTCAGTCATGTCCACCCGGTTCGTTGTTGTTCGTTTCAATTGAAGGCACATGTTTTCGTGCCGTAGCGATTCCGCATCAGGTGATCACCAGGTGTCTGACGCATTCCGCCGTTGTCTCGTGACGCTTATTAGCTTCGCGGGTTAACCTTTCTCGTCGTGTTGCTGCTAACCAGTGAAAAGGCCACCATTATCGCTGCTCCCGATCAGTGGTACGGGGTAATGATCATACCACTAGCGCACGCCACAACCGATGCTGATAGGAACGGTTTTTTTTTCATACCAATCATTTAAAAGCGCTCTGCTCGAGAAGCGATATTCAATGTTTCGATAACACACCACCTTCCATTCCTGACACCTCATTGTAATGAGTTTCGAGTTTCAAATGTTGTTATCAAATAATTAAACCGCCAGAGATAGACCAAGGATAGTCGGGGGGGTAACTGATCCATCACAATACATTAATGCGTTGGACAGGAATATTGCTGAAACACCGCACGAAAAGGCGGCCTTAACGAATATTGTAAAGCGTTAGTCACCAACTTGTTTGACCAGAACTTGCGTGACTATGTCCGGGGCGTTTCACTATGTCATCGTGTCATCCTTTTAATAATGGTTCCCACATAAACCCCGAACCTATAATGTTTCTGACGACAACCCCGTAAAGCACCACGTTCAAATCTAGCAGAAGCAAGGTCAGTGACATCCTGTAGCACAGCAGTTGCTTTCGTTGTAATCCTGAGCGCCGCTAACGCCACACAAACGTGTCGTACAACATGTTACCCATCGATTTTTGAATATTTCCCATACGAGTCGGCTTTCTATCGCACGAAATGTTCAAATTCTCTTGTGAGCTTCATCGTGTTCACACTCTGACCCTGAGCTGTAGGATAATGAAGGTTATATCGAGGACAAACCAGCAAAATATATTCAGCAGGCCTCATTCACACTTACTCGTTGCCTCTGGAACGGATCAGGACACGCTGATTTCTTCCGATGCTTCCATTGGTGTTGCCGCTCAGGTTTGTGGTGGAATTCCGCAGCGGACTGCGACCACGGTTGTACACGATGGCTCCATTGTTCATCCGTTCGGTGCTGTTGGAGCGGCGCGCCTGGGCTTGACCATTGTTGTACTTATTGTTGAGACTGTTCGATCGCTTCATCACACCGCCTGCCGCGGACACCATCGATTCGTTCATGTTGTTCGATTGCTTGCGCGAACCTCGCTGATCGCCACTTCCGGCTCCGGTTGCCGGTGCTCGTGGACCGCGGCCACGTGTATCACCACCACGTCCGTAGCTGTTCAGGTTCGACAGTGACTGTGCAACTTCACCATGTCCGATGCGATGCAGTAAACTCGACGTAGAACCATGCGATGATGAGAGACCACGTGACGAGATGGAAGTGCCCGGCGGTTTGTACACCATGGCGCAACCGGCAAGAACTAACGTGTGAACGGAAAGTCAAAAAACACACGGACACTTTCTATTCAACGACACACCACAGACCGCGCACTAGCACCAGGACGCGTCGTGTTTAGTGTGATTGCTAGCGTATGTTTGTCATTAGATTGAAGATTTGTTTGCCTTTGCGGGTGGGTGAAGAGCGCAACTAACTTTTTGTTCATCCTTACATCGGCACGATTCTTTGTTCGCCCACTAGTCCCGGTACACTGCGCACGTGTTAGATTGTCCTTGATGAAGGAGGGTGTGACATGTCACTTTTATGGGACACAAACGCTGAAAAATTAATACCATTTTCTTGTTTCATTGCTACGTTTGGGCGGACGGACATCCAGGTCATCGACAATTTCGATAATGCTTCGACCAGTGCATGAAGCTCACGCTCACGTTCACTTGATCACAAATTACAGGACGATCACAGCGAGTTCAGCTAATTGCAGGATAGAGTAGTGAGGACTTACATTGGAAGCAATAGACGAAATTAAATGGTTGTTGGCCCTGATCAGTCAATTCGAGCGGGATTATTTCTGGCTCAAGTTGCTTGGCTCAAGTGCTGCAAGAGGTGACCCCGAAAGCTAATGGTTTGAGGACATCATTCAACGTTTGACGAAAGGAACATAAGGCGAATCAGGTCGATGCAATTATAGCTACTTAACCTGTGGCTAGAAGGTGAAACTAAAATGGAACGCGAACGGAAAAGGATCTTCAACAGAACAGAGGCGAGGCTTGATGAAGAAACAGCCTACTGCAGCTCCTCTATACTATCATCATTATCCCCTTCCGCACGGAGCCGCTAAGGCCCCCATCGGGTCGGCCGAAACTCACTTTCTAATTCATTTTCAATCAATCAATCAAACGAGTCCACGCCACGAAAGGAAGTTCAATTACACGTTAACTATTCATCCATTAAGCAACGCGAAGGACCCAAGACATACACCGTGGTGTTTGTACCGGAATGTGGCGTGGCACACGATGGCCAGTGGCCAAATGGCTGTTGACAAACGAAAAACTGGCCTCACCAACTGGGTGGTCAACCGGTGGGCACATCGAGACACCGGGATGCACGCTTTCCAGGGATTACTGGAGTTGTTTGAGTAACCCAGAAGTGCCGTAGTGGTCAATCGAACACCTTTTTCAACTCCAGGACTCGTGTGGCGAGGTGTCAACACACAGCTTCATGGGGTATGAGCATTAGGGACCCCGTCGTCCCCGTTGCATAACTTATGATCCTTTCTTTCCGCTCGCAAGGAAGGAGTAATGTAGGTAAACTTTTGTCTAGTCCCGGGCTGGCGAAGGTGGCCATTCGATGTTCGAGTAATATTCACCGTCAATGAACGGCGCCGATTCCCCTTCCTGCCCTCTCCAAATTGATTCCTTAATTATTCATGATGCAACGCGCGCACTCCCCCATGCGAGGGAATACCGGCAGCAGCGTAGTGTAGCCGAGATGCTATCGTCGACAAGAAGGGTGCCCACCAACTTCACGGAGTGTCCCAAATACAGAATAATGATCAACAGTGGTAGAATGTGGCGCATACTATTCACAAAATCATGCTCATTAGCCGGCACTATGAAGAAACGTAACGGGACAACGTGGACACGTGGACACCGAACGGACAGGAGAATCACCAGAAAATCCATTAACGGCTGGGAAATGCCACTGGAACAAACAAACAGTTGCCGTACGCGATTCCTTTTCCCCTATTTTCAGTTGCAGCACAAACATTTTATCAGAAAATCACGTCGCAGTCGCCACTGGATTCTACACTCGCTAGACAAACCGTTAGGACCTCCCCCGGAAACCACTTACACAACCGCACAACCGTTACTAACACACGAGCACTGCCAGGATGGAACACAAGAAGGACCACTACCGCACTCATCGGTGGTCACTACTCGAATGAAAGCGAACGTTCGAGGGTCACCTGTACTAATAGTGTTGGCCGCGCGCCGAGTGGCCTACTGTATGACGTCACAGAATTGGTTGAGGCGCATATCCTTTGAAAGCGCCTTGCTGGGAGGAAAGAACGACCAGATGATAGCGATCACAAAGCGAACCACAAGTGAGTCAGGGGGGGATTTGTGAAGGTAAGTTGCTGCGTTTCTTTCAGGTCATTGAGCGGAGAAAGTTGAGTTTGTGGTTTGCTATATAATTAAGATTTTTTTTTATCTTTTATTCCCTCACTAAATAGTTTTCAGAGATCTAAACCTCTCCTTCCTATGCGCGCGGTGCCCGTTTGCTTCTTCGTTGTCATCGTCATTGTCGCCGTCGACGACGAAGTTACACTGTTACGCTTTGCAATAATAGCCACTAGAGCATGGTCGGTTAAGTGTAAAGTTAAAGAGCGAGAGCTCAATAAGATTTCTGCTTCTTTTAAATGCAGCACTCCAAGAGTAGATTCACGCTGCGGTCACCCAACCGATTGATCGTTTCTAGCCAAGTGCTCTCCGATGCATATTTCTATAAGTAAACGCCGTTCTGCTGCTACTGCGCTTCGGTTGATACTATTTCTAATCAGGATATCGGAAACTCTATGCGCTTATCATACACAGATCACCCTTTACAATCACACACACGCACACACACAGACACACATGCACAGAAACACGGAAGATCTACTGTTGCAGACGCCGTCGTTGTGCTGCTGCCGCCACCGTCGCCTGCTCAGTTAGTCGTGCCAATTCTAGTATTGTAACATGAAAAAGTGGTGCTCGATGGAAACGAACAACGTGGCGACGGCATTCCGTGTGTCCGTTTTATTACTGTTACGATAATTAGCCAAAGATACAGCCCGTACCGACCCGCCTGCGGAGATCCCTGGGCTCTGGGTTGATCTAGCTTTTCTACGTACGATGTATGTGTAACGAGCGCGTCGTAATGCTAATTCCCGGGCAAACGAACGATATCCTAATTTAAAACAGAGGGCCCTAACCGCTTCCTACTCCTGTTGCCGTAAAATCGAATTAAAGTTAAGTGAACGATATTGTTGGTTGAAGAGTGGATAAGGTGTAATAAGCGTTTTTACGGTTGTGAGCTGCCCCACAGTCCGGAAAGTGACGATGTCGTTGGTGGCTGCGGTGGCAACCCCGCCAGCCCAGCGGGTCCATTAGCAGCAGCGAATGCCATCGATGGGTGTTGCCGCTGCGGTTGGCCACCGCCGAGATGATCCTCGTCAGCGGCATCGGTTTGTGGCGGATGCTTGGATATACACTCCGGACAGTACCACTTGCCCTTTGGAGGCATAATGATACCGACACACTCGAAATGGAACCACTCGATGCGACAGTTTTCATCGTCACAAGCGATCATCTCCGATACCTCGTCATATGGGCACCGGCAGTAGCAATAGACGGATTCACCTTCACGCGGTGGTCGCCAACCGGCCGGTACACGGATTTGGTTCGGCCGGAAGTACTCCGTCTGCACACTGGGGAATGAGCCGATGGGTGGTACTTTGGGGAGCTGCTCCGGTACGGTCGGGATCATATAACCGGTAGCCACATCGACGGTCGTGGGCAAGGGTGACAGTGTAGCGATCGGAGCAGTCAACGGGGCCGCAGGAACCATACCACCAAATCCACCACCCATCGGAGGTGCTGATTTGGGAGTTTTGGGAGTCAAAGTGCGACGTCGATTGGCAGCCTTCAATGGACGCTTCGCTGACGGTGTGGAACTTGTGCGAGACTTTTTGCCCAACGATAGCTTCAGCTTTGGCAAAGGAGGACGCTGATCGGGAGTAAGACATGAGGAGGAAGAGTATGGCATCGAAGCGGACGCGGCAAGCACCGCTGCTCCCAGGGCAGCCTGCAACGATGGTGGAGCAATCGGTTGTGACGCCGTTTGTTGAGCGAGCCCAGCCATACTTCCACTGAACGATTCGTCCAGCGTTGAAAAGCCAATGCCAGAGTTACGTCTCGATGTTATGGGAGTTGATTGCTGAGTTGACCGACTACCGGTTCCGGACACCTTGCTCGACTTGCTGGGCGGTGATGGGAGGTCTTCTTTGCTCCACACGAGGTTCGGTGGTGGTGTTGGTTTCATGAGCGAGAGGATTGATTTTTCCGGATTTGTCGACAGAGGAATACCGGGCAAAGCGCCTGCCAAGCTTTCGTCGTCGCTCGTGTAACCGTAGAACTTGTTCGGCTTTCGGCTACGCTGAGACCGCTTCAGGGGTGCGTCCGTTTCAGAGTTGTTACCGGTGCTCAGGCGCGGGGTACTTATCTTCGACGAATCATCTGTCACTCCTGCGGTCATTCCTGGATACGGCAACCCAAGGGATCCCGGGTGTGTTGCTCCCGGTGTCGACGGTACTTCCGTTGCTGATGTTTCGATTGATACCCCATCGAACTGCATCGCTAGTGAGTGATTTGTCTGCATGTGGGATACATAATTGCCAGCTCCTGTTGCCCATTGATCGGAAATACCACCAGCAACACTAGCCGGTGGTCCTTGCGTCGAAGCGGCTGTCATCATTGCTTCCAAAGACATTGGAACGAGGTGTGGTGACATCTGCCGTTTGGACGATTTACGTTCACGCTTTCGCTTCTTCATCTTCAACTTCTTCTTGCCAGACTCTTCCTGCTGCAGTTGTTGCTGCTGTTCCTCTGGTGGCAACGAAGGCGTTGAGGGGCGACTGTTCTCAACGATACCGTAATTCATCGTGTTTGTTGCATTCAGTGAGCTGTTGCTGTTCGCACTGCTGCTGTACGTTTGTGCAAACAACTGCCGGCGCTTCTCGGCCAGTATCTGGGATGCCATCTTCTGTGGATTTTCGTCATAAAAGTCCTCATCCGTCTCGGACTCGTCGGTTTCCAGGTCGGACGTAACGATCACGCTGTCCGGATCAACCGGCTCGGCCGGTTCTGGTGGTGGCTTCTGTTCTTCCCGCTCAGCGCGCGCCTCAGCATCGTCCCTTTTGCTATCGCTACGTATCTTTCCATTGTCTTTCTTTTGCCTCGATGAGGACGTCTTTTTGTTCGTTGTTGCTGTCGTAGTATTATCGTCGGAACTGTCCGAATCCGAACTGGAGCTGGAACTGTTACTACCGCTGGAACTACTGCTAGAGGAGCTACAGCTGCAATTGGACCCACAGTTACAGCTCGAATCGGAACCACTGCTATCGTCACTGTCCGATGAATGAGCACGGCGCCTCCGAGGAGAGTTTGTTTTGCCAACATGTCGTCCGTCCTTCTCCTTTGCAAGCTCATCCTTCGATTTGAGCAGTAACGACTCCTGCCTTCCAATCGGTTCTTGTGACTCGCTCATATCGGCCTCGGCATTGATGGGCTTGTACATCAGGCTGTAGTCATGATCCGATTGCGTCACGTGCAGGATGGTGTTCTTCAGCATTCGCTCGACCAGCTCGTCCTCCTGGCGTTGCTCTTCGTCCACTGTCGCTGACTGTCGACGGCTGATCGTGCGGTTTGCTTGAAAGCGTTTGAAGTTGTTCCAAATGTTGGCTATTGGATCAGACACGGTGGCGCCATCCGATTCGCCCAGCCCACCTTCTTTCGTCTCATCATTGTCAAAGTTTGCACCTTTCTGCTCATCCATCCACTGGCCAGCAGCAGTCTTTCTTCCATCCCCTACTAGCTCGCTGCCTGATGGATCTGTCGAAGGGTCGGCATTATCTTCCTGATCCGCATCGTCTGCAACCAGTGCACTATCAGTGGTTCTGCTTTTGGACCAGTTTTTGAATTGCCTCGAAGCAGAGCTTACATTTGAATTCTCATTATCCGAATCGTCACTGCTGTCACTCTCGGATAGATTCAAGGCCGGTAGATCCATCAAGTCATCTAACGACATGCCATCGTCCTTTCCTTTTCTCTTTTTCTTCGATTTCTTCGATGGCGTCGTGTTCACATCGTTCGCGGGTGCGGTAATACTGGGCTGAGATTGTGCAGAATCACGATCGGATGCAGCCTTACTGTCGGTAACGACCGCATCGGTGACATCCATTGGCTTTGCTTTTGTCTCATCTTTAGAGTCTTCAAGCTTGGCCGAACTTTCTGCCACTTCCGATTCCTCTTTCACCGTGTTTGTAGGGTTTTCTTCACTCTGTCCGTCCTTGCCGTGTTCAGCAGTCGTGCCTGACGCCGGGCAATCATCTTCTTTACCACTTCGCTCGTCAATGGAACCATTTTGCGTCACCATGGCTTTCGTTTGCTCCTGTTGTTCATCCTTTGGAGCAGTGCTATCCTCGTCCAGTTTATCTTCCGTCTTCACCTCACCTTCGGCAGCAGCCATGGACCGCTGCTCTTCCGGATAGTGCCGTTGGACGTGTTTAAGAAGCAGCTTCTTCGAAATGAAACGTTTTTCGCAGCCATCTTCCATGCAGGGGTACTTTGCCTCACCATTGTGCAATCGCTGATGTACTTTTAGGGCTACGGATCGTTCAAACGATACCTGGCACACTTCGCAAGTATACTGTGCCGGTGGTGCACAGAAATGGTAAACATGGGGCCACTTTTTCTTCAAGCAACGCTTACACAGTACCCCTTCAGTGCCGTGCTTCCAGAAGAGATGCTTCAAGATGTCGTCCTTATTGCGATAGCTTAATCCGCAGCGGTAGCACAGATGGTTCAGCTTGTGCTTCCAAACATGATTTGAAAGTCGTGCCTGATCCTGACATTCTTCCAGACACACGTCGCACGCAAAATGCCGTTTGCGTAGATGCACCATCAGCCGGAACGCGGACGGTATACCGTCCATGTTGCACACACAACAGCGGAACGAGTAGTCAAGGATGCTCATACGATTCGCCACACCGGGACACATATGACACAGCAGCTCACTGTAACTGAAAAAGTTCGCCTTGCAAATCAAACAAAACAGCACCGACTTCTGGTGCATCTTGCGATTGTGCAGATACAGCTCCTTGTGCACGACCGTCACAAACCGACACTGGAAGCACTCGAATTGTTTCATAAACGGTACGGAACTACGCTGCTCGAGCGACCAGCTGTCGTCGAACGTCTCCACGTTCAGGTAGGCGCCTTCGAGATCGTTAAGCGAGGAACGGAAACGATGCAAGATCGTATCGGGCAGCAACTCCTCTCCGGTGATACTGTTGACCGTGGCCTGAAAACGGTGCATAGCTATGATGTGCAGTACGAGCTGTCTGCCGTTGACGGCGATCCTCCGCGCATGATTACAGTACAGACAGAAGCGTGCCGTTTCTCGAAGACATATTTTAACAAACTCGCGCACTGGAATCCGATCCAAAGGTTCATCCAGCGTAAGATGAAACAACTGAGCGTCATCATCGGCTATCACGAGGCCATCTGGATCGGTGGGGGTAGTTTTGTTCTCTTCTGTTGGCATCGGATCATTTGTCGGTTCAAACACTTTTGACGCATTGGATTCGTCGTCTATATCGGCTTCCTTGCTGTCTTTCTCACATTCAATGTCATTGCGACTGGTTGCTGGAGACCCGATTCCAGCAAACACCGATGGCGTATCTACTTGTTGCTGGTCCTGCGAATCGACATTTTCCACCGTCGCCTCTTTGTCGTCATCTTTCACTGGATCAGTTTCCATAGAAACAGCGCTAGTATTCTGATGTTCTCCGTGTTCAACATCTGCACCGACAGTAGACGAGTGCTGTTGATCATTCGTCGTTGATGATGCTTGAATATCTTGCGTTGGCTCTGCTACTACACTTTGCGGTTGTTGCACTCGGTGAATATGCCCCGAGATGGATTCGTCAATATCCATCGGTACATCCTCTTGCTGTTCTGATGACATATCGTTGGTTTCCACTTCATCTTTATCGTCGATCGGTTCCGTTGCTTGTGGTGCAGTGCTATCAGTTTCCACACGAACTGGCTCTTGACTGTCAAGCTTCAGGGAGTCTTCTGTAGTGAACTGCTGATTTGCGGGATTCGCACTGCTTTCGGGAACAGCTAAGGGCGCATCATAGTTCTCACTGACACTTGAGGATGATTCAGCGGCAGCAACAGCAGCAGCCGGAATAACAGCATCAGACGAGCGTTCATCCTCCTTACTTGTCTTTTCTTTTTCATCATTGTCATCTTCCTCTTCATCGTCATATTCATCTTCTTCTTCCTCCCCCTCCTCTTCTTCATCTAATTCACTGTCGCTAGACGATTCTTCACTTTCAATTGAGTTGATATATTGAATGGGGATTTTTACCTTTAACTTTGGCACTAAAGGAGTCACGGCGATAGCTGGAGGATTACTAGACTCTGATGCCATCTTTCCCGTGTCTTCAACTGAATTATCGCTGGGAGGTAGTACCACAGAAGGAACAACATTCTGCTCCGGTTCATCCGCATAATGTTCGCCGTTTATGGTTGCATGTGGTTCAGCAGACACCGCCCCATCCCGCGACGGCATCGAGGATAGAATGCTCGACTGAACCGATTGCAGCGGTGCCGATGGTGGTGTTCGGTGGTGATCATTCACATTCGAATCTTGAAGCCGCTGCATTTCATGTTGATGCTGTGTTTCGGTGTGCTTATTGGGAAACAGATAACGCTGATCATCGATCGACAATCCTGCAGATCGATTAAAACCGCCCCACTCGCCGCCATTACCGGGCATCGGAACATTGTGCTGGTTTTGATTGTGAAAATAGTACGACGCCGTCGAAGGGTAACCGTTCTGATCTGTTAAAACCCCATTTACATCCACCATTGCTCTGGCAGCATCCGATGGTAGCGATGGTTTGTTGATATCGCTTACCCCCTTGGGTACCGTTTTCTTCGGCTGTTTCTTCTTCGTTAGTCCCAGGCCGTCTTCTTCACCTTTCATTCCTCCACATCGATGTTTGGACATCTTAAGTTCACCGCAGTTGCTGCATGCTTGCACAAAGTCAGCACAATTGTGCTTAATGATGTGTTCTTCGTCATTCGCTATCGGATTACCGGAACATTCAAACAGATGTTCACACCGAGAACACATCAAAAAGAATTGTTGATGTCCCATACTCGCTTTCGAAGCAAGCTCTTCCAATTGTTCAGGACGGATTGTAGATTCGCCAAATTTTGCCACAATCCTCTGCCGTTGATGATGTTGTATGTATTCGGCTAAACCACTGTACTGCTTCCTCATCACGCTGTGTTTCGTTTCCAAGTGGTTAACTAACCGATCGGCGGATTGAAAGATACCCAGGCAGTATAGACAGATGTGTTTTCGGTGCACTTCTAGCATATGGACAAACAGATTCCAGTTTTCGTAATGTGTTCCGCATGCAGAGCATAGGAAAACCTTTTTCTTATCCTTTTTCCTCTCCAACGGCAATTGTGCAGTGGTTGTTGTAGGCACTGCAGCAGAACTCTCGATTGCTGCCTTCGCCAAGCTAGTGGCCGAGGTGTGGTGCGTTTGCTGCTGGATGATTGCATCGCTTATCACCTTTTTAGACGCCTTGTTTTTCTTAAGCGATGGTGCATGCGCAATTGGCTCTCTAGGAACAGCAGCAGTCCCTGCTTTGGTTTTACTTTTCTTCCTCGATTCGCCAGACTTATTGTTAGCTTTTGTAGTGTTAAGCTCAGGTTTTCCAACGGTCATATGCGATGCTGTAAACAGTGACGAAGGATGCTGCAATCCAGCGTTCATCGATGGCGTAAGTGTATTATAAGACGGGTGTGCATTAACGTTCCCTGCCATGGTCGCAGTATCACCGGCATAAGTACCACCACCATAATCACCAGGTATTCGACCGAAATTCTGCATTAGCTGTGGTGGAACAGTTTGCATTGGGTAGGGGAGTGACTGTTGGCGCTGAGCTTGCCTGTACTGTTCCTGCAGCTGAAGCAGCTGTTGATTGTAAGTGGCAACTGTAGCTGCCGCATTCAGCTTTCCCGATGTAGCAAGTGCCGTTTGCAACAGTGAAGATTGATTGCCATTGTTGGCCTTTTTTCTGTATCGTCGCTGCTGCTTCTCGGCTATCACCAATCGATTGTCTTCATCCATGGTATCAGACGACTCGTCCAAAGTGGGTGGAAGTAACCGCGACACTGAAGTTGCATTTGTGCCCGTAAAATGGTTGAAAGCCCCCACGTTGTTCCCCGCACTGTCAGATGTGACGGTTCGTTCACTCCAGTGTTGCAAAGGATATTGCTGCGGGTGAATCAAAGGTGGTTGCTGCTGTTGCTGCTGATGATGATGATCATTGATGTTGTTTGCATGATTGTAATCAATTTTGATCAATTCTCGCCGTTCATTAAACAAGCCCTGCTTAAGCAGATTACTGAAATCAACCGGCTGCGGTAGTAGCGTTGCAGCTGCTCCCAACGTAGTGGGCTTCGATTTTGTTGCCACTGACTCGTCTTTGTGCCCAGTTGGTGTCGCAACGTTAGACGATCGTTTTAGGGAAATGGAAAGTTTCAATCCCTCACTGCGCGTTATTTTCGCTTCATCTTCTTGATTTTTCACTCCCTCATGTTCATCTTCCTCATAAGAATCTCCAGATTCACCTATTTCCATCGCGGTGCTGTCTCGACTGCTCTCGGCGCCACTGTGGTTGTTGGGGGCTTCCGGTATTTCGAGACATTCTTTTGGTGCTGTTGGTGGTGCAGGCTGATGCGCCTGATACCCCATCGCTGCGGGTTCATTCTCCGCCGCTACCTTTTTCTCGGAGGTATCTTTCTGCGAATCTTCTGCCTCATCATCCGAGTCATCACTTTCCGAAGACGAAGAGGAGGACGATGACGATGAAGAACTTTCAGAGGAACTAGAACTATCGCTGCTGCTATTTTCTTCGTTCTCGGCATGCGACTCTTGAACTGCAGTAGCTTCATTTGCCGTTTCCAGGTTGCTGCTACAGGGTGGCTTTGATGCTGTTGGTGGCTGATCCGCTGGAAAATCGTTGAGCATGTGTGTAGGTAATTTACTAGAATCCATCGAACTGTGGTGTGAGATGGTGTCCGCATGTGTGTTTAGTTCCGACTCATGGGCAATATTCTCTTCGGGTTCCGCTATGGACTTTTTATCCGCAGTTGGTTCTGTTGCTATTTCATCGCTCATTTGCATTTGGTTTGCATTGACCGGATGTGTGTTAGGTTCCGACTCATGGGCATTATTCACTTCGGGTTCCGCGATGGACATCTCATCCGCAGTTGGTTCTGTTGCTATTTCATCGCACATTTTCATTTGCTTTGGAAACCACGATTGTAATTCACCATCCAACGTTGTTCTGCGACAGTCGCCTTCATCTTGCAGTGGCGTTTCTGATGCACGACGTTTTAGTAGATTCGTTGCTGCAATACCTCTACTCATCATTTCCATCGGTTGAACTTCGCCTTGTTCATCTTCTGGTGCCAACCTGGTTTGTATATCTGTGTGAGAGAGAAATACCAACCAATTTTAATTTTCCCTTTTGCTGAGCATAAACGAATTTCGCGCATTTTCCACTACTTACCGATTGGCCGGCTTTTAAATGCTATACTATCTGCACTAATCGCATCAGCATCACTAATCTCAGTTGCCCCTTGCAACCTGAGCATAGCTTGCTTTTCTTCCGTCGCCACGCCTTCTTCTATGGGGATCATCTTTTGCGACGCAGGATCACACTTGTTCTGACTTAACTCCACTTCACTATCATTCGCTCCCGTCCGTAATTCTTCATTCACCGATTGTTCAACGGGACTACTAGTTTGCTCTGCTGTTCGTACTTCGTCATTGTTGACGATTTGTTCATCACAACTGGGCACATTTCCTCGCGCAACATCACTTGTTGTCCCGCTTGTGTCGATATTTTCTAGGGACAACCCTGGATCTTCTCCGTTCAATTGATCACTCGCTTTGCACTTCGAATCCACCGGCACTTTATCGATGGGTTCATTTTGCAAAGAAGCATCATCACTTGTTTCTATTGCATTCACAGCATCATTTCCCTTCGGTAGATGGCTTTCTTCCGAATCTTCTTTCGAGCACGTTTGACTGGGCTCTTCACTTGGAAGCGTATCTGGGAGTAACCGATCTTCGGTCGTAACTTTAGTGCTGAGCATATCCGCATCATCCACCTCCTCCTTTGCGTCCCCGTTGAGGTCGGAGTGGGTAGATAACGAGCCAAGTTCATATTCACCTCCATGGTGCTGATTCGACTCCGCACTACTGTTTTGGGCTTTATCATCGGCAGATGATGGTGACACATCTGTCGGCGGTAGTGATGACTGGTGTGAAATCGGGTTGCTGTTGGCTTCTTTGATTTGGATGCTTTGAGAATCTGGTTTTTCGGGGCTACGGACAGCATCAATGGTTGCAGTTGCTAAACCATCGTCCATTATTTTTCAGCTGAAACAAGAAAACCACACATTTTGATTGAGAAATGTGCCACAAAAACAAATCGTATTTCATTTTTCAAAGGAAAGTAGCTCTTGGTGACATTATGAAAACACAGCAGGCTGTTCTCAATTGACTGACTCACGCCGAGCTGACAGCGTTCTAAAATGATTATCTTGTCGGTAAACAAATGCGTGGGACAAAAGTTATCATCGTCCACCATCAGCGGCATCTCGAACGCCCGCCAGAACAGTTGTCGGAGGAGGAAATTTCGAGTCGTTCGCCACGGACCGGGTCATGTGTTCGTGGGGTGTTCCGCCGTATAGTAACTGTGAAACGTCACGGTCATCGCCCATCGCGCACTCTGCTCTGATGATGAAATTGAAACGTGTTTTACTCAGATTGTTCTTTACCACACGCGTACCGGTTTGCTGGGCTTCTTCACCGGCACGTTTAGTGTCGTAAAAAACTCAGAAACTCCGAACCGAAGCACCATCGAGTCGTCGGTCGTGCGGAGTCGAGATGACCCTGAAGAAGAAACGAATGCCGGAAGCATACAAAATGCAGAGCCACGCACACCGCCAAGCCCGTCCAGCGTACGGATAAACATGCGTGAGTGTAGCATAGAATTTGACGCATAATTCTGGCCTGAAAGCGGAAAGCAAACTATCGCACCGTGGATGCGTTGCTTGCGCCTGTCTTTCACTAACCACCTTTCGGGATTATTATGCTTTATGCGTCGCAGGAGCGACTTATGTTTGATCAAGTCATAAAAAGTAAACACTCGTGGTTCGCCGACTGACGCAAGCTTGGCCAACAAGCACACTTTGTGGGAGTCGGGACGCTGGAGGGGGGGAAAAAGCGCGCGCGCGATGACACCTTTGCCACCCGTGGAACCACCGAAACCGAGAGGCGTGCTCACTTTTTCACACCGAAATCACCTTCCTGCCGCAGGAAAAGATGCTGCAACTGTCGCCCGAGAAAAAACGCGCACTTGTCACCGCGGGGAACTGAGACGTAAAAAGCACCGAACGACTAAAAGGCAGAAAAAAGCGTAATTTCACTGCAGGGCGGGACGAATCGGCGACGGAGCAGGAAGCGGCGCGTAGGGCGTCCTCGGTACCGCGCCTCGAGGTAAGCTGCCGCACAAGGAAGGGCCGATTATGTAGCAAGAAGGGGCTTGGAAGCCGAGAACCACGGCTCGAGAACAACGAAAACCACCGAGCGTGCGTGTGCGAATTTTCATCCGCGAATTACGCCACCAAACCGCATGCCACCAAGCTGCACTCCATTACCTGCGCGTAGCGGGGAATCAGCAGCACCTCTCGGAAATAGTTTCGCTTGGTTTCGATGCCGTATTTTTGTGGCTTTTCCAACTTTTCTGCCCAACACGTTTATGAAACAAACGAAAATGGCGCTCCGTGAGAACCTTTTTGACGTTTCGCTTGCCCACGGAGCAGCGGCACTCAGTCGGCCTCCTGTTTATACGACGCGTGTGTTTTTTTTTGTTGACTCCGAGGATGCCGCGGAGATTTTAGTATTTCTCGAAGAAAAAGTGTAATCATGACTGAAATTAGTGCAAAATCTCCGCCCGAAAAGCTGCCCACTAAATTGCCGAACGTTTGCCGGGTATGCTTGACCGATACAGGGTCGCTCGAAGGTGATTTCTACGAAATAGCGGATATTTACTTGGGGAAAAACGACGATTCCGCCAGCATGCTTGCGCTTTCGGCGGTTCTTTCCCTTTTCATCGAAGACGAGGTGAGCAGGAACGTTATCTAGACCATCTATTGGCAAATAAAGAACCTTCTTGTTTTCGCAGCTCAAGGGAGGAGAGTTGTTGCCGACAACTATCTGCAAGTCCTGCGCCGATAAAGCTCAAGCGGCCTATAAATTCATCGACCAATGTCGGCAAACGGACAAGGCGATAAAGAACCGTCGCCGACCGTCAAGGGTGAGGAGGACGAAGACGTCTCTTGGTTTCCAGTTTCAGAATCTGAACCGGAAGAGCAGAATGATATCGATAAGTTAAGCAGCCCGAAGAAGAAGCGGTACAGTTGTCCCAAATGCGAGAAAAGTTTTTCACACAAGACATCCCTGAGCAGACACGTTGCGTGGCCCGATCCCGAGAATTGGATACAGTGTCAACACTACGGTAAAGCTTTCTTGCACTCCTTGGATCTGACACGGCACATGCAAACCCACACGGGAGAGCGTCCATATCGCTGCCAACTTTGTCCGAAAGCATACATTGACGCCTGGGTGCTGAACAAACACGTTGGCTCGCACTGGCGTGATCAGGCACACAAATGTACTATCTGTTCGAGAGTACTGGCGACACGCGGCGGATTTTATAACCATCGCGAAAAGCACATGCAAAAGGAACAAGTGATGCGCCACGCTTGACTCTACTGCAGCAAACGGTTCGTTACAACCAGCAAACGTCGATCTCACTTACGACTCGTACATGGGAACCTTTTCAAGCCGTGGGTTTGTGAAACAGAATCTTGAAAGCGGTCGTTTGATACAAAACAGGCGTTGGCGGAGCACGAAAAGACACATTCCGTGCACAACGGTAAATAAAGTCCACGATGTTTTATTAAATCTACCAACTCTACTGCATCAGCGAGGAGCATCGAT
Source organism: Anopheles aquasalis (assembly GCF_943734665.1). Taxonomy (NCBI): domain Eukaryota; kingdom Metazoa; phylum Arthropoda; class Insecta; order Diptera; family Culicidae; genus Anopheles; species Anopheles aquasalis. Next base: position 1,418,618 of record NC_064878.1, on the reverse strand, counting down.
TCAATCCCCGCGTAATTATGTTTAACTGCAACCAACTTCCCGGCGTTTCTGCTGTTTTCGTCGTTGCTTCTGTGTCTGAAAAGGCAGAGACCGTTTCAAGGGACGCATTATCTTGAAACACTTCCAATCGATTGCAGCAATTCAATCGCGTCGCATCCATCGACGAGTTCAGTTGTACATTAAAAACAGGACATTTCGGTGGTACTTCGTAATCGTCTAAAAGAGTAAAAATGTCCTCCTCAACGGTTGGCGGTATGTTGGAGGTTTTGACCAAAACGTGTACATTCGTAGGCAGCTGCACGGGACGAATAGAGTTAAACTCATCCGAGGTAAAAAGAGCCCTGTTGAGCTTCATGAGATCCTTCTTCAGGTCTTGGCGGTGATTAATTCCGTGGTGGTTCACATCAATCACTGGCAATCTAACGTGGAATGTTTCCTTTGCCGTGTAGATAGTGCTCCCCAACAGTATCAGCACCTCCCGTAAACAAGGATCCTGCTCAACGCACGCTGCGATAATCTGAAACAGGAATGGGTGCGTTAGTAACCGTTGAGCCGTTCGTTGGCCCTCACCAACCTACCTCAAACAAGAGATCCACATTTGTGACGGTCTGCTTGGCCTGCTCTATTTCTTTTCTCAACTTTATATCCGCTCCCCGAACGGGTAAATCGTCCTCAATCGGCAGAGTTCTCGATTTGACCAGCTCCCGGAACGCACCGTACGGCAGCGGAATTTGCAGTCGGTCGTACAGCAAAAATTCGATGATACTTCGTACTAACTGCACGGCACATGCTTTGGTAACAACACTAGAATCTAGTTCCACCTCCACAAGCGGCATTTTAGTCATAAGTTCTTGTAAAATCCTCCAAAAGACCCAAATAAAAAACTGTTGCGACGCGTGATGACAGCTCGTGTTTGAAACTTCCACTCGCCCACTCGCTCACTGCTAAACGCCAAGTGACATTTGAGTGTCAAAAAAGGCTTGAAAACAAAGAGGTAAAAAAAGTAGAAAAGTGTGTGTGTGTGTGGACTGTGTTACCGGGTGCGTGCAAAGAAAATTTAGCTCCTTTTTCCGCGGTTCCATTTTCCTCGATTTTCCACGTAGTTTTCCACAAAAACAGCCTCCTTGCTTGCGCTTGGTTTAAGGATACCGAGGGAACCGTCGGAAAATAATCGCCTGCTTTGTGCCCAACAACAACCGCGCGGATGTGAGTGAGGATTTGCAAACAACAATTTTTTTTGCGAGCATCGGGGGTGGAGGGTTGATAGTGCGCCCGCCATGGGAGTTTAGGTTCTTGGTTCCTTTTTTTTCGATTTCTGTGATTTTACACGTTCACCAGAGGCCGAGTGCCGTGGCAGTAATCGGCGTGAAGTTTTGCTGTGCGTGCAAAATTGGCTCCGGAGTCAGGGAATTTGCTGCGGCTGCACGCCACGTTCTCGTTGGCTCGTTGAAATACATGCGCGAAGTGAAGTGCGTTTGGTGCGATACAGGGAGACGCGTCACGCAGCAGTAGGGTTGACGGTGAAAGATTGATAAGGCGCGTTTGTTCGCTCGCGGCTCGGTCTCGGTGGAAGCGAAGAAGGTCACACGAATGTAAAAAGCCCGCTAACGCACCACCACGACCACGACGGTGCGTTTTATCAATCCGTGAAGAGCGACACTATCATCACCATCATCGGCAGCAGCGCAAACATACGGCCGATCCGCCGGCGAGCGACACACCACGTCCGCCAGACTTTACAGATATGGAACCAGCCAGCGCAGCAGCAGCACCAGCAACAGCGCAGCAAGAAGAGGGAGGTGAACTTCCGGAGCCCGCCGACGAAGCAATCGTTTCCACCAGCGATCATCCGGATGGAAAACAATCAACGGACGAGCCAGACACGGTGCAAAGCAGTAGCAAGGAAGCGGAAGCGGAGGAACTACCGCCGGCGGTACCTTCCGGCAGAGTTACGCCAGAAAAGGTATGCCACTAACACCTGCGCTGCATGTTTGCACCAACACAAGCGAGCCAGTTTCGTTCTCGGGACTAAACGCTTAATTTTTCTATTTTTATTTGTAGCCAAATATTGCCGCTGACCAACAGGAAGAATGTGCCGAGCTGGAAGAGACGGTCGAGATTGAAAGCTCACCGGAAAAGTCCTACACGGACCCGAAAGACACCGCCAGCGGCGTGAAAAGTCCGGAGGAGGAAATATTTTCCATCGACGAGGATGATGAGAATGAGCATCCCCAGCGGGAGGATGATGATGATTTCCTAGAGATGGACGAGGATGAGGACGAAGACATCTACGTGGAGACTACCGATCGCATCGGATCGCACGAATCGTTGGATGAGTCGGAGAAGCAGGAACTTAGCACCGACGAGTATACGGATGAGGATGATATCGCCGGCACCGAGAAGACGCCAGTAAGGCGCGGGGAAAAGCGTAAACTTTCCCGCGGAAGTGATCGTGAGGACTATGAGGAGCTGGAGCATGACGAGCATGAGGCCGAGGAAGAGGAAGACGACGTGGTGCAGGTGTTTACAGAGGATGATGAGGACGGCGATGATGAGCCGGAGGAGGAAGACGAACCGGAAGAGGAGGACAATGGTGTGGATGCCGTTGTGTTTCCGGAAAGCAAGCTGGTTCGATTTGGTGCTAGTTCCGACAGCAACGATTCCCTGGCAGAGGAGGGCAAACCAAGGATAAAGGTGAAATACCGGAGCTACAAGCAGCGGTTTACGGTGGCCGCACGGAAACGTGCCGTAAAATTGTAAGTAAACTCTATTTAATTTTGCCCTTATGCTAGTTTTAGTCTGAATTGTTTGTTGAATTTGTTCAGATTGAGAATACAGTAGGCTAGGAAAAAATGGTTCGAAATTGACTACTTCGATTGCTTGAAGAAACGGCTTCATATCGCGCGCGAAGCTAGAGCGAGCGTTGCACTAGCGTATGCACCTGGCTCGGGTCTTCTCCGGCCGGCAATCGATGCCAAGGAATCTTGCAATAAAACTACACGGCCAGCGGACGGGCGTCTAAGAATAGGTTTTCCTGTTCGGTGCTGAAGAAAGCATTACTTCATCGCTACCGATGGATGGCGCCACGGGTTGTGAATTGCACTCGCAAAACCAAAACCATTGGCCCCGGCGCTGTAATAAATTTCCGGCAATCTGGTGTGATACTACATGAGCGAGAATGGGAACGATGCACTAGAGATTGCATCTGGTGCTGTGGTAGTATTAGTTGGTCAGGAGTGTGCAAACAACGCCACAAACCGAGCGCGCTTGGCGTCCTTTTTGGGGGAAGATGCGCGTGTCCACGCATTGATTTCAGATTCATCTCCGTTGGAAGGAAGGGGGAGAGATGACGCGATGCCCGTAAGCCATCAGTTGCACATGCGCAGCCAGATGGTGCGAGTGATGCCCGGCGGGCGGGAGGGTTCTTGAGATGGATGCCAACGATGTAACCGAGTTGGCTAGAGAAGGGTCGTAGAGCTCAGCTTTCCTGTGCCGGCCCGACGGTCCTTTGTTTTCCCCCTTTTTCTGTTAATCATTTCCAGGCGAAGGCGTCGAATCATGATAGCGCTTGGGTGTTTCTCGCCCCATAGTACGGTGGTAGACATGATGAAATCTTCC
>NC_064878.1:1372500-1377500 GCF_943734665.1 Anopheles aquasalis | reverse complement strand
TCTCGACGGTGTGGTGTGGTTTTAGGGTTTTTGAAAGTATGTCTGCTGCCCCGTTCAAATTCGGATCAGCATGCTCGACTAAATCGACTGATCGGGATTGGGGCTACTGGAGAGTTGATTTTTCTTCCCTCGCCCCTCATTAGCCTCGCATATGTCTCGCCTTTAACGTTGCAGCACACGACCATTCGGTAGCATTCGGAGACGCGAGAGATCGTGCGTTTGATTTATGTTTTCATTAGACCCAATCATTTGCAGTTTTGTGAACACCGGGGCCACGGCACCGGCACAAGCGGTGCTGCTACTCGTGAAGCAATTTCGTGTACGGTAAGTAGTGTGATTTGCAGGTGCGTTTAGACGACAACGACGGCGACTTTTTCTCGATTCCGCCACCCAAAACGGAACGATGACGGTTGGGTGACCGTCTGGCTTGCTGGCTGGCGGTCTGGGTGTCTGGCTGACTAGCAGAGTTCCGTTCCTTTTTAGCGAGTGAAGGGCACCAGCGTGCACTAGGCAAGGCGTGGTCCATTCGGTGTACCTATTTCTTCTTGCTGCTTCTACGCAACGGTGACACAACTCACTCCCAATCGGCTCTAATCGTCGGCGATTAGCCGACGCATTGCTCGAGGTCGAGTACGGTTTGTGGATTTCTAAGCAGAAAACGGCAGAAAAACACACAATTACGCTGCGACGGACACGTGAGACGGCAAAACGGGGAGATCATTTAGCACCGCACAGCGATCAGACGGGTAAGTGGTTTGTTTATATCGATCTGCGGATCATCTCTAAAAAGGGCCTTATTAACGCCCAATGTCCAATCGATCGATTATCCAAACTCCTCCCTTCCTAGCCAGCATCTTTCTTTAATCATTGAGTGTTGGCCGCCTGCGTCAAATTAGCCGCGATTACGTCGCCCATAAGTCAATCCCAACTCCGTTTCCCCATCTCGATCAACTCAAACTCTGCTCTTCTCCTTGCTCGATCGTTTCTTTTTTCGCAAAACCGAATATGTAATCAAATTAAAAGCTCCAAAATCAACGCCCCAGAAACACGGGCTGTTCACTGGGGCACGGTCGGACGATCGATCACTTCGATTTCGATCAAAATCCATCGAAAGGAAGTCGATACACTTGGCGAGTAGAGAGTGTGCTAAGTGGCTACTACCTACCACCACTCTACCGCAGCTCATTGAAGGGTGAAATTGGGTTTGGTCAGGGAAAAACAGCGATCCGATGCGAAGTGTGTCGGCACCGTCGGCATGTGTGCCAATGGTCAGCTGGCCAGCTTTCCCGCCAGCGATCGTCCTTGCAGAAAGGCCCTGCCGCGAGAGGAATGTATGATTTATGGGGTCACTGTCAGCAGGCGCTTGGACGGATCGATCTAGAGATTTAGCAAGATCGATTGTGCCTTGCGAGCGGGCGGGCGGGCGGGCTGTTGATCGACCAACACACGAGAACACGGCCTTCGTCCAATCGGGAAGGGACAATTTGCGTGAAACGAAACAAATTGACCGGCGGGCGCGTTTTCGTCTCTCTGAACCTGTGCCGCGTGCGGGTGTCGTATGCGGGTGATGATGGATGTGCTCCGGATTCCGGGCCTGCAGTTACGAGAGCAGTGCTTAAGATTTATGATTATTTTGTTTGATGTTGGCTTTATCATGCCGATCAGCGGAGTAACTGGATATTGAAGGAACTATAGGTTGAATGGAGGAATTTTCATCCAAAATGTCAGTTCAATTGAAAAGACTAAACAAAGGCAATTGATCGGCAGTGATGAGGAACTATTGGCAGTGACGAGGAACGAATAAAAGAATTTGTTTTTTTATTATCAAATTTCTTTCTTCAAACAATGAATTGTCTTTGTGAGGCCGAACTGGTTGTTAATATAAGAAATGATAAAAATGGTTTAAGCTGCTCGAGCATTCTGATCGCCATCTTTACGCAGTTAAGGCGTTCACTTTGGTGCAGCCTACTAGATCACTTCTGTTTTTTTGCTTCTCCTTCGCAATCAACAGTCACACGTTTGCACCAAAAAGGAGTGAATTCTCGTTGTGCGATTTTGTTGGACAGGCAACATGCACACGAATTGAAATTAAGACGCACAAAAGGGACAACAGAAAACCGCTTCGACCGACCGACCAGACACCCGTATCATAATCAAGCGACCCCGAAAGGAACGGGGCGTTGGTAGTTTCCAATTACGTAACGCGACCGTTCCTGTCCGTTCCCGTTCTACACAGACGGTTACATTTTCCCCCTCGAACTTTTTCATTCCCCCCCAAAAAGACCTCGTGAGACAGAAACGGTGAACGAATTAACGTGCGCAACGCCCCAGGAGAGGAAGTAACGTGTTGGAGGTGAAAGCAGCAACAGGTCGACCGCTCCGTGGTGATACGCGATTCCGTTCCGATAAATTACCTACAAAAAAAAACTGTCTACCACGATCTGCGGGGTCGTGCAACTGGAGCAAGGACACTGGAGTGCTTTGTGCCGAATGCCAGCCGGCTGGGCTGGCGCACGGCTGCTTTGGTATGTGCTGTGTAGATACTGAACGCCTCCAGCTTGCTGCCGAGATTCCAGCCGTCTGCAAAGGACAACCCAGTCACAATCGGGGAACAATCGAGGGTCCCGGAGTCCCATGTTATGTTTCGAGACTTCCGAGAAAAACGTGCCCGACAATGGCATTCATGCTACCGGTGCGGCGGTGGTTTAATATTTTAATCATTTCAATATATCCTGACACAAAACGGGTGGCCATGGGGGACGTGATTTGCTCGTGGGAGAAATGGTAACAATATTGTGGACAAGGACAGCGAATTGAATTGGGCGTGTTATGGTGTCCGTTACCATAAATGGTCGTTACATATCTTACCTTCTGTGTCACTTCGTGTCGCTGATGGGTTTTTAATGGAGAAAATTTATTAACCTAAACCTTTCTCCGCTCTCTTCCCGTTTTGTACCGTGATAATTATATTGTTCGAAGTGAACGTGGAGTTGGAATACCCTTTTCGAACTCAGAAAGCGAGTTGTGAAACAGATTTTAGACTTTTAATTAAACGTTTAAACAACGAAATGCAAAAAAATATCCTCCCGACCACCATATCACCCCGCCGGGAGCTATAAAGACCGCAGAAGGACACCGAGTTCATTATGCGGCCGAGGTAAGGTGAATAGAGAAATCATCCAACAAAAAAAAAGACACCCAGGAATGCCCATTTCCTTCAGCACCGAACTCGAGCTGGGGGGCAGGCAAACGATCTGTGAACATAACATTATCTCGCTGGCTCGATCGTGGGCCATAAAATGGTCTGTCTACTACCAGACAACAAGCTTCTGTCGTACGTCTTACACCGATCTCGGCGCGCTAATCAAACTGAAACGACGCGTACCTGTAAGCGAACATCCTGGTCGACACCACATACCAGCTCGTGGGTGCAAATGGTTTAATCGACTTTTCTGCCTCTCTATAAATGACTAACACCTGCGGCTTAGATCGCGCAATCGTCCAGATCGATTGGCTAAATGGAGTCTCCGTTTGCCAATTGTTTCAATAACGATCGCGACCGCCGTTCGCGGTGACACATTCCTTTCGAGGGCAGCTAATTGCCAATCTTTCGAGGGCCGCTCGATGTTTTCGATCGATGGTTTTCGATATTTTTGACTACGCAACATTGCGATCGATGTAATTACTTCGATCAGCAGCCCGAGATGCGACGCGATGATGATGAAGACGTAATGCGGGCCCCACCAATGGAATGACCACTTTGCGACGCGAGGTACGTCTCGTCATCTAATTTTGGGTTTCCCTTACCTTGGGCGGGCACTGCGCCATTCGCGTTGACAACATTAGATAACGTGCGCTCGGGGTGCCCGGCCCTCATCTCAAGGGCTCTTCGTGCGTCGCGTCGTGATGCTGCCAAAAAAAATCGAATGCCACTTCGAAAAGCCTATTCCCACCGCCACGAATTATGGGGTGCTGAGGATTATGATCATCATCGTGCTCGTGCTGTGTTACAGTTCCACGCACCCAGTGCTTTATGGGTGTGCTGGTCGTTGACGAATTAACCCACCAAAGATGGTTTGATGGACAGCAAATAAATGAATTTCCAGTCGCATACGGGTCCCTTCCTCAGGGAGGGGAGTCTGTTATTAGATAACACACACCGTCACCCACACTCCACGTTCCCGCTCATTGTGTACTCCGGAATGCTTCATTTCCCTGGGTCTCGGTTTTCTTCTTTCCATTCCTAATTTCCTCTCAAGCTCATTAGCTGAGCCACCGATGAAGAAGAAAAACGGATAGGTGCGCCACGAAAAATCGTTTTCATCGTTGAGTGAGTCTTGGGTCAATTAAAACAGATCCATCATTGTTATCATAAATTAATACGTTTCGGGCGTTAATTGTTTTCCTTTATTGGAGGAGCGGATGCCGGCAGTACAGGGCTGCAGGAGACGAGAAGGAATGGAGATATGCATTCATATTTTAAGGGGGTCTAAGGTATTTAAATTTTTTGTGACACTTGTTTTCCTATATTTCCTTTCCTATTTTTCCATAAATTCTTAACCGTTCAAAAAAATTGTGTGAAATTTTTGGATCAATCGAAGCAACACTGGCAAAGATATTGATTTTTGAAAAGTCGCGCCTGATGCAAACACGTCTTTCTAAATTTGATGCCATGGGCGTAATTTTATAAAATATTTTCTCCACAATTCAACCAAATTTTCTTCAAAAGTTGTAGTTTATTATGGTATTTGCAAAAATATATACAGGTTGATACGTTGCTAAAAACAAATCATGAAAAATGAGCCGATTTTGGTGCGAATCAAAAGACTTGATCGTTAAGCGACGAACTCGGTTTGACAAATCCGCCACCGTTTTCAAAGTTGGTGCGCATCGTACCGTAAAATCTAGTGGAAAGAACCTTTTGTAATTTTTAACACTTTATCAGGACACTATTTTGCACGTAGACTCGTCAAATTTTCATAAAAAATTGGATACTTTCC
>NC_064878.1:1365000-1367500 GCF_943734665.1 Anopheles aquasalis | reverse complement strand
TGCGCAGATTGTGGCGTGCGCGCCGCTCGCGAACGATCTACTCGCGGCTCGATCATTCGCCTCGAAGTCAGTGTACGCTACGGATCGTGCGCGCGAAGAGGTACTACACGGCTGGCCACGAAAGTGTCGTGCCGCGCGGACACGCTTCTGGTGGTGCCCTCTCGAGGTCGGTTGAGGGTCCGTTTATCACGTTCACGATCACGTTCCAGAGTGTTTTCCCTTTCGGGTTCGTTTTTTGGGACAGTGCAGAAGTTCACAACCAAACTGGACTGTCTCGCTGTGGTGTTCCGGTGTCTTGTGGTGATCGCGAATCGAGCAATCGGGTATCGAGGTGCAAAACCGAATCGAAATCGCATGTCCGCGCGCCCATGCGACGATCAAAAGCGTGTAATTTCGAACAGCAGGCGGTGCAATGGTGTGTTCCTGCAGAGAGCAACGAGCAGCAGCATGTGCTCCGTGGAAGAAAGTTGTGTAGCAGCCCCCCCCTCCGCGCTTCACAGTGGCAAACAGCAGCTGATGATGGTTTTCTGATGCAAAAACCACGATGAAAAAAAAAACGAGTTAACGTGCATGAAAATCGCCAAACGGATCAATAGCCTCTCGTGTGTTGCTCTCGCTCTCTTTCTCTCTGTTGAATTGAACGAATATTGGGCTGGGGAGTTGTTTTTTTTTTTCGGGGGAGCAATACCTTCCTCCCAGGTGAAATGGTTGATTGGGCGCACATCGAAGAATTGGTGAAAACTTTAAAGGATAACCATCTCCGCGCGAGTGAAGGTTAAAAGCTCGCTCTGCCACTCCGTCCACAGATTAGCGCGCTATCGAAGGAGGAAAGAAAACAACGAAATTGTAGCAAACAGAAAGCGAAACAAACAACTGCTGGTCTTCAGCAGCAGCAGCAGCAGCAGCAGCACAGAGTGACACGCAACGAAAGCTGCTGTTGCTGATGGCTGGTGGCTGGTCCTCAACCGCACCGTTGCTGGACAAATGTTACGTTAATCGCTCGTTTTGGCTCGGAATCGCTCGGACTGGCTGGGACGCAGACGCCCGAGTTGGCTACTAGTTGAGCGACTTGTTTAACTTGTTGTTGTCTATGCCACATCGCTCGAGGTTCGTCGCTTGATGTCTGAGTGTGTCTTCCTGTCCTGTGTGCGATCGCGCGCGAGCACAGGCGGACCATGATTTGCTCACCAGACAGCCAGCTGCAGGTGTGCGTGGTGTTTGCGATGAAACCGATGTTTGGCGCAAGTGTCAACCTTCCTAATGCTGCTGCGGTATGGTGTGTGATCGCACGGAGAAATGCTCGAAGGTGACGATCGTGTTTGATTGAACGGAACAGAAAGAGAGTGATCAGAGAGAGAGAGAGAGAGCGAGAGCGTGATCGTGAGGAAGTGGCGAGTGGTTTGTTTGTTCATCGTGGTCGCTCGGGCGGCCACCAACGAATCTAGCGGAATAAACGAACGGAACGATCAATGATCGCATTGTGACAATCGAACGCAGCGAAAGGGAAGGCACCGCTGTCCGAGTTGAAACAAACAGTTTTGAGAGAAAAGTTATGAACCCTGGCCTGGCGATCGTCTCTGTACCGGAAATCCACAGGGGGCGCCAATTCCCAATTAAACATCACGCGCAGACACTAGTGGGACCTCCGGTGATCTTTTGGCGATCGACGATCTTTCTGCAATCACGCTTCCGGAATCTTACGGCCACGACCCGTCTACCGGTCTGGTGGGCCAATGGTCATCTTCCGGTTGCAGACGGCGCGCCATGACGGTTATGAATATGTTTGTTTCCTTCGCATCGAAAATGGGTGGTTCCGGGAAATCCGTTCACCGTCCTCTCTCTCTCCCCTGTCCACGGCTTACTCGTGTCGCGGTGTGTCCCGTTTCGCTTCGGTTTCCGTTTCTGTGTTTCGGTCGGTTGGCCGGGAGGTCCGTGGTGGTGCATTCGTTGCGATCCACGCCGCGCCTCGTCGATATTATTGTTGCAAAAAGAGGAAAGTGCCGCTGCTTTTCACCTGCACCACGCTGCAATTAGCGCGTTTACTCATTGTGTTCCGTTCACTGCTGCACCCGATGGTTGGTGGTTTCGCGTCACACGGGGATCGTGCTGGGCAACGCGAATGTGGAATGCTGAGAAATCGGTAAAGAAGACGTCGGGCCATGGTTTTGGGCTCGAGTAATCCTGAATTCCTGGCATTCGCTTTACTGCTGGTAAGTTTCCAATTCCTCTTTGGCGCAACAGGCCCTACATATTATCATCATTTCACGATAAACACCTCATAAACTGATGAGATAAGATCTTATCAAACCTTTATGGTAGCCATTATTAAGCAAAGTTTATCTCGGAGGAGCTGTAGGAGCGCGTCCTTGAGCGAGACGAAACAAAACATCGACGAATCGATGCGTTACGCTTATCTCGCCTAGCGTAACATTATTACACGATTTGCATATTCGCTCGGGGACGATCGTGTGACGGATATCAGGGATATACAAGGATCAAT
>NC_064878.1:1347500-1360000 GCF_943734665.1 Anopheles aquasalis | reverse complement strand
TTAATTTCCCAACCACCTGATGGGAGACCACACCTGTGACCACGAAGCCAGAGCGTCCTGAGAAGTGTCCTCGAGCACATGTCCTCGGCTTGACACTGATTGAAACGTGTTTGCTAGCCATCAGCTGGTGCGCACGCCCGCCAACGAAATGTAGAAAAACCCCTCAAACCGAAACGATATCCATCTTCCAATTTACCAATCAATCATGTCATTCAGCTTGGGACGGCCTGGCCGCGGCCCTGGAAGAAAGTGCCAATTTGCGTAAATATTATGCGTACAAATTAATGACGGCCAAAGGGGCGAGGCGACCGGAGCGTATTGCGTAGGTTGCGTGTGACGTGAGTGCGTGAGACCGTCGATCCGTTGCCGCTGTGTTGCTGCACACCAGTGGAGCGAGTTACCGATCAAACCGATCCTCGGGTAGCCAGCGCCAGCGAGCTTTAAAATGCGACCACAGCAAGTGCCACTACGTAGCAGGGGGAACGGGGGTTTCATTATTAAGATTTCGTTCCGTTCAGCTCATTTCATGGCGCTCAATTGGATTCCAAAGCTGAAGCGTTACTAAATGTGCGCACCCCCGGTTCGACTCCTAGTTACGCCCGGGATCGACACCCAGTTGGTTGTTAGTTGGTGTGTTGTGTTATGGAGTGGATTCACTTAAGAGCAGCCCCAGTTTTGTGGCCGTGGCTGCTGCATTTGGAAATGCAGCGGACGAAAACGGGGCCATTTATGTAACGGAGAAAAGATGCAAAGCCATGTGCCCGACCTGGTACCCCCCCCCCCCCCCCCTCGGTTGACACGTGAAAGTGACAGCAGAATGCAGCCGCGGTAAGCACCGAATTGAATTTGTCCATTGCATTACGATTCGATCGTCGACGTGGTGGTGGTGGCGATGGCGTTCGAGTGATGATCGATCGATTAAAGTCTGATGAAATTCCTCTGTAAAGCGTTTTACACTTGCTTTGGCACTTTTCGACCGCAAAACTTACAGATTTAGGGCACTTGAGGAGCCCGTTGGGCTGCGCGGCGAAAAGTGCGTAAGGAAGGTGTTAGATCATCGGAATCCCCGAGGCCTCGCATGTCGTGGCCTCGACGTCGAGAGCACCATCAATCTTTAAGTTTTTTGCTGATTCGCAATCTGCATATTAATTAAACCAAACGCCGTACCCTCCGGTGCCAATGACCTATATTTCGTTGCAATATACTCCCTAAGGCGGCATTGGCTGGGCCAAACGATGACGACGGCGTCCGCGACGACGACCACGACAAGAATCAGCAATTTGGCTATCGAGACATCTAATCGCGTACGCATCATCTAGCGAGCGACAAATTTGCATTACACTCCCTTCTCTAGCACTGATCTCGTCGCTGGCGCTACTGCTACCGCCAATGCTTCTTCGCTGGACACTCATACACATATAAGAAAGAAAAGATCGCTAAACCTCGCTAAAAAAGTGCCCTCTGTGGGCACATCATACGGTGGGAAGCAGCAGCAACAGCAACCGGGTCCATCTTCTTATCAGATCGCGCGTCGTGTCGGCTCTTCTCAGTGGCTAGTACACAGTGGCCATTTGGTGGCTCACGTTCGATGCTAAAAAAAAATGCTTCCAAAAGTGGCACTTCGGAGAGGTAGTTTCGACCGGACAACCGGAGAGTGGCCAACCGGTTTGCATAAGATAATCTAATGTGAAGCTCGCGTTGGGTTGCATGTTGGGTTGGCAAACGTTGTTGGGAACCAGCCCAATGTCCTGCAGCGCGAAGGGGTGGGATGTTGAAGTGCACCAGCATCTAACGATCAGCGAAGCAAAGTGTCAAGGTGAGCTTTACATTTTGCAGATGATTCTAACTCGCTTCTCTGTATGTGTTGAGTGTCGTGGTTTCACAGCTAATCGCGGCGTTAGTGCCGGATGCCCGATGCCATCACGATTCGATGAGTTTTTCGATGAAAGTACTGTTGAACAAACTACTGTTGGTGGCATGTTCGGGCAACAATCGATATGCCATTCCTTCGCCATCGTCTTGCGGAAACAGTCCCAATCCGATGGCCAATCCGAGGAGAGCTCCTCCGATTATCAGCAGCAACCCGAACAGCGGAATCGCAAGGCACAGCACACTAAAAAGACAAAAATGAATGCATGAATGGAAGATGACCGTTTTGATAACGAAATGTAGAGCGCACGCCCCCGGCTCGATCCGATCCGACAGAGTGGTCAAATGTCAAGGACGGTAAACCGGCACTATACTTGCCATCCGAGAAAGCATCCCGCTTCATAGCACGTCCCACAGCAAAACAGACACTGAGTAGCGTATTTACACATCGAAGTGGCTTCCAGGGAACACGGTCGCTGAACACGAGAGGATATCACAGCAAAGGTTTTGAACTAATTTCGCTCCATTTGTCCACGGCACACGTCATTCGACGACACAATTTTACCCAGTCTACTGAGATCGCTACACAAAGCTCACCATCTGGGCGCGCTGTTCAATGTTTACTGCGTTATCGCTGTCTGATAACGCACTGAGTGTACGATTGTCGCAGTGCGCGTTGTGACGATGGCAACGTGATGCCATCGTCACCAGACCACTCTACTCTGTGCTACTAACACATCTCCGCTGTTCTAGAACGATGAATTCATGTTCATTCTTGGCCATCTGGAGCGCAGATGTTTGTAAATAGAGGATGGTTTCTTTAAAAAAAAAAGAATAATTAGCGCAAATCCGGTGTCTCGCTCGGCAGTCCACTTGAACCGTGCAGGTCGCTATAGATGTCACGAGAGGGCGACAACGATGACACTCGTGTGTTTGTACCGTTATTGTGCTCGTGGGATGGGAATGTAGGGAAATGTGAAGTGCATGGGGCTCTTGAATTGCGTTCGCATGTTTCGTCTGAAAAAGTACTTCACCAAGAGAATGCGCTGAACATGGCGCAATAATTAGTACCGCCACGTGCGGTATGTATTTGTTGGGAATCTCCAGTATTTTGCTTCCGGTACAGGATTTTAAGATTCGTTTGTAAATTATCTCGAAAACACGAAACACGAACAATACGTTTTCATGTTGATTTGTGATGAATTATTAATAAACCGGTTAAATTATGTACGCCAGAATGGACTTTTCGCACCTGGAACACCCAAAGATAACAATAGTCACACTAAGTCGATTCTTATTCGTTCTCGTCGCATTATGCTTCAATCTGGCACCTGCTAAAAGCATTTTGCTGTCAACGGTGACCACGGTAGCTTCCGTTGTAATACTAACAACATTCTTAGCATTTGAAATGTTCACGTTTACCGCGCGAGGCACGAATTGGCAACTCGCAACACCAGATAGCTTTTTCGCTGTTTTTAATTGTTACCGGCTAGGGCTAGGGTAACCCTTAACCACTTTGACCTCGAGCATCAGCACCACCGCCGAAACACGATGGCACGAATTCTATAAATATCCGTTTTACAACCTGTCACTTTTACGACGGTAGCTCTAGCCTTCATCGATGGCGGTGGCTTCTGATGGTTTTTTATGCTACAAAACAACGGGCATGGGATGCTGCGCGATGGCTGGGCTGTCCACGTTAACCACGATAACCTCATGATGAGCCGGTGGAATGGAAGATGAGCGAAACCACCCAGCGATGAACACACCGGTACGGCGCTGACTAATTCTGCGAAAAGCCATGCCAGGACAGTCACTCAAAATCTCCTCAATTGAGGTCAATGTTGCATGTACCGAGACATTAATGTTGTACGGACCGTGTATGAGTTGGTGTTATTTTTTTTTAAACTATCTAAATACGTCTTTATTTATTTACATTTTGCACTCACTTTGGTGCAAGATTGGGCCAATCACGGGGCCCTTAAAGCAGAGTTGACGGCGTGTACTTATGCTCGAACGCAAACTCAATTAGCTCTCGTTGGCGTGCTGGTGGGTTGCCCTACCGCCCTAGTAGTAGACAGACCGCCGGTCCCAGGCACCTCACAAATATGCCGGATTTGAAAAGCGTTCCTTCAAACAAGTTGCCACATTTGAACCGAGCTCGCAGCGCTGGGCAATGAGGCGTGGAGTGGCATTAAACACACATAGACACACGGGGCCACACAGGCCCTGCGTTACTTGCTACGCAGTGAAACATAATTTCAATTATCGCCCCAAACCACGAACAAGTGGCTGGGGCCGACCAGCTGGCCACCCTCACCCTTCGATTATAAAATCATTCACAAGGTGGGAAGGGAGAAAACCGCAGCCCCACCGGGCCGTTTCATGCTGTTTATGGTTGATTTACGCGAGCGACCGCGTGCTTTACGCTGCGATCCTGGGCTGCATCGCTAGTCCGTCGTCGATTTGGCCAACCAACCTGGCCCCTGGTGGCAGGCAGGAAGTGTAGGTGCGTTGCAATGCCACTAGCCAACCAGTCAGCCAGTCAGCAAGAAGCCACAACTTTGATCAGCAAACGAATCCACGCGAAAAACAGCTGAGCTGAGCATAATGCTCAACACACAGTAAGCGCATAACTACGAGAGTGTGCGAGAGAGATAGAAAGAGACAGGATCAGTTGCAGTTCAGAGAAAGACAGAAGGGGATGGAAACAGTGAAAGCAGAACCTGCTTTTTTGATGGCAACAGTCCGCGTGATTGCACTGGTTACTATGATCAGGTGGTGGTGGTAATCCACCGGATGGTGCGCGTTCGGTCTGCACGTTTTGGTGCATCATGATCCCTCATATTTCATGAAACGTCACGAGCCGGAGCTATCCGCGGTGTCCCCTGTCCCATCCCACCGCCTCACACAAACCTTATCTCATTGACACCAACACCCTCTGGCCGCGGGCTTCTTCGTCAGGTGCTCGCGCACACCTCATAACAGGTCCTCACGGCTATTGCTGGTGCTGCGTGGTCCGCTGGTTTTCGGTGGGTGGTTGGTGGCTGGGAAATAGTATAAGGAAATCCCGAGACCTCTCGAGCCGAGCTGAAGTGAAACCGTTTGCCGGCGTACGGCGTTTGTGAGTTCGCCAACGCTGGGGAAAAGTAAAAAGACGACAAGATGACAAGTAATATGACAAGAAAAAGGAAATAACGAGGGTATGACTGTGGTCCAAGAGAGGGGATGCCGAGTTCGTGGTCGTGGTTGCATAAGATTGCAGCAGCAGCAGCACGTGATCGGTCCGTTAGATGGTATGGTGTGCGACGGATTCGCTCTGGTTTTCCCTCCCCCGCTACTTCGAGGAGGTTGCTTTTATGATGATCGACAATCTCGCTCGCTTTGCTCTCCATTCTTGTGTTCTTTGCCCAACCCCGGTGTCGATCCATGCGAAGGTGCAATTGCAAGCAATCCGTCGGACAAAGTTGCTTACCTCCATTGAGTCGAGCTCCAGGCTCGTGGCTCGAGGTAAAACACGTCGACCTTGCCATTGGCTCCGTTTGCTCCAGGTATGAAGGAATTCTGGCCAGACGCTCGCACGCACACGCTCGCTTTCATCGCCTGCACAGTCACAGTGAAAGTAGTATTTTATCTTTTGCGTAACCCAATTTGTGTCTTCGCCAAAAGATTCAAAAACAAAGTAAATGCAATTCAGTGCCACTGCGCAAGGCGTATGATGGCGATGAAAGGCGTTGTATCCTGAGGGAGTGTCGCGGTTTGGACTGACCTTGCTGTTGTTGTGCAATGTACCAACGAGCTGACCAGGTGAACCTCCAGATTCCAATCCTTCACATGTTCGCCGGCCAGCACGACAGGTAGCGTCACCCGCGGAGAGTTTTCCTTAAAGACATAATAAGAACTTCCATTCACTGTGTTATTATGAAATGCAAACTCATTTTAATCTTCACCAAACCGCGCACCCAAATCGGCAGCCGGTGGCCTATATAATTTGCATTTTGGATTGATTTAACCACTAATTATACGTTCGAATGTTTGTCTAACATCCATTGTTAGAGCACGCGAGAGAAATCCAATACATTTTCTTCACAAAATTGGTAGCTTTGGTAGCCCGGCAAACATATCTCAAATCGTATCCTCCCTCCGTGTTCGCTCACCTTAATCTGCTCGTTAGTCACACAGATCCAATTCCCTTTCACTGGCCTCCCCGTCCCGTCCCACCCCTCCGGCGGTACTTACTGGCCGCGGCCAGTCCAAGGGAATCGGGCCAAATGGCACGCTTATTTTATGACTCCGAGAAGAAAATGCCGCCGCCATAAGATTAGTGCCGCTGCTACTGCCATGCCTGTGGTGGGTAAGCAAATGACAAAACAAAAAAAACATTTCCCCCCCCCCCCCCCCCCCCGTCCCCGGTCCGTTTTGGTGGGCAAATTGGAGTTTTGTGGGTTTTGTGTTTACGCTACGCGCCACGCCATGTCATGCGACGCCACCGGCGGGAGCCTTGTCCCCGGGTTTGAATTGTTTCCACCGCGAAAAGACGCATCATCTCGCGTGCATCGCTACACAACTCGCTCGCTCGTCGTTTTTGTGGGGGGACCAAATGCTCACGGGCATGTCAAAAGCATGTTGACATTTCTAACTAGCTGGGCGACGTCTCTGGCTAATGTGCGCATCGATCCGAAGACGCACTTTCAACTCCACTCCCGGTGGCCATCTCCTTTGTTCGGGCCGCACGATCGTGTGTGTCTCGGTCGGTCGACCTTCAGCCGGCAGCCTAATTTATGTGACGGATTGCTCGATCTTTGGAGGGTTATTTGCTGCTCCACCGTACTCCTGGAGCTAACGTGTTCCAGGCCAACGTTTTCTCTCTCGCGCTGGTGATCATTTTCGTAAAGTCACTCCGAGAGGGGGAGGTTTTGCAGTCGTTTGGCGCTGGTTTTGATAATGCTTTGATTGTGGCGTGGGTTGCAGTGGCAAATTGTCACATAAATCAACAAAGAATCCTCTTTGCAAATTCGTTCGTGCAAATGTCAGTGACAGCAGCGTTTCGGCATTTACATGGCGCAGAAGCTTAGGAAATCATGCGGATTAATTTGTGATTTAGCGGCGAAACGAAATGGATTCGTTTATCAGCCATGAGGCATGGGCAATCATCTCTCTAGCCTCCAGCCAGCATCAATCGTACCCCCCCTTCTAACAAGCGATGCACCGCCGCAGTGCGTTCGTGAGACTCCTTCCGATGGGATTGCATTCCAGTCGCGATGGTCGAGGGGATTTTTGTCAGCAATGGCGCTACGCCATCTTACATCACGCACCATCCTTCTCTCCCGCACCGTTTTTGTGTGTGCCACTTGGTAATGGCATGCGCTGCCATGCGATGAGCTGATGAGCCGAAAATAGAAAGGCTTCGCACGCGTCTTTTGCTCTCCAGCACTCCAGCAGACGACCCTTTAACCCTTGGGTGGTTGTGGCCCGTATCACTCGAGCTGGAGAGACACTTGCTGGCAGGTTTATTGAAACGAAACAATTTTTCACTCGAAATACTGGTATTTCACTAATCGAAGGTGACATTCCAGGGGCGCTGACTAACCAGCAACCTGCTGCTGCTGCTGCTGCTGCTGCTTTCGGCTACTAACCAGTTTTCTCCACCTGATCAATGGCACGTGGTGCGCGAGGTGAGCTAATCCTCAGAGAAATGCGGTGTTTTTGAATATTTGGAAGCTATTTTTGGCTCTCCCTGCAGTCCATCGCTATCCTGGTTGGCCACGAGGAAGTGAGAATCGTGGTGATGTCGCGCCAGCCTCCAGACGATCACGATCGCTAACGCAAAACGCGTGCATAGTGAAGATGATCAGATCGTTCATCGCTGTGGAAACCGGTTAACATTTAAAGCGAACGGGCGAATGTGTTTGTGGCTGTGAAGAAGCAACATCACCGCTGCGCTGCCATGTGGCACGCGGGCGGCAGACACTTTGAATGGAGAAGACGCGCGAGACCGATCGCGAACGATCTGAGCGCCGCGGGAAGAAGCGCAGACGCCGAGCAGGCATAATTGGGTTGCGGGAGTTAATACTTTCGATTTCAACGTGCACCGCGGTCGTTCGCTTAGGAGCCCTAGCGAACCCTCGCTCCCCCTCTACCAGCGTCACGAGGACGAACGGTGCCGTCGGCGAGTTAGTGAGTGAGGTTCGTGGCTGGCGCTGCCGTTGATGTCTCTTGTGTTCGCGCACTAGACAACGCACGTTGAAGATGATGATGATGAGGAGAGCGAGTGAGCGGGCGCACGCGAGAGAGAGAGAAGGAGAGGAAAGATGTGACCGCAGTGAAGAGGACATCGGGCTGGTATCGTGAGAAAAGCGAAACGAAGCTGGACAACCGCCGCTGGACCGCCACCGGTGGTCACCTATTAATAGCCCAAAAGCCACACTCCACGAAACCTTCGTTTGTTAAGCCTACTGAGGGGTCTGCTAACGGCTGCTGGTGGTGGTTGTGGTTGCTACGTTCGTCACCTCCTTCCGCACGAACACCGTGACACGGTACGGTGTGGGCCAAAAGGTCAGCGCTGCACACTCGAAATCAGCAGGCGGTCATCCTCTTCGTCGCTTCGTGTGATGATGCTCACACTCCTGCTGCTGCTGCTGCTGCTGATGATGACCAATGGATTATATTGCCAGGCTGCCATATGCAGATCTTCACCCTGATTTATGTTTATTCTGTGTGGACCATTCTCGACAGGACTGTTGATCCGGCCACGGCGTGAGTCACACGTTTTGTGTTAACACACGAACAACACGAGCAACACGCAGTCATCATGGTCGAGTTGCTTCATGTCGAGCACGCCATTTGACAGAATAGAGCCCAGTTGCTGCCAGTTGCTGATAAAGAAACTGCCACAATCGCAACCTTTTGCACCAATAAAAACCACAAACGGAGTGGCTCCCATGTGGTCTACCCCATCAATGTGGGCAACAAAGTAGCAACTCCGCTCCGCGGCACTTGGCTTCGTTCGCTTTCTGAAAGCCCACACCGTCTGCAATCACGTGAGTGCGGCGCCACTCTTGGGCCACGGTGGCGCTGGTGGTGGTGATTTGAATTAATTATGATCATTGTGGTTCAGTTGGCCAAGTGCAACTGCAACACACGCTGCAATATCGATTCCCACAACCTCCTGCCGCCGCCGTCGGTTGTCAATTCCTCCGAAGAGGAATGGAGGGCGTGAGAATCGCACACAGACGCAGAGCAACTCCCCTTCTGATGACCTACCGACCGACCAACAAATGAGTGCCCGCATGCTAGGAAATGGGAGACTTTCAGAGGAGGTGTCTGAACCAACACCCTGGGAAATCACGACCCAAGTGGGTGGGTTTCGTGTGATATGGTCCACCCGTTATGGCTCAACCGTTGGCGTTGTCCCCCCACCCTGCAGCTAAGGGATGCTGAGTTTATGGTCGATTATTTATCTCTCGCGTTCACGTTTCCCGGGCGGCCCCAAAATGCCCCAACGCGGACACGAAGATAATCACTCTCTATCAGGCCCACAATCGTGCGGGTGGGGCGTGCAATCAAGTGCAACCTGGGGAGCGAAACATTCGACGAGGGCGAGGTCGTCGACGAGCACATTGCATCATGCGGTCATAATTGAGAGAAGAGAGGGATTTTGAAAAAAAAACACCCCTTGGTACGGTATGCGATGTGTGAGAATCATGCAGACTGACGGCGGTTTTGAAGAATCAAGATGATTGGAATGGTTTCAAATCGATTATTCGTTGCCACCACCACCACCACCGGACTGGTGACCTACTCTCCGTCGACCACACCGAAAACTGGAACTCCGAGAATAGAGCGCGATAAGAAGTGGATGAACAACGGCACGCGGCGCACGCAGAATTGCTGCTCCATTGGCACACCACCTTTTTCGGTGCACGGATTGGCACATACGCGGCAGTATCGAGTATGCCGGGCATGATCATGGAAATGAGGTTCGCGCCACAGTTTTGATGATAAAGCTGCAATCAGCAAACGAGCAACGAGCGACGAGCTGAGCTTGTACGCGCAATCACGTGCGCTAGGAGTCACTTTCAAGAGCAAATGCCTCGGTCACCGTTTACAACACATCGTTGAAAGGGTAGAGCGAAGCAGAAAAGGATTTGATAAATGTGAACCAGCACCAGCAGCAGCAGCAGCAGCAGCAGCAGCAGCAGCTCAGGTTGAACACAAAGCGATCTCCTTTTTTGGGGGAGACCCCCGCGGCAACACGATTGGCGAACATTAGTTTAATTATGATAATTATGTTAACACAACCGCGCTGAGCCGATAAATCGGTGTGTTGTTGTGTTGCGACAACAGACAGCAGACGCAGCAGCAGCAGCAGCAGGCTCCAAAGGTGTCAAAGGTTTTGGGGCACCTGGCAAACGGCAAACCGGGGCTGGGTGCAAACCGAGAACAACACAGGCAGCCGGGGACCTTTTCGGGGGTGAGCGGCGTTACCAGCGTTAACCTTCAACACGGGGCTCATCGGAGTCATTAGAAAACTATTAACACCACTCTGCTGCTGGTAGCCGGGGCTATAAGCATTCATCTTTGTCCTGTGTGCATGTCATCACAGACAACACCGGACGGGGTCTCCATCTATCAGGTGGCCACAACTCAAACTGATAAAAAGCAACTCTGCTGCGACGCCTAAGGCTAGCGGCTACAATCGTTGCTACGGCGCCCAATGGACAACGCTGTGCTACTCTGTGGCTACTAAGCAAGCGGCACGCTTGCACAAAGCAATTACATACCCCGGTTCGACATGAGCATTTGAGAGGGGAGGGCGGGGGGGGTAGAGGTTGACTTTAGTAGAGGAATGTGGCCGATTATATATTCCTTGTGGTGTTCCACCGAGTGTAGTGTTGGATATTACCTGGAAGTGGTCGCTAGCATCCAGCACCGACCATCCATCCATCCATCCAAGCAACCATCATCAATCCTGTCGATGGTGACGCTTGACGATGACGTGAGTGAGAGAGAGGGCAGGGAAAAACCGATCGCAAGACGAGACAGATCGAATGGCGCATGTTATATGCAAAAATGCACCTTCCTTGCCCTCGGAGACTGGCCAAGATTGATACTCAACCCAGCGATGCGGCATGCGGTCATCAGCAGCAGCGATGGCAAGCCCATCATCTGCTCTCTCTACCGCATCGACGCATATTCGCTCGAGGTCAGCCAGAATGGCCTTTCGATCGGTCGTCGACGACGACGACGACGACGACGATGGTGTCCGTGTGTTTTGTATGCTGTCTTTGCTGCTTTACTGCCAGGAGGGTGCGATCCACCCAATATCCGCCTTGACGCCTTGGAATAGGCCAAATATTGATACTGGATGCAATTATGGGGGACGACCTTTGCGGGAGATCTTTTGGAGTCTTTTTCGATCGTTTCTTTGGCTAATCTTGCTCACCTTCTCTCTCTCTCTCTTTCTCTATCGTTTCAGGATGCTCATTTGGCCGTCTGTGAGAAGGGTAATGGAGATCATCATTAGGCTTCGATTCGGGTCGAAATGGGGAGGGATCCTTTCATTCGTTGGTGAGGCTGGGGCTGTAAACCTTCCTAAACGAGCCTAATGAGCCGATCGCGGAAAAGGTTATCGAATCCAAACCGCAGCAGATGCTCTGCCGATTCCTGTCGCAAATGTCAGAACCTTTTGGCGGGTGCGCACCCGATCCTCAGATGAAACGAATTTTTAACGCACCGAATCAGCCCAATGTCATCAATGGCCGGCCACCCAGGGAGTCCTTCGTGGAATTCCATTTTGGGGCCTCGCGAGGCGGGTTGGGCCTGCACAATCCTCCCCAACAACCTCCCCGGGGGCACACGACGCCATCATTAAACGACTGCGGGTTGCGGGTGACATTTAACCCACGGTATACGTTTAATAAATTCCTTTAATTAGTTAATTCGCCAGATATTGTAGCGAAGGGGCTGAAAAAAAAAACCACCATGAACCCTCTCTCCATTGGAGGAAGGCCACAGAGTGGTCTGCAAGTGCAGAGCGAGATGCTCGACGCAATGGTGAAGGATGATTTACTCGACGATCCACGATCGACGTTGAGTGGAAGTGATCATCAAGCACTCATCACTCCCATAGCTGACCAGTTGAGACGTCGTACCGTCTGCTCATCTGGCGCCCGGCTGCCAGGTTGCATATGATTGATTGCCGGTCGCCGATTCGGTAATTTCCGCATATTGCCACTGAGCTGAGCACGAAGCAGGAAGTTCCCGGCGGCATCATCGACTCACTGACCGACAGGTTGTGTTCTCCTCCCGCGTGAATCGACCCCTCCGAAAAGCAGATCTCTTCGGCAGCAGTAGCAACAGCAAAGGAGAAGAAGAAATGGCCACCTAACCTCACAGCCAGCTGTGTGCGATCGATCTGTGGGGCACGAGGGTGCGTTGCGTTGCGCAATCGGTGACAGGAACCGTTATAATTTCTCGTGACACCACCACCATCGCTCCAAATCACGGGGTGTTTTGCATTTGCACCCCTCAGCTTATGTCACACATTCGTTGCTGGTAACGGCAGGCAGCCGGATCGGATTTTTACGAGGCCGACATTGAAAAGCGTCGAACGTTGGGAGTTGGAATGC
>NC_064878.1:1335000-1342500 GCF_943734665.1 Anopheles aquasalis | reverse complement strand
ATAAATATGGTGTTATATATATTTATTCGATTTAACCTAGCCAGCCAGCCAGATAAAGGAAACCTACAACAACCTTACTTGCTTCCTGGTGAACTCCCCTATTCCGAGGGTGGCCCTTTCGAAAATGCGACTTTGCGCGATCTCACCTTTTGGGTGATTGGCAAAAAATGCCCAACGAGCGCTGCTTGGTATGTTCTTGTCCACGGTTGTCCGCGAATCGAATCGAAAATCGTTTCGAGCACCTGCATACGTTGAAGCATGCCGGAATACCCGGGACGAACAATGCGGAAAACATGCGCAACCTGTAACTATCATCGACCCGGATCGACACTCGATAAACGGCTGATCGGCTGATCGACGAAACGGTTCTGGTAATGAGGCCGATTTATGTGGCCGCACCGCGGTAGAACCAGGGGCTTAAGGAGCTATAAAACAACCAGCGGCAACCGGCTACATGAGTGCGATAACAATTTAACGTCCATAACCGCAACAAACGCAAACACTAACGGCGTGTCGGCGGCGGCGGCGGCGGCGGCCCTCCGCCATTGTTCCGTGTTGTCCATCACCCTCCAAAACGTCCGCACGGTACGCATAGGCTTGTTAATGTGGTGTGCTGTGCGGCTGTTTATGTCATGTTAGTACAACGATGTTTGATGACTCTTTGTGTATTTGGAGCTCGATGGCCTCGGGGCCATATTCCAGCGTGAGTTGAGGCCAAATCGTTCACCGGCTACTGTCTGACCGTCAGACGTTATTAAAATGCCCGAATTGCAAAAAGTGCGCCGAAAAAGGGGGCCCCAAAAACGAGTCGGAAGGTACAAAAGACTTGAGCACAAGCGACGAACCTCTTCAGGTTGGACTTTAGAGACATTTGCGGGATTGAAATTATTCCAAGTTTGTCGTTCGGCCACTTGGTCATGTATCACCACGTCGTCGTCTGGCGCAGTGAGCGAGTGCGCGCGCGCGCTGGGGAGTTATTATTAGCATTTTGTGATGCGAATTTCACCATTGAACCGTTGCGCCAGTCGCGCCATGACACGAACGGAGACGGAGACGGAGCAGCGACCGCAGCGGCCGAAGAGATCGCTGACACATTAACAATCCTCAGTAGGCGGCGCGTCAAAACATGTTGCCCAGGTGATGTTTTCAATCATTCCGCGGCCACTGCTTGCTGTTGGCCACCATTTGTTTGGGTTTCGCTCCCTCCCGCGCGAGTGGTTTCGAAATTGATCGCTTCGTCTCTCAGGTGCTGTCTGCCGACGGCGCACCTGTACCGACGGACGGAGAGAAGTGAAATTACTTTCCAACGCAAATTCCCTGTTATTGTTTGCTACTCTGCTCACAACCGAACCACACACGCGGTGCGCGCGGTCTGCGATGCGTGCGCATCATAAGCAAATGCCAGCCACGCTGATTCCATGTATTTCACTTTTGGTACATGTTTATTGCTCTGTTTGGTATCGATGCAACGGTCGACGTGCTCTTTGTCCAAAATTTATCTATCATCTTCGCCATTGCATCATCGTGTCCAGTCAGTTCCAGAACGTTGGTTTGAGAACCACTTCCTGGTTGCAGAAGTTGAGGAATGTCAAAACAGAACCAAACATCCAAATCATTCCATCGCACTAATGATTCCAGAATCAAATTTAAAGCATGCGACCACTTCCTCATTCGTTTCAATGTCAGATTCTCCCGCTCCACTGTGACTGCGTACCTACCCTCCTGTGTCCTTCAGTGCTGCTGTTGTTAGTACGAGCGCCAACGCCCGCCATTCGCTCGTGCGCTCGATTGTTCTGTCACCCTTCTGCCTCCCCTCCCTTCTGACCGACCAGGCCCTCTCACTAATGCGCCAAAGATTCTCGTTAGCCCGAGACTCTGGTGACGAGCAGCAAAGGTGCTCCCCCGCCCCCTGTTCTACTTTCAAGCCTGAGGCTCGCATTTTGCGATCTCACGCTGGGTGTATTTTTTTTTTGGGTGGGGCTCGACCCACCGACGGTCAAGAATTTAAGGTCTTTTTTGTGCCGACACCCCACGATCGCCCGATCGCGCTTTGTCTCTTGTTGGTGGCGTCGGTGATGGTGAATTATTTAGTCGCCCAGTTTTTCGTCTGTGTGTCTGTGTTGTGCGACTGACTCCATTTCGTGATCGTCGTCGTCGTCGCAGGTCGTCCAGTAGTAACCTCCGCTCACTCCGTGGCTGCGTGGCCGTGGGCACTGAGGTGAGATTAAGAACGGGAATTAACGAAGCACCGTCGGCGGCGTCCCATGAAGCGGACCAGCTCGCGGAGGGAACTTTCCTGGGAAAGCCACGCCAGCTGCTGTTGTAACAGGAGTGTCTGGGCGAGCGACGATGTCCGGGTGGGACGCCCCGATCATGCCAAGGCCGTATACGATCGACCGAGCGAGTAGAGCGCACGAACTCATGTGGAAGTCGAGTTGACGCCACCCATCTGGAGGCAAATTCGCATGTAATCGCTAGGGCCCGGTGGAACCGGTACTGCCCTCCGCTGAACTCGCGATCGCTGAGTGAATGTACTTATTATGAATCCGTTGCGGGTCACACAACTAACGGGCAGGGGGTCCGTTGCCAAGATATCGATACCTCATGCTGGTTAGAGCGATATTATTGACATTTGCCTATCTTGATCTTGGCTTAAATTCAAATCATTTATGATTGCAAAGAGAGCTTTAGCGATACGATCCAGCTGTTCTGATTCGAATGAAATGCCAAACACGTTGGCTTCTCTTCGTCTCTTTGAAGAATCTTAGCCGACAGGACGTTTAATGACTCGCTCGCTTCGCTTCTACATCTTAAGTTCTTGTGCAAAATGACATTAACACCTTCGTATTAGCTCGCCACTTCGACACGGCTCGAACGTCAGCAACTCAGCCACTTCGCTTCTCTTGCTGGGCCACTTAATGTAATTGTTTAATTTCCTCTTCAGCAAGGTGGCCGTCGCAATCGGTCCACCACCAGTCGATTGCGGCACAACGCATCACATCAATCAGTGTGTCCTCGTTCGTTCCAGCCGATTCCAGCGATCGCTTAAGGCTAGAAGGTCCGTCCGCTAGACAGCAAGCCCTTTGACCTAGTGTTGCAGTTCGTTCATTCGTTCGTTCGTTCGTCCGGTCCGGTCTGCTGCTGTCCGAGCTAACAGGCAGCCCAAGGCCCCCCAGGGGCGGACCACTAGACAGACGAAAGCCAGGAGACGCCTCAACATTCGTGGTGGACGCGTGTTTGCTTTACGCCCGGTGCTCCAGTGACCGTTTTAACGGAGTTCACGGCACGGCGATGGCGAGAATTGAGACTTGCGCTCACCGTTTAATTACCCACTTCACGTCGGTTGGTGCGGCATGCCGCGGACTACCGGATTTACCGGGTTACTTGGCCAGCTGCTGTTCAAGTACAAAATTAATCCAATTTTCGAACCGATCGGTTGTCGATGGCTTTGTGAATGAGAGAGGCTCCGAAGAGGGGAGACCGATCATGAACCACTCGTCGATCTGGCTCCACTCAGCGTGTGCGCCACGGTGGCAATCCGGGCCCGGTGGTTCTTGCTTTTATGCAACGCTCATTTGAATTTCATCCACAAGGCGTGACATGCAGAATGATTTTTTGTAGGCCGCACCACCAGGAACTTTTCATTTCATTAATCGAAGTGCACTTGGATCGCGAGCGCGCGCGTAGAGCGTTGAAGTTTGCCGACAGCAAACGAAGGAGGCTGAGGCGTGGTCGAGTGGTCAGCGCCTGGATGTCGTGTACACGCGCGTGGACACTATTGTCCACCACCGTGCCCCCCGCCCGAAAAGACCATTAATTGACGCCCGCTATGCTGGTGGTTTTGGCATTTCCGTGAACACCAGCACCACGTGAGTAGTGACCATGGACTAATTTGGAAGGTCCGCCTGCCGCGCCAGGTTCTGGTAGAAACACGAGACATTGGGCGTAGGGGGGCATAAGGCACACGTGGTATGCGGTGCGCTGTGTATCCTGGACAGCAAAACAATCCACTGGTCTGGTCCACTTGTAACTTTCACTAATCGCGCCCGCATAACCCATTCACCAACGCGAGTTCAGGTCGTGGTTGGGCGGTGGTGGCCGGTTAGGCCTTCCAATTAGAAGGTCCAGCCGCGGCCAGCTGGCTGGCTGGCTGGCTGGCTGGGTTAAACGATGCTGGGCCTATGATATGATAATTATTACGTGAGGAATTGAGCAAAGCGCACGAACTACCGATCGCGTACGACATCGCTTTTCGATGGGATTGAAAGCCTTAAATCAAGCATTTGGGCGGTTCGGTTGGCCTCTGCTGGCTGCCGCCTTATTATATCATCAAGTGCGGTGAAAAATGGCCACAAAATATCGTACAATTCAATTAGCAATATGCTCCGGATCGATGTATTAGACCAAGGGGGTGAGTGAAGATTTATTGGCCACGATTAGGGGCGCATTGTGTGCATTGTATGTCGCGGCACCGTATTGGATTCCGTTCGCGTTCGCTGACGCTTGTGCTGCCGGTGCTGGTGGCGAACCTGCAGGCGACATACCGGGCATTGCGGGCACGAGTTCGAATGATCGATGGTTCTAAGGCTGACTGGCTGCAGCAGCGAAGTGAAACTGTTCCGCGATGTGAGTGATCTATAGACAAGTTACCTACAGTCCAACAACGGCGAACCACGAGTTCCGTAAGCGCACAGGAAATTCCTCGTCCTAGTCGGAAGGTCCAAGTGGCCAATAAGGTACCGGTTATCTGCCGTGGATCGTATTGAGCCGGGGCCTCTAATAATACACTACCCGCAGCGGGATAATTTCATAGCAAATGCGTTCAGTGTGGACCAATTCTAGCGGTCTGGCTTAGCAGACATTGTTGCTGATATGATATTCATCTGTGGTCCTCGCCGCCGCCGCGAGGTCTTGCGAGGCATTACGTAAGCTACGCCAGGCCACTCGCCTTTGGGGTTGAGTGTTTTAAAGACTTTTCACTTAAGAAAAGCACTTTTCAAAGACAGAAACTGCCGCATGGCCGCAGTCCTCAGCAGTAACTTCCTCATTTCCCAGATCGTTCATAGGAAACGGGCTCTCCACGGGTGAGCATCGCATTGCACCGGGAACTGGAGAGTAATTTTGCATGGGAAACAGCTGCCAGAAGCAGCGGTGAAGTCACCGACATAAATAAATACTGGCGTGACGGTGAAATGGAACACTTTACGGACCCAAGACGCAGCTCATCCGCTTGTTATTTGGTCGTTCACGGGTCGTTCACGGACAGCCCCGAGTGATTATGCTTTCTGGCATCATAATCTTTGAGGGTTGTAAAAATACATTTTTAAATAATTGACATTTGACTGAGCCACGACCAACCAGCCACGGGACCATTGGAAAATTTGTGTGGAGTATTTTCGAGTGGCCACCACCATCAGTTCACACTCGAGCGAGATCGCATCACACTCGGGGTGATCGCAGGGTGAATTGGCGGAAAAGTGTTTCATGCATATGAATGAGACCTGCCACACATTTGTAATTAGAAAACAGAACCAGTAACCGTGGCCATGTTTTACGTCGTTTCGTCGATTGATGGATGGATGGGGCATGCAGAGATAATTACTAATGAATTATCAGCGCAATCTTTCAGACATGCCACATGTTCGAAAACTGAAGACACTTTAGATGACATAAATGTCAAAAAGACAGTCAGACAAATCGAGTGAATGTATCGTCGCTCTGTCGCCATGAGGAACATCTGATCAATATTCAGATTCTACTTAAGGTTTATCCTACGAGTAAAGATCATGGACTAGTAAACGATCGACCTTCGCCACCGGCAGGTCACGGTGGCTTCCGTTTGTCACTTGACTCCTTCGCTTGGCTTGGATTGGTCATTATCGTGTCTGATATCCGAGCACCAAGAACCAATCATAACCAGATCAGGTATCGGATTGCAAGGCGAGAGGAAGGTGCAAAAAAGGTCAGTTGAAGACCTTCGCTCGAGACACTTTAATGCTCTTGTTTTTTGAGAATCCAGTGCAATTAGGGCCCGTGATTTATTGTTCTACGGATGGTACCTTGAACAGACACTTTGTTTGGTGTCGTTGTGACAAGTGTCACGCTATCATCCGATTCTTTCTATCCGAGTACGAGTAAAGTTGATCGTGTGCTGCGAACCTCCAAAAAAATCAAGATCTTCTAATGTGTCAATCTTCCAACACGGCACATTATCATTATTTAACCCGGGGCCTGTCACGCCAGAGATCGTTGCGAGTGGGCCAGCGATCGTATTGGGGTTGGCCATGGTTCGGAATATCGAAAGCAGGATAACGAGGGCAGCGAAACTGGTACGCGCGATTGCAAACGCGATCGTGCACGATCGGTGGTGGTGGCGGTGCGATCGACCGCCGATATGGCGATACGCGGCGTGGCCCTGTTTGTCACGCCGGCCACTGGACAATTGATACCACTACACGTTGCTGCTGCAGCTGGGGTAGGGGGGGGGGTCTGTAAGTGAACGTACGTACTGTAAACCGTTCACACCATTGGCACACACCCACAGATACGGCGGGCACTCACTGGCCAGCCTTTGGAGGGAAATCCAAAAAACCAAATACACTTCACGTTGCACACCGACGCCCCCCTTTACCCCACTGTCACTCAATGGGTTAGAAATCCTGTGCGAAGTGAGGCGTAATGGAAGAAAGAAAATGGCCATACCCGTGGCGAGGTGGTAGCTGCGCAGTGGAATGAGTTCAATTCGCATAGAGACCACAGAGAGGGGGAAGCGGGTGGTAGGACCTGAAGACAGGTAGCTTAAGACAAGACAGGCGCGACAACCGCAACAAACTGCTAGGAGACCTCACTTGGTGGCCGCCACCGCCGCCGCCGTTCAATCAATATGTATAATCACGTTTATAGTATTTATACTTTTCACTCAACTTCACTTCAACATGGCATGGCGCCAGTGAGCTTGGTGAGCTGGTAGAAACGGACACATGGTGGTTACATAAATATGCCATTTAGCATGTACACGTGCTCCACATTATTTGGTGATCGCGCGCTGATGGTGCTTTACTACAGGTTCGTAGCAACTTGATAAAACGAAGTGCCTCTGCAGTTCTTCAACTTTTGCGTCGTTTTGTGTTGGAAAAAAAAACAACGAACTGTTTCACAATGCTGTCTGCGCAGTGCACTGCTTCTTCGGCTTATTAGCTAATGCACTTCCTGCAAGCCTTTAATCATATCGAATCGCCTCACCGCAAAAGCCCTTAAGGCCCACGCTTCCAATTGGTTTCTATTGTGAAAACGCCACGGCCTGGGCTGTAGCAGTAGCAGCTTGTTCGCGTGTGGCAATCGCTCCGTTCAACACTATCATTTACCCCCTCCGGGCACGAGGGAGGAAACTGCCTAAATAGCCACTTCCAATTAGCTAAGTGTCTTCAGATTCGGTTCACCTCCACCGATCTACTGAGCTACTGCACCTTAAGTATGCAAATCGAATCGGTAATGTCGATC